>NW_006921618.1:821654-835722 GCF_000298275.1 Orycteropus afer afer | reverse complement strand
TAACCAAAGGTCAGTGGTTCAAACCCATCAGCCACTCCATGGAAGAAAGATGAGGCAGTCTGCTTCTGTAAAGATTTATAGATAGCCTTGGAAACCCAGTGGGGGTCGCTATGAGTTGGCATCAACTTGATGGCAGTGAGTTTTGTCTGGTTTTGGAGGCACTGGGTAAAGCACTTCACATGCAGCTCCATGACAACTCTGTGAGGCAGGGTCTTTTTTTTTTTTTTTTTAATTAAATTATTGTGAGCAAGTCTGTTTCCCATTCAACAGCTCATATACATTTTGTTTCATGACATTGATTGCAATTCCCCCAACGTGTAACAGCTTTTTCCCACTTCCTCCCTGTGGTTACCTTTTCCCTGTGTCCTTCTTTCCTATGCATTCCTACCCTCCGAGCTATCTCCCTGTGCAAATGCTGCCTTCTGTTCTCCCGTGGTAGATTGTTCTAAGGAGTGTACCTACTTGGTGTAAATGTTCACCTTCTATGCCTGTCTATTATTTGGCTGGAAGCCACGGATTCAAATAAGTTCAATTCCAGGCCTGAAGGGTGACTAGGGGTCATAGTCTTAGGGGTTCACCAGTCTCTATCAGACCAGTAAGCCTGGTCTTTGTTATGATTTTTAGTTTTGTTCCACATTTTTCTCCCACTCTGTCCAGGATCTCCAATGTTGGTCCCGTGTAGGTACTTTTATTGTTTCCTGTTAGAGATGATACATCAGACAGTGTTTCACTGCTATTCATAAAGGTTTCAGTGGCCATGTTTTTCAGAAGTGGATGACCCCTTCCTTCTTCCCAGTCTGTCTGAATCTACAAGCTCCACTGAGACCTGTCTACCATTGGTGACACCGCTCATATTTAAGATACTGGTGGCATAGCCTCGAGCCTCACAGCAACACTCAAGCCACCGCAGTACAACAAACTGACAGGTGAGTGGTGAAGATGAAGTTTCAGATGAGTTTATAAATGAAGAAGCTGAATCTGGAGAGAACAAGTACACGACTGGTTGAGGGCAACCATGAACCTGGCCCCTTACATGTGTTGCTTCATTGAACATTCCCAGCAACACTGTGAAGCAGGTACCACTCTTCCCATTTTACAGATGTGGAAACTGAGGCTCCAAGGCACCCTGCCACACAGCTCATCTGCCACAACACCCCACTGCAATGCACCCACAGTGGAGGGCCCAGGAGATGCGCAAGTGTTAGTGAGACTAGTAGGAAAATGTGGGAGCAGGTTCATCATAAAGATCAGGAAAGGGAGTGTGGTCAGGCTGCTTTTGTTTTCAGTGGGCTATCTAGGTGATGCTTCAGGCGGGAGCAACACGGGGGTGGGGGGCAAGCAAGGAGGGGTCAGGGCAGAGCTGCGGATCAGGGAGACACCCTGGTCCAGGTGACAGGTGCATCTCTGGAGGTCTGGGAGGTTGCTGAGGGAGGGCCTGCGGGCTGAGGGGAGCAGAGGGTAGGGATGAGTTGGGGGTGCTGCTGAGGGTTGGGGGAGGAGCCCCTGAAGAGGAGCTCAGCTATGGCTCTGCTTCACTGTATGATCCAGATTTTTCCCAGCTGAAAGTGAAAGGAAGACTTTCTCTTTCACAGGTTGCAAGAGAAGGAATGGGCATAGAGTGTGGCTCACACCCTTTTCCTTTCTGGAAATTCCATCTCCCTCTCACCCCTCCCCTCTCCTTTGTGGAATTCACACTATACTCCGGAGTCAGGAGTGTTTAACCAAAGGAAGCAGCAGAATGTCCCTCCTGAAGGGCCATGGAAATGTGACAGTTGTGCGCCGGGGGCCTGAGATGTGGGGGCCCCCCTACCCCATGTAAGGGTAGTAATGGCTGACCTCAAGTGGCCACTTGTTTGTGAGTATGCTGTCCCTCCCTTGTCTCTCTCAGCTCTTGTTCTCTCTCGTTTACACTCATTCCTGCTCGTCGCCTCTTTCACTCCTTCCTCCCCTTCCCCTCTTCTCTGTTGCCAAAAGGCTTTAAGGTAACTGAGCACCTGTATGTGCCAGACACTCTGGGAGCACAAAGACAATTAAGGCCTTTCTCTGTCCTCAGTTTTCTTTTATTCACTCAACAAACATACCTACTTTAGCACCTACTACGTGCCAGGCCCAGTCTCTGCCTTATTACATTCACTTCTCTAATCAATCCATCAGATCATCTTCTTTCAGCCCCCACTAATGCTTGGGAGCCAGAGGTGGGTGGGACCTGCTGCCTGGCTGGGAGGAGGGTGGTTTCTAAGATCCATCTGTGGGCTCCCCTGTCCTCCTTGATGTAGACATGGGTCTATGTCTGCTAAACTCAAACAGCTGGTGTTCCTGTCCTCAGTCCCACCTGTTCCCAGTCTGGCCCTCATGCTAATGGTGGGGGCTGGGTTGTCGTTGATGGGAGTGGATTTCACATTCCTTCTCGGCTCTCTGCCTTGACCTGGGTCTCACTGCCCTGACTCACTCACTGGCTTGGGGAGGTTCTAGGTCAGTGTGTTCTGGGTTTATGAACTGTGTCTCCCTGTGTTTTGTGGGGGGGGGTCTTCTCTACTGTGTGTGTTTTTTTGTTCTCGGGTGTCCCGCGGGGGCGCGGCTTTTGATCAGATGCTGACCTGCAGACCAGTTATTGGTTCTGTTGCTCACCGGAAGCTGGCCTCTCCCAGGCCAGCTCAGGAGCAGCAGGCAGCCTCAAAGGGATGGAGAGTGATCACAACGTCAGGCCGTTCTGACAGGCAGTGTGGCCTAGGCCTGGCCACTGACCCTCCCTGGGTCTCAGTTCCCTCCTCTGTGAAATGGGGACGCTATGTACTTGTTTCCTAGACAGCCACCATGTGATAACCTCGCTGTACAAGATGGCCGGAGAGTAATGCTGCTAGTTGCCATGGAGTGGACTCTGATTCACAGCGACCTCATGCGCAGAGTAGAGCTGCTCCATAGGGGGAGGCTGTGACTTTCTGAAGCAGATCATCAGTCTCCTGAGACGCCTCTGTGTGGGTTCAAACTACCTGCCTTTCAGCTAGTAGTCAAGTGCTTCACCATCTGCTCCACCCAGGGACTCCAGATAATAACAATAAGAAGAAATATAAGGAGGAGACGTCACGGCCAAGGGATGTCATGGTAGAATCTGATCTACTTTCCTACTTGGCTGAACTGAAATTTCAGGAGGGCCCATGTATCTCGGGCAAAGCCTGGAGACTCCTGCTCTTGGATCTGTGGTCAGCCATTTTCCTCTGTTCTCACAAAACCACACAACAAGCCAGGCTGCCAGCTGCCCAGAAGTAAGAGGATCACTGGGAGGAGGGGACAGGAGAGGGATGTGCTGTGTGTTTGGTGGAAGAGGACAATGAACAAGGGTATCAAAGAACAAATGAAGACAGCAACCTGGGGCCAAGGGACCTCTGGCACCTGGATCACGTGTTACTTTTGCCTCTGCTCCCTTTGCCCGGTGTGGCTTCCTCATGACCAGCAGGGTGAAGGGCACAAGAGGCTGGTCTACCACCTGCTGGGGCTTTCCAGCCTCCACCTCCAGGTCCACAGCCACTCTTTACCCAATGGGAAAACTGAGGCCCAGATGAGGCGAGGCAAGGCTGGGATTTGACTGTAAAACACGTGTTCTTTTGTTTCAGTGTTTTCCATATGCGCTCACCTCCTAAACAAGGAATTGTCATAGATAAATGGGGGCTTTTTATGGTGTATGTGCATGTGTGTGCATATGGCCATATATGCATTATTTTAATACAATCAAGAGCTGTATGTTCTTATAACGTCTACACCCTCTGTAGAGCCAGCACTGAGAACCTGAGCCCCAGACAAGTGAGCTCATTCCTTCAGCTCCTACATCCAGTGTTTCCTTACAAATGATTACCAGTTGGACAGCATTTAGCATCTGGAACACTTTCACATACAGTAACACGGGCAACCTTACAGGAAAGGAGGACCACTTTGCCAGACCGTTGGGATGCATTATATAATCTAACCTTTTCCCATTTACAGATGGGAAAACTGAGGCAAAGGGACACTAGCAGACTTGCCCCTGCTCCTTGCCATCACACTGAGAGTGGTCTCCTGTTGAGAAGGAGCCCCTGGGAGAAAGAGGAGAAGCCCACTGATGACACCTTCAGAGTGCCCACCATCCTCGGGGGCTGGTGCCTCCTGTGACCCCCTGACCCATTCTGGGCCTTACCCAAGCCCTTCAGAAGTGACATAAGTTTAACCACCAGGGAGGAATGCCCAGTGAAGCCAATCTCCTTTAAGTTGGGTGACCTTCAGAACATGCTTTTACCTCTCTGAGCTTGTTTTCTCATCTCTAAAATTGAGGTGATGGTACTGTTTACCTCACAGAGTTTCTGTGGAGATTAGAAATTACAGATGAATAGGGCCCAGCACCCAGCAGCTGGAGTCATAATGCTTTCCTGATCCCAGTTACTAGGGTCACCAAAAGCCATTGATAAGTTTGATTGATTCATCATAAGTCAGCAATACTTTGTTTGAGTTTGGTCAATGTATTTCCCATTGCAGAGAAAGCAGTTATCAAATAGAACTAAAACTACAAGCAGAGTTTCTAAGAGCCCTGGAATAGGTGCTCATTCCCTGGGTCTGTTCCCAGCTCCATTTTTAACTCCTGGGGTCCCAGAGCCCAGTGGCAGAGGGCACAGCTTGAGCAAAGATACTAAGGCAGGCTGCACTGGGCCTGGGCTGCAAGGAATCAGGTGAGGAAGGAGGGCCTGATCCTATCCTCATTTCAAGGAGAGAACTCAGGTCTCATGAATGGGATGGCTTAGTAGGAGATGGGAAACAGGTGCTGGCTGGGAAGAAGATGGGAGACGGGAAAAAGGGCTGCTGTAAAGGACTAGGTAAGAAGTGGTTGAAGGGCTTGTAGAGGGACCTGGGGGAAAGAGGAGGGTCCGTTAGCTAGGCTTCCTGGGTTGGAGTCCTAGATCCCTGTTCTGGTTCCCTAGTGCCGCTCTGACAAGACTATACCACAAATGGGATGGCCTTAACAGGAGTTTATTCTCTTACAGTTTGGAGGTTTTAAGTCCAAGTTCAAAGTGCCAGGCTCTAGGGGCTGGGTGAAAGCCCCTCAACCTTGGGGTCCAGCTCTGCCTCCTGCTCCCAGACCACTGGAGCTAGAGGTGTTTCTTCACTCAGACAGCTGCTGGCTGCTGGTGTTGACAAGCTCAAGGTTGACAAGTAAAAAGGCATAGTCCTGTTGTTACCAAACCACATGGCAGGCCATTAATTTAAGTCCATTATAAGTCCCAAGGTCAGCAGAGCATGGCAGGCTATTGAACAACTTCATGGCTACATGCAGGGTCCAAGTGTACCATAAGCTAGAGACTATCCCCAAAGTTTCTCCTTATATACCGGAAGCCGACCACATCCCAAAAGCAGCTACTCAGCTGCTTGTGATAGATCCCATCAAGGAGTTAATTGCCAGTCTCATCATGGGGAATGACTACCACCAGATGCCCAGCCACTCAACCAGGCCCAGCCAAGTTGACACACAAACTGAACTACCACAATCCCCCATTTACTATCTATAGCATCAGGTAGATTACTTAACCTCTCCAAGCCTCAGTTTCCCCTTTTGGAAAGGAAATAACCTATCTCATAAGGTTGTTGAATGAGTTACATGTAATGTAAATATTAGCTATTATTATGCAAGACATTTAGGGGATAGAATAGACAGAAGTCATGACTATCTAGAGTAGGAGAAAAGAGGATTTTGAGGTGCTTATGAACTGTGGGGTTCCTTATCCTTTCTGGGGAGAAATGGGCAGTGCTTCCCTCTTGGCTCACATCCTCATCTTCAGGGTCAAAAGAAGGACCTGTGACCTTAGCTCACTGTTCCTCCGTGCTGCCCGCTGCCAGACTGGATAGAGGGCTAGCCTGGGCATGCTGCCAGGGGCCTGGGCTATCTCTGGCCCCCTTCACTTCCTGGGCATCCACCACCAAGCATCTCATTCTCAGAGGAGTTTGTGGTGTCATATGACATCAGGCGTTCTCTTTTATTCCCGCATGTTCTCCTCCTGTCCCCTCCCTGCCCCTGGGAGGCCATGCAGACATTTACCACTGCCCTTTCACTCCCAGGATTCAGGCAGCAAGTATACTTTCAACCAGTAGTGTCACTAGGGTTGGAGTCACCCAGTGCAGTAACTCATCCTGTTACCCCACATCCCATGGACCTACTACCTCCTGTCATACCAGACCATACAGAATCATTAGTAATGTTTACTATCAATTTTAATCATAGAATAATAGACAATAAATGTAGTTGTAAATTGCTTAAGTGTAATATTTTTTAGACTATATGAATACTAACAAAAATTATTTTGTAAATTAAAATTCTACATTGAATTATAATATTATTAGTAACTGAGTGGAAGTGGTTTTTTTTTAGTTTCAATTTTTTCCCTTTTCCTTTAACTACTATTTCATTTTCAAAAAAGTTATTGATACAGGTTCACAAATACTGATTACTACAATATTGTAGCTAAAACACCTGAAAATTTGACAAAGTTAGACTTTAAAAACACAGGCAGTTGAACTAACACAGACTGAGGTAGAACATTTGAAAAAACTACAGACCAATATCCCTTAAGAATATAGACAGAAAAACCTTCAACAAAATCCTAGCCAATAGACTCCAACAACATATTGAAAAAATAATACATCATGACCAAGTGGGATTCATACCAGGTATGCAAGGATGGTTCAACATTAGAAAAACAATCAACATAATCCATCACATAAGTAAAATAAAGGAAAAGAATCATATGATCATATCAATAGATACAGATAAGGCACTTGATAAAATCCAACACCCATCCTGATAAAAACTCTCAGAAAAATAGGAGTAGAAAGGACATTTCTTGACATAATGAAGGGCATCTATGCAAAACCAACAGCCAACATTATTCTCAATGGAGAGAGACTGAAACCATTCCCCTTGCAGACAGGAACCAGACAAGGATACCCACTATCTCCACTTCTATTCAACATTGTATTGGAAATCCTAGCCAGGGGAATAAGGCAAGAAAGGGAAATCAAAAGCATCCAAATTGGTAAGGAAGAAGTCAAACTATGCCTATTTGCTGATGATATGAGCCTATACATAGAAAATCCAAGAGACTCAGCAAGAAAACTATTGGAACTTATTGAAAGATTTAGCATAGTGGCAGGATACAAGATCAACATTGAAAAATCAGTTAGATTCCTCTATACCAGAAAAGAGGTCTCTGAAAAGGAAATAAGGAAATCAATACCGTTTACAATAGCTACAGAAAGATAAGGCACTTGGGAATAAATATTACCAGGAACACAAAAGACCTATACAAAGAAAACTATAAAATGCTATTTCAAGAAACTATAAGAATCTACATAAATGGAAGAACATACCGTGCTCTTTGATACGAAGATTGAACACTGTGAAAATGTTAATACTACCCAAAGCAATCTATGTCCCAATCCAGAGTCCATCAACATTCTTTAAGGATATGGAAAAACCAATTACTAATTTTACATGGGAAGGCATGAGACTTTGGATAAGCAAAGCACTATTGAAGAAGAAGAACAAAGTAGGTCTCACACTCCCAGATCTCAAAATCTACTGTACAGACATAGTTGTCAAAACAGCTTGGTATTGGTACAATGATAGACACATAGACCAGTGGAACAGAATTGAGAACACAGAAATAGATCCATTGACCTGTGGTCAGCTGATCTTTGACAAAGGATCAAAATCCATTAAAAGGAGTAAAAGATAGTCTCTTTCACAAATATCTTCACCAAAGAAGATATTCAAGCAGCCAACAAACACATGAAGAATGTTTGTGATCATTAGCCACTAGAAAGATACAATCTAAACTATACCCACCAGCCACTCCCCGGAAGGAAGGTTGGGCAATCCTACTTCCGTAGTGATACTGCCTCGGAAACCCAAGGAGGGGTCGCTATGAGTCAGGGCTGACTCGAAGGCACATAACAACAACAACAACAACAAACAACTATGAGATACCATCTTGCCCCAGCATTAATAGCAAAGTTCAACAAGACAGAAAATAACAAATGCTAGTGAAGATGTAGAGATATTTGGACTCTTGTATAGTGCAGGTGGGACTGTAAAATGATACAAACACTGTGGACATTGGTATGGTGATTTCTTAAAAAGTTGTTAACAGAAATACCATTTGATCCAGCAATCCCATTACTAGGTATATATCCTAATGAAGTGAGAGGCAGGACACAAATAGATATATGCACACCCACGTTCATTGCAGCACTATTCACAATAGCCAAGAGATGTAAACAACCTAAGTGTCCATCAACCAAGCAATGGATAAACAAACTGTGATACATACACACAATGGAATATTATGCAACCCTAAAGAATAATGTAGAATCTGCAAAACGCCTCATAACATGGGTGAGCTTGGAGGACATTATGCTGAGTGAAATAAGTCAGTCACAGAAGGACAAATATTTTATTAGTCCACTATTGTAAAAAGTCCAGAAAAGCTTTATACATGGTTTGGTTACCAGGGATGGGGTGGGGTGGGGGTGGGGGAATTTCTAGATAGGTTGAAAAAAAAAATATATATATATATATAAACAAACCAAACTCACTGCTGTCCAGTCAGATCTGACTCATAGCAACCCCTCCTTAGGTTTCTGAGGTAGTATCTCTGTGGAAGTAGATTGCCCAATCTTCTTTCTGAGGAGTGGCTGTTGGGTGTGAACCATCAGCCTTCTGGTTAGCAGTCAAGTGCCTTAGGCACTACGCCAGCAGAGCCTATAATTTAATCCCCACGACCACCTTATGAAGTGAGTGTTGTCATCCCATTTCACAGATGGGGAAACAGGCTCAGTTGCCCAATGCGGCTCAGTGAGCTAACAGCAGGACCAGGTTTCCCACCTCTGCCTGGCCTATGCCAGAGCCCATCTCATCACGCCCACACTATTATGCTTGGCTAAGAGGTGTGGGGTAACAAAATGCACCTTGAACCAGGCGCATGTCAGGAGGCCCAGGTTCCAGCCTTGCTTCCAGGGCACATTTGCTGTGTGACCCTTTCTGAGCTTCTGTTACTTCATTGGTGAGAAGAGGCAGGCCTTCTTTGGTTCATAATAATTCTTTGTGATGAGGCCCACGGGAACTTATACTTATTCAGTGCAAAGAGCCCACTGCTGGGAGCCTGGGCCCGTCCCAGGGCCCCTCAGGTCTTCTCTCTCCCAGCTGCTCCCCTGGCAGCAGCTCCTGAGGCTGAAGCCTGCAGCCTGAGCCGACCACACACTTTACTGTTGGCCAAATAGTCCCATCCAGCACGCTTGGACTTGCCCCCAGCTCCCCGCCCAAGGCTCCTCTCTCACCTGAAGATGTCGACCCGAGACTCGGTGGCCAGCACGCACACAGCATGGGTGGGCTGCTCCGGGACCACACAGATCACTGCCCCTTGGGCCATCATCTGGCCAGCTGGTCCCTCAGTCAGCTGCAGGAAGCCCTGGGGCTGGTTCCTTTATACCACCCAGCAGAGGCCATGAGTCAGCACCTGTGGTGGAGGCCCAGCGTCTCAGCCCCTCCCTTCTCAGGTCCTGGGCAGGGCCTCTCAGTTCTTTTCTGCCTTGGAGCTGCCTCTCATATGGCTTGGGGTTCAATGCCAGGATTGGGCACAGCTAGCTCTCTCAGTGGGGAAGGGCTGAGGGCTCTGAGGGTCTCACTCCCAGATAAGGAATCCCTCACCTGGGTGCAGGTCTGAGCTCTCATGTCCACAGCCCCACGGCAGCTGGGGGTTCCTGACCATCTAGATCCATTCAACCTTACCTCACTGCACCAAACGAGGGCATCAGAGAAGAAAAGGCAATACAAGCAGGGAGGTTGGGAGATTTTAGGCAAGAGGTCACAGCCCAGGCTACACATTCAAAGATCAGCCAGGCTTGGAACAAGTCTCCACAGGCTGGATCTCCCACATGACAGCTTCCTCTTCTTGAGTGTGTCCATGTGCCATTTTGCCTGTAATAACTCAGTACAACAAGCTTATGAAGTAGGCACTCTTGCTGTCCCCCCATTTCATCCTCACAGTAAATTTCTGAGGTCAGTACCATTATAATTACCAAATTACAGAGGAAGAAACTGAGGAACAGAGAGATTGCACAGCTAGAAAGCACTGGCAAAAGGATTTGAACCAAAGACGCCTAGCTCTCAAAAACAAAACCAAACAAATAAACCAAGGCCACTGCCATCGAGTCAATTCCAGCTCATAGTGACCCCCATTGGGTTTCTAAGGTGGTAAATCTTTACAGAAGTAGATTGCCCTGTCTTCCTTCCATGGAGTGGCTGGTAGGTTAGAACCACCAATCTTCTGGTTAGCAGTCAAATGCCTTAGGCACTGTGCCACCAGGCCCTAGAGTATAAGATATTTTAGCTCCTGTCTATGTCATGTGTGCTTTTTAGACCTTAGCATATCTATTCCTCACTATAGCACAAGGTATGTATGTATGTATATATTGTTGTTGTTGTTGTTATGTGCTATTGAGTCAGACCTGACTCATAGCAACCCCTCCTTGGGTTTCTGAGATGGTATCACTATGGGAGTAGATTGCCCAACCTTCCTTCTGAGGAGTGGCTGGTGGGTTTGAACTGCCAGCCTTCTGGTTAGCAGTCGAGAGCCTTAGGCACTATGCTATCAGAGCTCATATGTATGTATTATTAATACCCATTTCACAGAAGGGACAGTTGAGGCTCAGAGAGGAAAAGTGCTTACCCAAGACTTCATAGCTAGTGTGTGGCAGAGCTGGCCTGGAAGCCAGGGCTCTGCACACTCCAGGATGCCTGCCTCCTGCTGGGGTCTCTGGGTGTCAGGCTAGAGAAAGCAGAGGGGACCACACATGCTACAGGGACACTCACTCAGCCGTAGAGCTATGGTTGCACCTGGACTCGTGGTGCCAGGCTCTGTCTGCCAATGGGGTGAGGAGGGCTGGATAGGCCCTGACAGGAGCACCCAGAGTGGGTGTCAGGAATCTGGAAGGACCATACAGCATTGTGTGCATTGGAGGTGTTGTGTATTATCCACCTTGGTTTTCAAGCAGAGTTTGCATTAGTAAATAAGAGTTTGATTTTGGGAATGGGAAGGCCTGAATTCAAATTCTGCTTCATGCCAATGTGCCTGGAAGGAGGGTCCTATCATGATGCCTGCTTTATAAATGAATCATGAAGATGGTTGAGAAATGCATCGTGAGAGGCTAACTCAGTCTCTCAAGGTCCCACAACCCATAGAGTGGGGGTCCAGGATCCAAACCTCCTTCTCTAGGCCCAAAGCCCATTTTCTTTATCAGGAGATGATGCACCCAGACCTGGTGCTCTGATGCACCTACACAACTACTTGCATACAGTACTTCTTAATAAAGGAAATGTCTTTGGTTGGTCATGTAGTTCAAACTAGTTTGAGCTTCTAATGGAAGGTGGCAAGAGGGAGCCATCAATTGTCAGAGTTGAGAGGCCCTCAGGAAATAGCAAATCCAGTCCTCATTCTGTAGATGGGGAGACCAAAGTACAGAGAGGGGTTGTGACCTTCCCATGATCACACAGCAAGTCAGTGGGAGGGCTGAAACTCTACCAAGGCTTAGGTTTCCTGGGTAGTTTATTTTTCCCCTTTTCCCCCATCACTGTTTGGGATTTAAATTTGCTGTGCATAAGCCACAAAGAGGACAAACCAAAAGCAATTTTATTAATCCAACAAATATTTACTGAGTACCTACTACTTGAGCAGAAGGGGAGCATGATCTGGCTTCTTGAACACACTACTCTGCCTGCTACATGAGAATAGACTCCAGGGGCAAAAGAGGAAGCAAGGAGACCAGGGATGGGGACGTTATTGGTAGGTGAGAAATGATGGGGGCTCAGGTCAGGGTGGTGGTCAGATTCAGGACCTACCATGAAGGTACAGCCAATAGAATTTGCAGAAGAGTTGGGTATAGGTGAAATGAAAAGAGAGAAGCCAGGGTGACTCCAAAGTTTGGGACCTGAGCTCCTGGAAGGATGGAGCTGCCATGAACGGAGCTGAGGGAGGCTGGGGAAGAGCAGGTTGCAGGCAGTGGGGAGATCAGGAGGTTGATCCTGGCCATACCAAGTGTGAGATGTCCATTAGAGTCTGTATGGAGACATCCTTAGGGAGATTGGACACAGGGTTCTGGAGCTCAAGAGAGAGGACCAGGCTGGAAACTAAATGTGTGAGATTTCAGCTTTGAGAACTCACCTAGGGATGAGTGTGGCTGGAGAAGAGAGAAGGCCAAGGAATGAACCACTCCAACAGAACAGAAAAGGAATGAGTACTTCATCAGAGAAGGAGTGGCAGAGAGGGAACCCAGAGAGCAAGGTCTTGTTATTTGCTATTCTATGGTGTGTGTGTGTGTGTGTGTGTGTGTGTGTGAGAGAGAGAGAGAGAGAGAGAGAGAGAATGCAAACCAAGTTTATAAACATTCCTTTATAACATGGGGAAGCCTCCCTCCATCCTCTACATGCACACACACATATGCACACACACTCACACACACATCCATACACACAGAGAGAGTCTTGAGGAGAGCAGCTGTATTTCTGAAGCAGAACCTCTTTGCAGAATTGCACTCAGTCATGCAGGGCATCGCAGGGGCAATAGACTCTGGGATAGGCAGACATGAGGGTGGGAGTTGAAGTCAGTGGAGTAAGAGGCAGATGGACTTGGGAGAGGAGTGTGGGGTACCACCACTCCAGCATCTCTGATGACTGGACCATTACATAGCTGCTCCCTATTGTTGGACATGGAGGCTGTTTGCAAATTTTCAGCATCATAAGTAATGCTGCAATGCATTAATAAACTGTGCCCATGCCTGTGGCTCTTTGCAGGGACTTTGTGGATTTCTCTTTGCATGATCTGGTTGCTGCTGATGCCTCCATCCTCACCTGGGACCTCTCTCCCCTAACCCCCTTGCTCCAGACCACCAGGTCTTCGTTCAGGTCCTAGAAGAGCTAAGGAACTTCTGGTCTCAGGATCTCTCTGGAGGGCTCCCCTTCCTGGAATTGTCTCCCCATTATGACCCCATCCTGCCCTGGGTGACACTTTGATAGTAGGAATGGTGCTTAAGAGCAAACACTTTGCAGCCAGACCTGGGTTCAAACCTTGGCTCTACACCTTCCAGTTGTGTGAACCTGGATTAGTTACTTCAGCTCCTTGTACTGCAGTTTCCTCATTTGTAATATAAGGATGATCACAATACTTACTTCATAGGATTGTTGTGAGGATTATATGAGATAATGTGTGTAAAGCTTCCTGAACAGCACCTGGTGCTGAGTGATTCGCTTCTCGCTTCCTCCAGGAGGATATGTCTGAGTCCTCCTTCTAAAAGCTGCCCCTCCTATTTTCTCACAGAGCATTTAGGGTTTTGTCCTCAAAATTTGCCACAGTTTGTCACTGTGTGTGTGTATAGAAGTCTGTTTCCTAGTAGTCTGGATTCTCCACGAGAGCAGGGACTTTGTCAGTCTTGGTTGCTTCCCAAGGTTGGAACAGTGACTGGTGCCTAGTAGGTGCTCTGTAAACACTTGTGTGTGAATATTGTGGCTGCTTGCAGCTCAGCTCAGTACTTGACCCATGGGTGAGGCCTCTGAGGACAGTCTCCCGAAAGAATCCCAGCAGCTATCCTTGCAGAAGGCATTAACCCTCTGGTAGCTTCAAGGGACCCTTGCAACTGGGAACCCTCTCCTGTCCATGTGGGCAATTGGCTCAAAACCTGGGTCAGAACTGGGAGGAAGGAGCCCTTCTTCCTGTCAAAATGCAAAACCACCAGCCCAGACACACGCAGAGGAAGTATAAGTGTTCTGAGGGCTGACCCATGCCCTCTAGGCATTTAGGGCCAGGCCACTGGGCATTTGAGCTAATATCTAGGCACTGGTTGTCCTACTCTGGGTGACTGTGATGATGTCATTCTGGGGAAAGGCACTGGGGTCAGAGAACCCTCCCAGAGACCCTGAGATTGAGGGTAGTGCAGTTGTATTGAGAGTAGGCAGCCCAGCCTTCTTCCAGCAAGGCAATAAATCTATTTATTTAGCTGTTTA
>NW_006921618.1:818191-820909 GCF_000298275.1 Orycteropus afer afer | reverse complement strand
CCCACCAGCCACTCCTCAGAAGGAAGGTTGGGCAATCTACTTCCGTAGTGATACTGCCTCGGAAACCCAAGGAGGGGTCACCATGAGTCGGGTCCAACTTGATGGCACATAACAACAACAACATAGTTGATGCATGTGGAGTCAACATGAGTTGGAACTGACTGGGTGGCAGCTGGTATGTGCCACACCCATCACCAGTCCATTAGCTGTGTTATTTCTAACTCTCCCCATAACCCAATGAGGCAGAAATGATGATCTCCTTTCTGCAGAGCAGTGAGACACCAGGCTGGAGGCCACACAGCTTTTAAGTAGGTTTCAGACCCAGCTCCATGTGACACACTCCACCCTATGCAGCATTTACCTGTGCTGGGCGCCTGATTTGCATCACCTCTAATCTTCATAGCCACCTTGACGTCTGAACTACACTCTCTTCATTTTCCATGTGAGGAAACCTGGCCGCAGAGGGGTTAGGCAACCTGACCAAGGTTAAACAGACAGGAAGTGGTGATATCTGGCATTGTCTTTGCTTGGACTGACTCCCAAGCCTGTGTGTGCTTGCCCCACTCTGCAGGTCATGCAGCCGCCCACGTACCAAGTACCTCAGCCAAGGAGCTCTCAAAGCCCTTCCAGCACAAAGACCCTGGCCTCTCTGCTTCTCTGCCTCCATAACTTCAAGCATAAAACTGGGACTGTGTCATGCAGGCTGGCAGAAACTGGCCTACCTCCACCTCCTGCTAAAGTGTTTGTCCAGTTGTCCCTCTGCCTGCTGGGGTGGGGTGGGGCTCTTTCTTTCTCTGCTCATGCAGCCCTGCCCTGCCCCCAGCACATCTCTGCTCTCTTTCACAGAATCCTCCCTTGCTTCCACCAGAGGGCAGACTCACGACTCCAAAATATGCCAGGCCCCACCCTGAGCCATTTTACACACACCCACTCATGTGAGCCTCAGGACAGTCTGATGAAGGGAGGACACTGGTTATTGACAGAGGAGCAGCCAGCTGGGGACAGAGATGGGAAATCGAATACAGGTCTATCTCCATCAAAAGCCTGTGACCTTCCACCGTGCTATCTTTGAGAAAAGGAAGGGTTCCCAGCCAGACTGAAGATCAACAACCCTTCAGGCCTTTTCTGGACTGACTCCTACCCCATCCTTGATCCCAGGTGCCCACCTTCCTTCGCCACCATCCTGGGTTCCTCCCAGGGACCATATCCCTAAGAATGTCAGTACCATGAAAGCAGGGACTTTGCTTGGTTCCCTGTTCCTCCATGAAATGAATTGAGTCAATGGTTGCAACAACAGACTCAAATGTATCAACAATCATGAAGATGGTACTCTCAAAACTCACTGCCGTCTAGTTGGACGCAACGCATAGAGACCCTTCCTTGGGTTTCCGAGGCAGTATCGCTACAGAAGTAGAGTGCCCAACTTTCCTTCCGAGGAGTGGCTGGTGGGTTTGAACCACCAGCCTTCTGGTTAGCGGTCAAATGCCTTAGGCACTATGCCACCAGAGCTGAAGATGACACAGGACCAGGCAATGTTTTGTTCTGTTATACATGTGGTCACCATGAATTGGAGCTAACTCAACATCAACTAACAACAACAACAAAATATTCTTATTGCCTAGAACAGTTTCTAGCACATAACAGGTAAACAAAAAAACACTGTATTTTACTGAATCAAAGACACATTTATTTTA
Organism: Orycteropus afer afer; assembly: GCF_000298275.1. NCBI lineage: Eukaryota > Metazoa > Chordata > Mammalia > Tubulidentata > Orycteropodidae > Orycteropus > Orycteropus afer. Next base: position 819,215 of record NW_006921618.1, on the reverse strand, counting down.
AGATACATCCCTTGCTCCACCACATTTATTGAAAAGACTATTCGTCTTCCTTCTTTGAGTTGCTTTTGCATCTTTTCCCAAATTAATTGGCTATACTTGTGTGGGCTATTTCTGGGTTCTCTGGTCTGTTCCTTTGATCTATGTCTGTCCTCCACCAAGCACATAGTCTTGGTTACTGAAGCTCTAGAGTAAGTCTTGAAATCAGTAGACTCATTGCTCCCCCCTTCTTCTTCTTCTTCTTCTTCTTTTTAAATCACTTTAGCTATTCTATTTACTTGGCCTTTCCACATATATTTTATTTTTTTTAATTTTAAAAAATTTATTTATTAATTTTTGTTGAGAATATACACAGCAAAATATACACCAATTCAACAGCATCTGTATGTACAATTCAGTGACATTGATTATATTTTTCTAGTTGTGTGACCATCCTCACCCTCTTTTTTTGAGTTGTTCTTCCCCATTAACATAAACTTACTGCCCCCTAAGGTTCCTATCTCATCTTTCAGGTTGCTGTTGTCATTTTGATCCCACATAGATAGTTCTTTTTTTTAAAATTGTGCTCTGGGTGCAAATTTATAGAGCAAATTTTGTTGTGCATTCAATAGCTCATGTACATTTGATTTCACACCCCGATTACCACCCACAACCCTAACCCACTCTTCTCCCCTCCCTTCCCTGTGACACCCCCTTCCTGTGCCCTTCTTAACTATGCATTCCTGTCTGTCTAGCTTTCCCTCCATGTGAATGTTGCCACTCTGGTGCCCCATGGCCAGTTGTTTCAAGAGTAGATGGGTCCATCACCCTCGGTTGGGTGTTCTGCATGTAAGTCTTTCTGCTGTTGGGCTGAGAGCCAATCCTTGGAGTGAGTCCTATCCCAGGCCCAAAGGATATTCCAGGGCTGGCCATGGTCTTGAGGGTCCCACCAGACTCCATTCTACCAGTAATTCTGGTCATTATTGTGTTTTTGAATTTTGTTCCACATTTTCCTCCCACTCTATCCAGGATCTCCAGTTTTGATCCC
>NW_006921618.1:816017-817861 GCF_000298275.1 Orycteropus afer afer | reverse complement strand
AACAACAGCAACATATATTAATTTGGGGAGTTTTGACATCTTTACTCTGTTAAGCTCATGAACATGGTATGTCCCTCTATTTATTTAGATATTTGATTTCTTTCATCAGCGTTTTGTAACTTTCAGCATACAAATCCTGTACATGTTTTGTTAGATTTATGCCTAAGTATTTCATTTTTTGAGTGGTTGTAAATGGTATTTTAATTTCAGTGTCCATGTGAGGAGCTCTGGTAGTGTAGTGCCTAAGGCATTTGACTGCTAACCAGAAGGCTGGCAGTTCAAACCCACCAACCACTCCTAGGTAGGAAGGTTGGGCAATCTACTTCGTAGCGATAATGCCTCAGAAACCCAATAAGGGGTCACTATGTGTTGGGTCTGACTCAATGGCACAAAACAATAACAACAACAACATGTGTTCATTGCTATGATATAGAAATACAATTGAGTTTTGTGTGTTAATCTTGTATCCTGTGACCTTACTGAACTCACTGATTAGTGCAAGAGATTTTTTTTTTTTTTTGAGATTCCTTGGGATTTTTCTATGTATACCATCATGTCACCTGCGAATAGGGTCAGTTTTATTTATTCTGTCTGATCTATGTGCCTTTCATTTCTTTTCTTGCCTTAACGCACTGACTAGACCTTCCAGCACTATGTTGAATGACAGTATGAGAGTGGCCAGCCTTGTTTTATTCCCAGTCTCAGGGGGAGCCATTCAATCTTCCATCATTATGTAAGTTGTTAGTTTTAGATTTTTTGTAGATGCTCTTTATCAAGATGAGAGAGTTCCCTTTTCTTAGTAACCTAGTGCTGTTACAATAAAAATACCACAAGTGGGTGGCTTTCACCAACAGAAATTTGTTTTTGCACAGTTCAGGAGGCTAGAAGTCTGAATTCAGGGCACTGGCTCTGGGGAAGACTTTCTCTTATTGGCTATGGAGGAGTGCCTTTGTCACTCTCTGGCTTATCTTCTTTAGCAAGACAGTTATTTTCTACTCTCTCTCCTTGCTTGCTTAATTTGCTCTTTTATATCTCAAAAGCAATTGACAAAAGACACAATCTACACCAATACTTCCTTGTGAATATAGCAATGAAAACCATTCCCCAATGGGATTATGATCACAGGCATGTTGTTGTTAGGTGCCATCGAGTTGGTTCTGACTTATAGCAACCTTATGTCAATAGAATGAAACACTGCCTTGTCCTGTGCCATCCTCACAATCTTTGCTACACTTGAGCCCATTGTAGCAGCCACTGTCAATCCTTCTCATTGAGGGTCTTCCTCTTTTATGCTGATATCCTACCTTGCCAAGCATTATGTCCTTCTCTAGGGATTTGTCCCTTCTGATAACATGTCCAAAGTACATGAGACAAAGTGTCATCACCATCCTTGCTTCTAAGGAGACTTCTGGCTGTACTTCTTCCAAGACAGATAAGTTCATTCTTCTGGAAGTTCATGGTATATTGAATATTCTTCACCAACACCATAATGCAAATGTGTCAATTCTTCTTCAGTCTTCCTTATTCTTTGTCCAGTTTGGCATGCCTATGAGCCCCATGAAAATACCATGGCTGGGTCAGAAGCACTTTGATCTTTGCAGTGTTGTCTATAACTTGTTATGATCCATACAGTCAAATGCCTTTGCATAGTCAATAAAACAAAGGTAAATATATTTCTGGTATTCTCTCCTTTCAGCCAAGATCCATCTGAAATCAGCAATGATATCCCTTGTTTCATATCCTTTTCTGTAGTTGACTTACATTTCTGGCAGTTTCCAATAGATGTACTGCTGTTAGGATTTACAGCACAAATTTTTTGGGGACACAATTCAGTCTTTAACACC
>NW_006921618.1:809250-815732 GCF_000298275.1 Orycteropus afer afer | reverse complement strand
ACCAGCCACTCCTCAGAAGGAAGATGGGGCAATCTACTTCCATAGTGATACTGCCTCAGAAACCCAAGGAGGGGTCGCTATGAGTCGGGTCCGACTGGACGGCACATAACAACAACAACAACATTTTGTTAAGAATTTTTTACGTCCTTATCCAGAAGGAGTATCAGTCTGTAGTTTTCTTCTGGCACAGTCTTTCGTTTTGGTATTTGTCTCATTAAACGACTTGGTGAGTTTTCCCACCTCTTCTATTTTTCTGGAAGAGATTGTGTAGAATTGGTGTTAATTCTTTAAACATTTAGTAGAATTTTCTGGTGAAAACATGCAGGCCTGGAGACTTATTTTTTTTGGAATTTAAAAATTGGGAATTCAATTTCCTAAGAGTTATTGAAATATGCAGATTATTTCATCTTGGGTGAGTTGTGGTCGTTTGTGGTTTTTGGTTCATGTCATCTAAGTTGTCAAGTATACATGTGTACAGTTATTTGTAGTATTCCCTTATTATCCTGTTGTTGTCTGCAAGGTCTATAGCGATGACCTCTGTTTCATTTCACATCGGTAATTTGTGCCTTCTCTGTTTTTTCTTTGTCAGTCTCGCTAGACATTTGTCCACTTTACATATCTTTGCAGAGAACCAACTTTTTGTTTCATTGATTTTTCTTCATGTATTTCTATTTTTATTTTGTTGATTTCTGCTGGTGGCATTTGACTGCTAAGCAGAAGACTGGTGGTTCAAACCCACCAGCCACTCCTCAGAAAGAAGGTTGGTCCATCTACTTCTGTAGTGATACCGCCTCGGAAACCCAAGGAGGGGTTGCTGTGAGTTGGATCCAGCTTGACGGCATTGTGTTGCATTGTGTTTTGTTGCTCTTATCTTTATTATTTACATCTTTGCACTTATTTTGGGTTCCTTTAGCTCTTCTATTTCTACTTTATTGATTAGATTGTTGATTTGAGACTTTTTATCAAAATGTTCAGTAATGGTGGCCTGGCACCATTCAGTTCTTCTGGTCTTGTGGCAAAGGAGGCAGTTGTCCTTGGAGGCTATTAGGCATATATTTCATATCCTCTTCCTCTTTTCCTCCAGATGAATACTACAATTTCTGCCAATAAGTGGTACACTTATAAAAAGTTGAGTTGGCAAAGGTTGTATGATAGATATATTTATAACAATGACTAGAAAAAAAGGGGGGGGGGAGGTAGCTGCGGAGGCTGCCTATGTACAGCCAAAATCCTCATGGGATTTGGTTCCTTGGTTTGGAGGTTTAGGGTCATGGTTTCATGAGACATCCCAGTTAATTGACCTAATAGTATGTTTAGTGCTTCGGTTCTGCCTTCTGGTTCTTTGCTTAGTGCCTGGGCTCTTAAAAGCTTGCAAGTGGCATCCAAGGCACAACAACTGGTCTCTACTCACCTGGATGGCTACCATTACTGAACATTTTGATTAAAAAAATGCTAGAACAGTGGAACAGAAGAATCCTGATCAAAAGAGGGAAAATGTAGAACAGAATTTCAAATTCTCATGGACTCCAGAATTTCTGGAACTATGAAGTTTGGGTGAATCCTTGAAACTAATGCCCTGAGAAAATATTTAGACCTTATACCAAAAATATCCCCTAAGGGCTTCCTAAAACCAAATAATAGTTTAGCTTAACTAGTAAAAATATGGGAGCTCTGGTAGCATAGTGCCTAAGGCACTTGACTGCTAACCAGAAGGCTGGCGGTTCAAACCCACCAGCCACTCCTCGGAAGGAAGATGGGGCAATCTACTTCCATAGTGATACTGCCTCGGAAACCCAAGGAGGGGTCGCTATGAGTTGAATCCGACTCAACGGCACATAACAACAACAACAACAGTAAAAATATATCTGCTTTAAGCAATATGCTATTTTTATGATCTATCTAATGGAATAAAATTGATAGCAGCAACTCGAAAGATTAGATAGGATTCTTAGGGGGCAGTGAGTTTATGTTAATGGAGGAGGAGCAACTCGGAAAAGGAGGGTGAGAGTGCTTACACAGCTTAAGAGTGCAGTCAGTGTCACTCAGTGGAACCAGGAACTGTTGAATTGGTCTATGTTTTGTTGTGTATATTCTCCACAACAACAACAAAATAAAATACTTTTTTTAATATAATGATTAAAACAAAAATGTTATGAGATGTTTCCCTCTCCTTATTACAGGGGGTGATAATAATAATGATAAATTCAAGAAATAAGAAATGCTAGTTGGAAGAAACATAAAGAAAAACATTCTCCTGATTTCATTTAACAGTCACAGCTTGCAAATAATTTTATTTCCTTCCTTTTTTTAATACATAGAATTTTTGGTTTTCTATCTTACAGATTCTTTTCTGCTGTCATGTAACCATTTTTTAAAAATTCAGTTATTATTTTAAGAATGAGATTTTATTAAAAGGTAGACACATAAACTTCTCCCACCCACATCCCCTCATCCTACTTCCCACTGATAACCTGTTTTCAGTGGTATGTAGATCCTTCCAGAATTTCTTCAAGATCATTATACATGATGGGGTTGGACAACCTACTGCTTCACAACTTTTTTATTTTATCGGTCTCAGACAATTCTCTATGTCCTACATATAAAGTGATCTGATTTTCCTCTTTTTTTTTTTTCATACGTTTAAAATTTAAAAGATACAAAGCAAACCATCCCTATTTAATCAGTTTCCACAAGTACTAATTACTACAACCACCTCCACCTGGACTGCCCCACCTATTCGTTTACTTTGTCATTTCAAAGAACACTCCTTTTGTACTCAGAATACTTTGCTTGATATGAGATGTATTTGTCATATTATCATAAAGACCTTAAAACTAAGAAAAAAACAAATTCTCTGCCGTCAAGTCGCTTCTGAATCATAGCAACCCCTCCTTGGGTTTCTGAGGCAGTATCACTACAGAAGTAGATTGCCCAATCTTCCTTCTGAGGCGTGGCTAGTAGGTTTGAACCACCAGCCTTCTGGTTAGCAGTCAAGTGCCTTAGGCACTATGCCACCAGAGATCCCATTAAGACCTTAGAGCTCTCATATATTGCATCAAATGAAGGGACTATGCACTTCTTGGTCACAGCCAGCTACCCAGAGGGACCGAGTAGTTGAACCTGTGGGCTCGGGACCATAGTCACAGGGGACCTCAAGCTCAATTGGCATAACATACTACACAAAACATTGTTCCACCTCCCACTTTGGCGAGTAGCGACTGGGATCTTAAAAGCTTGCAAGCAGCCGTCTAGATGCAATGATGGGTCTCTCCTCATGCAGACCAAAGAAGAATGAAGAAAACAAAAAAAATCATGGAAACAAGTAGTCCTAGTGACTGGTATACCATGCAATTCTCAGCCTATATGACTATGAGACCAGAAGAACTAGATGGTGCCCGGCTACCACTGTCAACCACTCAGAGTGGGATCTATGTAGGAGATTCTGGGTAGAGAGGGAGAACAATGTGGAAAAAAACTCAAAATCATGTGGAGAGAAAAAAAGAGGGGACCAGGTTTGCTGGTCTGATAGAGCCTGGTGGAACCACTGAGACTAATGGCCCCTAGCTGCCCTTCAGGTCTGGAATTGAACCCACACCTGTGGCTTCCAGCCAAACAAAAGACAGGCATATGAGTTGATCATTTACCCAAGGTAGATACACTCCTTGGAGAGAACAATCATGGGAGAAAGAAGGGCTGTTTATGCACAGGGAGACAGCTCAGGGGGCAGGAGTGCTTGGAGGGATGGACACAGGGAAGAGGTAATTATTGGGAGGAAGTGGAAGGGGAGCTGTTGCATTGTAGTAAATTGTAGTCAATGCCATGAGGCAAAGTGTATGTGAACTGCAAAAAAAAAAAAAAATTGAAGGTGCTGTGATTTTCCTGCTCATTACCATATGCATCTATATTTTGACAAAGCATGATTCTGGTTTTTTTTTTTTTAATTATTATTTTGCTATAATGAATCTCTTATAAAGATTTGTCTCTTAATAGAATGATTTTCTTGGTTTATTTTCCTAAGGCAGAATTCCTGATATTTGAAATTGCTTTCCAAAGGATTAGGCCAAATCACATCTACTCATGCAATTCACAAGACTGCTCATTTCTCCATGGCTTTCCCCACCATTTTTATTTTAATTTTTGCTTCCATTGGGCATATAACAACAACAACAACAACAGCAGCATTATTTTGATAGTGGTATTTTGTGTTTAGGAGCCCCTGGGTGGCACAAATGGTTCAGTGTTTGATTACTGGCCAGAAGATTAATGATTTGAACCCACCAACAGGTGCCTTAGAAAACAAGCCTGGTGATCTGCTTCCGAAAGGTCACAGCCTTGAAAACTCTGTGGAGCGTAGCAGCACATCCCATGCAACACATTGGATCATCCTGAGTCAGAATCAACTCTACAGCAACTGACAGCAACAACATATTGTGTTTATTTAGCTCCTAATGAGACTGACAAAACTGCCAGATGTTTGTTATCTATTTGTTGCTGCTGCTGTTGTTGTTTTAGAGCAATTTGGATCAAGAGGGAAAAGGCTGGAGCTAGGCGTCTGGGAGCCTGCAGGCAATTTCTCATCTCACAAATTCATCATCACCTCACAAAATCACACACACAAACACACACACACAAACACACAGTCTCTTCTTCTGGTCAGGACAGTGATTGTATCTCTCCAAAACCGACTTGAATGCTGAGCCTGGGGCTCCGTTAAAATAATATTGCCATCCAAGGTTGAACATAACACTGGTGTGAAATAACGCTGACATCTCTCATTCTCCTTCTAGCTTGGGTGATGATGTCTTCTGGGATTTATTTGCTCAGACAATTCATGCCCAGCCAGGAAACAGAAAGGCAGGGTTGGGTACGGCTGTTGCACAGGTGTTGACAGAGCCTGCCCTTGTCTTGGTTTGGTGGCTGGCTTTGCCGGAACTCTCCTCTCAGGGTGCTCCAACCCCACTATGCTTCCGTCCTCACTCAGGAGGGTTATCTGGGCATCTTCAGCTGCCACATCCAAGGTCCCTATGGGCTTAGAATGAACATGCCTCTTGGCCATATAAAGTCCAGGGCTCAGAAGTGGTCATGGAGGGTGGCTATGCCTGGGGTTGCCAAATCCCACCAGTCATTGGTTGGCTGCTTCTGAGGAACATTAATTCCCTAGCACTTAGGTCATAGGGCTCTAGTGGCCAGAGAAAGCTTTTAGGCCAAGAGAGCAGATACTGGGGGTTGAAGAGTGAGGGGATGTGAGCTGGCACTGGCAGCACCTGCTATCAGAGGGGAGGGGCATCATAATGCCTCCAAGAAGCAGAGGACAGCTGGGAACAGATTCCCCTGAAAAAATGCATGTGCAACAATTTGATGGGTTCACCATCTGTCATGCCTTTTACTGTGGTGGCTTGTATGTGGCTATAATGCTGGAAGCTATGCCAGCAGTAATTTAAATGCCAGCAGGGTCACCCATAGTGGACACGTTTCAGAGGCACTTCCAAACAAAGCTGGACTAGGAAGAAAGCCTAGCAATGTTCTAAAAGTTAGCCTTACGGATCATAGGAGAACATGGTCTACCTCATTTGCTTTCAACACATCTTCAGGCAGGATCAATTACTAGAGGAGAACTTCATGTTTAGTGAAGTAGAGGCCCAACTGGGGTAAGGGCGTTCCTGGGTGAGAGAGACTCCCATACCAATCTCAGTGATGGACTCCAACATTCCACCAATTGTGAGGATGATGCAGGACAGGGCAATTTTCATTCTGTTGTGTGTAAGGTCACTATGAATTGCAGTAACTTGATGGTCATGATCTATCTAGCTATTTAATCCTTCTACCATATTTTACACAAATGACATGCATGCTATATGTTTTTTTGCAAACCATGCAACTCCCTTGCATGTTAGCTTTCTATAATTGCTATGCATGTTATATGCATGTGTGTGTTATTTATGTGAAAAATATGGTATCTATCTACCCATCCATCTATTTATATCTATCTTGATGGGTTCATGAACCCCTGGAGCCTATCTGGAGTTCCCAGATTAAGATCTCTGACTTTAAATTTCTTCTAATGACATTTCCTCTTTCTCTCACACTCACCCATCCACCTTCACCAGGAAAGAGGCAAGACTTTGTTGACACAGCTGCCCTCCACACACACCTGCTTTTTTTTTTTTCCTAGAGCTTTTCCAGAGAAAGGCAGCACAGTGTGAGTTCATGGTTTGTTCACCAGTGTATAGGCACCACCTCTTCACTGAGTTTCTGTGCTCTGGGCAGCTGGTCCCCAGCAGCCCTCCCCATGGGCTGCACAGCCCCTCTGCTGTCTTCTCACTGGAGGCCAGATCTCCCCCTTGTTCTGGCCAGTATAAGCTGTGTTAATCAACTTGATTCCAGTCATGGTTGCTTTTAAATCTGTGTGCATTTTTTAAAATTATGAAACACATCATACATATGGAGAAGTGTCTAGACATTGTTCTTTTTTTTTTTTTTTT
>NW_006921618.1:806765-808685 GCF_000298275.1 Orycteropus afer afer | reverse complement strand
ACTTGCCTGCTAACCAGACGACTGGCGGTTCAAACCCACCAGCCACTCCTCGGAAGGAAGGTTGGGCAATCCTACTTCCGTAGTGATACTGCCTCAGAAGCCCAAGGAGGGGTCGCTATGAGTCAGGTATGACTCGACGGCACATAACAACAACAACAACAATAGTTCATTCTGTGAATATGCAACAATGTAGTTAGCCATTCTACTGGTGATGGACATGGCATTATTTCCAGATTTTGGATAATATGACTAATCCTTCTAGAATATCCATACCTCCTGGAACATATGCGTAAATAAATTCCTCTCAGTATATACTAGGAGTAGAATTGCTGGTTGGAGGGTATGGACAGTTTCAACTCAACAGGGTAAAAGCAAACTGTTTTCAAAGGAGTTCTACCCATTTTTACTCCCAAAAACAATTTGTGAGGGTTCTAGTCATTCTACATCCTTGTGAAGTGTTCTATTTTACATACTTCTGAATTTATTTATTTATTTGGTCTGGTGAGTGTATAATGGAGTTATGGGTTTAATTTGAATTTCCCTGATTATGAATAAAATTGAATATATTTTCATCCTTTTATTGGAAATCTGTACTTTTTGGTTTTGTGAGGGGTCTATTACATTTTTTTCTATTGAGTTGTTTCTCTTTTTTCTATTCTTATTGAATGGTAGGAGTCATTTATCTACCCTAGATACTGATTCACAAAAAGCACATTGATAAAGGAAAAGAATGATAATATAAGTGCATTAAAATTAAGAACATCTATTTATTAAAAGATGGGAGCTCTGGTAGTGTAGTGCCTAAGGCACCTGACTGCTAACCAGAAGGCTGGACATTCAAACCCACCAGCTACTCCTCGGAAGGAAGGTTGGGCAATCCACTTCCGTAGTGATACTGCCTCGGAAACCCAAGGAGGGGTCGCTATGAATCGGGTCCAACTGGACGGCACATAACAACAACAACGACAACAACATTTATTAAAGATAGACTAAGAGGGCAAAAAGACAAGTCGCAAAGTGGGAAACAACATATTTGTAATAAATTTAAAGATGATAGGCCAGATGTAGGATTTATAAACAACTCCTACCACCCGATAACAAAATGCTTCTGTCCCTCTATCCTGTATAATTGGTCTATTTACTTATCTCTGGAGAAGTCCCACATCATTTTGATTACTACAACTTTCTAACAAGCCTTGACATCTGGTAGAATAAGTTACTCCACATTTTCATCTTCAAGAGTGGCTTAGCTAATATACACAAAGCTTCAACAACTCAACAACAAAAAGACAAATAACCCAAGAAAAAAAATGGTCAAAGAACATGAACCTTCTGCAGCAAATAAGACATTCAAGTGGCCAAAATATACATGAAGAGATGCATTAGGTATTCCCACTCCCACTGCCATCGAGTCATTTCCAACTCATAGCGACCCCTCCTTGGGTTTCTATGGAAGCAGATTGCCCAACCTTCCTTCCAAGGAGTGGCTGGTGGGTTTGAACGGCCAGTCTTCTGGTTAGCAGTCAAATGCCGTAGGCATTATGCCACCAGAGCTCCTCATTAGCCATTAGAGAGATGCAAATCAAAACTACAACTCTGACACCCGAGCTCCCACAATAATCTTAACCCTTCATTAATGGCACTGATTAAATAAACACACAAACCAGAAAACAAAAATGCTAGTGAAATTGTAGGGAGAGTGGAATCCTTATCCACTGATAGTGGGATTGTAACATGCTACAACCACTGTGGAAAATGGTATGGCGCTTCCTTAAAAAGCTAGAAATAGAACTACCTTATGATCCAGAACACCTTCTAGCTATATATCCTAGAGATCTAATAACAGTGACATGAACAGACATATGTTATGTTCATTGCAGCATTATTCACAACATGAAAAAGATGGAAACAACCTAAGTG
>NW_006921618.1:804071-806110 GCF_000298275.1 Orycteropus afer afer | reverse complement strand
GATAGTAGTCACTTAGTTTTGGTGATGGTAAAGATAGTATCAAATATGTGTGAAGTGTTCACAGCTTGACCAAGGTAAATGAGGCTGCTATGAAGTGCACAAGAGAGAAGGATATGGCAAATATAATTTGGAAACAACACCACCAACAATCAGAAAATATGGGTATGGTTACACAAATATGTATATAGGCATAAAAGCATATGTGTATGAATATGTGGGTACATATGTATCCACAGATAGAAATATCTACAGGCATATGTGCATACAAGAATGTGTGCGCATGCATATATATATCCATATACATAACAAACCATATAGGGAACACAAGTACAGACATTTCTTAGACATAATCAAACACCCCACGAGATAGGTTTTCAGAGTTTGTAGACTTAGGACCATAGCCTCGTGGGACAACTTAGTTAATTGGCATAATATAGTTCATAAAGTATATGTTCTACATCCATATGTGGTGAGTAGTGTCTGGGGTCGTAAAAGCTTGCAAATGGCCATCTAAGATACAACTGTTGATGTCTACTTGCCTGGAACAAAAGGGAAAGAAGGAAACCAAAAATTCAGTGAAGAAACTAGTGAACAGGCTAATAGTTGACATGAACTGTGGTCACATCTACCCTGGGTGGTGCCTGGCTGTCATTTTGATCAGGGCCACATTAGATAGATCCTTAGAGAACAGGAGAAAAATGCGCAACAAAACTCAAATTCTTTATGAATTCCAGACTTATTAGACCAAGACTAAAGGACTCCCTGAGACTATGGCCCTTAGATACACTTCAAACCTTAAACTGTAGCTATCTTGTTAGCTAAACAACAAATTGGATCATAAAATAAAAGAATATCACTCAGAGTAATGAGCTTCTTAAAAAAAAAAAATCAACCATAGGAGATCAAATGTTCAAAAATTCCTCTAAATTAAGGTGAGAAGGGGCAGGGAAACTAGAGTCCCAGAAATGATACAACCAGAAGACAGTGAATGAGAATAATGACACATTATAAAAAATGTAACTAATATTAGTAGATAATTTGTGTAGAAATTGTTAAATGAGAACCTAGTGTGCTATGTAGACTCTCACTTCTTAAACATAATAAAATATATATATTTTTAAAAAAAGTGGCTTAGCTGTTCTTGGCTCTGGGTACTTCTATAGAAATTTTAGAATCAGATTATCAAGTTCTACATACAAATGCAACCTGTATACATGTTAATAAGGTATGTATTATTTTATAAATCATAGGGAGAATGGATATCTTTTCAATATCGAGCTTTCCAATCCATGAACATGACATATCTCTCCCTTAATTTAGTTCTTCTCTAGTGTTCTTTCAATACAGTTTCATAATATACTCCATAAATATTTTGCACACTTTTTGTTAGATTTATCCTTTGGGTTTTGACTTTTTAATGTTATTATAAGTGTTATCTAGAGGCATGGGTGGTTCAATGGTAGAATTCTCACCTTCTGTGTGGGAGTCCTGGGTCTGGTTCTTGCAGCGTACCTCACATGCACCCACTATCTGTCATTGTTATGATGCTGAGCAGGTTGCAGTGGAGCTTCCAGAATAAGATGGGCTAGAAAGAAAGGCCTGGTGATCTACTTCCAAAAATCAGTCAATGCAACCCTGTGGATCACAATGGTCCAATCTGCCATTGATCACGGCATGACAGAGGACCCTATGTTCCATTGTGTATGCAGTCACCATATGTCAGGGGCTGATGGCACAGCAGCTAATGACAGCCTCAGTGTTATATTTAAATTTTTTTCATGTCCACGTTGGTGGTATGTAGAAATACATATGATTTTTATATATTTGGTTTTCTATTCATAGCCTTGCTGAACTCTCCTAATAGTTTGTAGTTTTTTGGATTTTCCACATACATAATCATTTCTTTTCAATCCTTAAAACCTTTTCTCATTTGTACCTGTCATTTCTTTTTCTTGCCTTACTATACTCACATGAATCTTCTGTTTAGAGCTGAATAGAAGTGATGAGAGTGAGCATTCTTTTTTTTTTTTTTAATTTTA
>NW_006921618.1:795288-797471 GCF_000298275.1 Orycteropus afer afer | reverse complement strand
TGGTTTCCAGCCAAACAGAAGACAAGCATATGAGTTGAACATTTACCTGAGGTAGGTACACTCCTTGGAGAGAACAATCATTGAGAAAGAAGGGCTGCTTATGCACAGGGAGACAGCTCAGGGGGCAGAAGTGTATGGAGGGATGGACAATGGGAAGGGATAACTATGGGGAGGAAGTGGGAGGGGAGCTGTTACATTGTGGTAAACTTTGGTCAATGTCATGAGATAAAGTATATGTGAACTGCTGTATGGAAAGTGAATTTGCTCTGTAGATCTTCACCCAAATCACAATAAATAATAATAATAATAATAAAGAAGTTGTTGTTAGCTGCTGATGAGTTGGTCCCCAACTCACGGAGAACCGATGCACAACAGGATCAGACCATGTGACCCACAGGGTTTTCAGTGGCTGATGTTTGGAAGGTCAAACTTTTTCTCCTCAGGCCTGAGGTGTCTGAGCAAAAAATAAAAGCTTGCCCTTCCTCTACAATATGGACTCGGTTCAGCTGCTCAGCCAAGGAGCACATTTCCCAGAGCCCCTTGTACCCAGATGGCCAGATGTTCTCACCAATGGACTATAAGCAGAAGTGGTGTACATGCCTTCCAGGCTGAGTGGTTAAGGAGCAGATGTACATTCTCCACCCTTGTCTTCCTTCTGTTGGCTTGCGGTCAAAGCCCAGGGGGTACTTGGAGCCATGTTAGAACTTGGAGCCTCCATCAGCCTGGGTCCCTGAATGACTGTGTGGAGCAGACCTCTCCATCCCTCCCTGACCCCCCCCCCCATTCTGACTCAAACTATGCTGGACTGCTGACGTGAGCAAAAACAAATAATAAATAAATGTTTATTGCACTTGAGACATTACACATTTTTTAAAAATATATTTTATTGAAATATAATCTATGTACAGTGAAGTACACAAAGCTAAAGACATCACACATTTTTAAGCAATTTTTTATAGCCTATACAAATGAATAACTTCTCCCAAATAAGTCCTTTCTCTTTTTCTCCATGTTAATAAAGTCAACTCATACAATATGCTGGGAAACATGCCCAAGAACATAGATAGCATGGTATAGTTTGTTACAGAAGAAAATGGAAACAACTGTTGGCAGAAAATGTATAAATAAATTGTGAATACTATGTAGCAGTGAAAAAGAATGAATTATGGCAACATGAATGAATCTTACCAATGCAGTTTTGAGTTAAAAAGGGAAGTCACAGAATTATACAATTAATATGATTCCACATTAACAATATTTTTAATAAATAAAAAATAATAAACCCACCCTTTGTCTGTCTGTCACAGTATGGTGGCTTGTGTGTTGCTGTGAGGCTGGAGGCCATGCCACTAGTATTTCAAATACCAGCAGAGTCACTCATGGTGGACAGGTTTCAGCAGAGCCTCCAGACTAAGACAGCCTGGGAAGAAGGGCCTTGTGATCACCTTCTGAAAATTAGTCAACAAAAACTCTACGGATCACAATAGTGTATTTTCCAACATAATGTTAGGAGATAAGCCCCTTAAGTTAGAGGGCACTCAAGGAGCACAGTGGCTACAGCAATGGACTCAAGCCTATCAACGATTGTGAAGATGCCACAGGACCAAGCAACGGTTTGTTCCCTAGTTCACGGAATCACCACAAGTCTGAGCTGACTCTATGGCGACTAACAACAACATTGTAATGAGGGCTACTCTGTTCATTATATTGTGTCCCAAACAAAACTTCAACTTGTACCTGTTTTTTGACTTTCAAGTGGGGCCATAGTCTTTGGCCCAAAGCACAGCTCATTTTTAGTAAATAATTTTTTATAAAAGCCTGTGTATACACTAACACACCATATGTAATTGTAGTAAATAAATCAGTACTGCGGCTAAATCATACCCTTCTTTCAGTGGGTTTTTTTTTTTTTTTCTTTAATCCATTCTTTTCTGCTTGGCTTCTTCCCCTTCCCTGCCACACCCATGCTAACAATCTGGTGTGACGTGAATGTCTCTACATTTTTCTCTATGGTCACATAATTATAAAGTAATACACATGCGTGCTCACACACACATAGTGAGGATGAGGCCATTGTGGTCACGTTGATGTCATATTGTTGACACTATTTTACATCTAGGAGCTCTGGTAGCATAGTGGCTAAAGCACTTGACTGCTAACCAGAAGGCTGGTGGTTCAAACCC
>NW_006921618.1:792963-794818 GCF_000298275.1 Orycteropus afer afer | reverse complement strand
CATGTAGCAGGACCTGTCTGGTTGTTGGAGGTGCAACCTCAGCTCAAGTAATGGCCAGACCACAAAGGAGATCACAGCCACCTGCAGTGGTTGATCTGAAGTTGGGGAGGGGTAGCAGAGCCTTCCTTAGGAGGATGGTATGGTGTCTGGGGGGGGTGTCACTGTCCCCTACCCTGGCTGCATGTCGGAATCACCAGGTAGCCTTGTATAGTATTCCAATGTCCGGACAGAAGCTCCAAGAGTGGGGCTGATTAAGAATGTAGGCCATAAAATTTCATCTATTACTTAATGCCTCAGTTTCTTCATCTGTAAAGTGGAGAAATAATAGTAACTACCTACTAATGTGTTAGGAGCTCTGGTAGCGTAGTGCCTAAGGCACTTGACAGCCTTGGCTAACCAGAAGGCTGGCGGTTCAAACCCACCAGCCACTCCTTGGAAGGAAGATAGGGCAATCTACTTCCATAGTAGTGATACTGCCTCGGAAACCCAAGGAGGGGTTGCTATGAGTCGGGCCGACTAGATGGCACATAACAACAACAACAACAACAACTAGTGTGTTACGAAGTCAATGAGATGAGACATAATAAAGTGCTTGGCACATGCTTGGCATATCACTCTTGTCCCCCAACACTCCCATCATTACTATGCTGAAGGAGACTTGGATGATAATTTGTGCCCACTAACTTGTCTACCCACTCCCATAGAATGGATTGCAACTCATGATGATCCAGTGTGTAGAGTAGAACTGTTTTCTATAGGGTTTTCGAGGCTGTAACATTTCAGACCACCACTTGTCTGTCAGCTTGTTGTTTTGTGGTGACTTGTGTGTTGCTGTGATGCTGGAAGCCATGCCACTGTTATTTCAAATAACAGCAGGATCACCCATGGTGGACAGGTTTCAGCAGTTTCCAGACTAAGACAGACTAGGAAGGTGGATCTGGTGATTTACTTCTGAGAAAACTGGCCAGGGAAAACCTTATGAATACAAGTGGAGTATTGTCTGATGTAGTGCTGGAAGATGAGCCCCTCAGGTTGGAAGGCACTCAGAATATGACTGGGGAAATGCTGCCTCCTCAGAGTAGAGTCAGCCTTAATGGCATGGCTGTAGTAAACTTTTGGGACCTTCATTTGCTGATGTGGCCCAATTCAAAATGAGAAGAAACAGCTCCAAACATTCCTTAATAAATGGAACATGGAATGTACAAAGTATGAATCTAGGAAAATCAGAAGTTGTCAAAAATGAAATTAGTGAGATAAAATGGCCATATTGAATTGGACAATCACATGGTCTACTATGCCAGGAATGACAAATTGAAGAAGAATGGTGATGCATTCATCATCAAATAGAACATTTCAAGATCTATCCTGAAGTACAATTCTGTCAGTGATAGGATAATATTCATACACCAACTAGGAAAACCAGTTAATACAACTGTTATTCAAATTTATGCACCAATCACTAATGCTGAAGGTGAAAAAATTGAAGATTTTTACCAACTCCTACAGTCTGTAACTGATCAAACTGCAATCAAAATGCATTGATAATTACAGGTGATTGGAATGAGAAAGTTGGAAACAAAGAAGAGGAATCGGTAGTTGGAAAATCTGTGTGATGGAAATAATGCCAGAGATCCCATGACAGAATTTTGTAAGACCACTGAGTTATACCTTGCCAATACCTTTTTGAACAGCATGAATGGAAACTACACATGGACCTCACTGGATGGAATACACAGGAATCAAATAGACTACATCTGTGGAAAGAGATGATGGAGAAGTTCAATATCATTAGAACAAGATCAGGGTCCAACTGCATAACAGACCCTCAATATCTCATATGCAATCTCAACTTGAA
>NW_006921618.1:790797-792128 GCF_000298275.1 Orycteropus afer afer | reverse complement strand
AGAAGAGGACATGGAACAAGAAATATCATTGCTATTGGCAGTCAAATGGATCTTGGCTGAAAGCAGGCAATACCAGAAAGATGTTTACCTGTGTTTTATTGACTGTGCAAAGGTGTTCAACTGTGTGGATCATAACAAATTATGGATAACTTTGTGAAGAATGGGAATTTCAGAACACTTCATTGTGCTTATGAGGAACCTGTTCATAGTCCAAAAGGCAGTTCAAACAGAACAAGGCTATACTGTCCTTTAAATCAGGAAGGGCGTGTGGCAGGACTATATCATTTCACCATACTTAATCAATTTGTATGCTGAGCAAATAATCCAAGAAGCTAGACTAAATAAAGAAGAACAGTGTCAGGATTGGAAGAAGACTCATTAACAATCTGCAATATGCAGATGACACAACCTTGTTTGCTGAAAGCAAAGAGGACTTGAAGAACTTACTGAAGAAGATCAAAGACTACAGCCTTCAGTATGGATTACATCTCAACATAAAGAAAAAAAGAAAATCCTTACAATTGGACTAATAAGCAACATCACAAAAAAATGGAGAAAAGACTGAAGTTGTCAAGGATTTAATTTCACTTGGATCCCCAATTAATGCTCATGGAAGTAAACAGTCAAAAAATCAAATGAAATACTGCATTGGGCAAATTTTCTGCAAAAGATCTCTTTAAAGTGTTATCTTGAGTAGTACTAAGGTGCCCCTGACCCAAACCATGGTGTGGTAGTTAAGTACGTGTGTCACTGAGGAGAGAGAGGAGAATTTAAGAAGCATTATCAAGGAATTATAACCTGTGCCTAAACTAAGTAGGGAAATTCTGTTGAACAGTGAAACAACTTGTGAGGCCAGAGACATCTGGCTCAGGCCAGCTTGAAAAACCATGTATAGAGAGAGGAAAATTTCTTGGCTCTGGCCCCTCCCCCCTTCTTCCTCTCCCATACTCCCTCTCCTCTCTTCCTCTCAAGCTAGCTGGCATCTTTTTGCAAATAACCAGTCACCCTTTTTACCCAGAATACCCCAGAAGAAGAACCCCATAAAGGTCCCATGTGGCCTTTGTTCAGGGCTCAGTCTCTGGATGGGAATCCACTGAGTCTATGCTAGCATAAATAAAAGTCCTTCCTTTTTTATCATGCTTGGCATTAATGTTTCCCTTGGTGGCTCTGGTAACATCACCTCGGCTAGCCCTGGTTGAGTGGCTGGGCAACTGGATGTAGTTATTCCCTGTGGTAAGATTGGTAATTATCTCCATGGTGGAACGTATTAGAGCAGCTGACTAGCTGCTTTAGGGATGTGGTCTGCTTCCCGTATATAAGAAACAGTTTTG
>NW_006921618.1:774253-790042 GCF_000298275.1 Orycteropus afer afer | reverse complement strand
AGATGGGTTGACACAGTGGCTGCAACATTGGGCTCAAACATGGCAACAATTGTGAAGATGGGGTGGACTGGATAGTGTTTCATTCTGTTGTATGCAGCGTCCCTGTAAGCTGGAACCCACTCAATGGCACCTAACAATAATCACTTGGAAGCAGATCCCCAGGTCTTTCTCCCAGGATGCTCTTGGGTGGGTTCGGACTACCAAACTTTTGGTTAGTAATTGAATATGTAACAATTTGTGTCCCCCAGGGACTCCACCAACTGTCTAGTCCTCCAAAATTCCTTTCTGTCTACCCTCACCTGGAGCCTCTGCTTCCTTAACCCTGGCATCCCTTCCCTAGGGGCTGTCCAGGAAGCTGCAAGAGGTCACAGGGTTGGACAACCTCCCACTTAAGCCCTGCAGTTACTTATTCCTAATTCTGAATAACAGCATGAGTCAGGCAGCCCATTGAGTCCCAGAGTTGTAAATCCCCATAAGAAGGACAAGCCCTTGCTTCATGTCTGGGCCTGGAGCCTCCTCCCAGGG
Organism: Orycteropus afer afer; assembly: GCF_000298275.1. Taxonomy (NCBI): domain Eukaryota; kingdom Metazoa; phylum Chordata; class Mammalia; order Tubulidentata; family Orycteropodidae; genus Orycteropus; species Orycteropus afer. The sequence continues at coordinate 789,517 of NW_006921618.1, read as the reverse complement.
TCAGCCCATGAGGCTGAGAGCAGCAGGTGTGATCTGAGAGTTGCCAGGATGGTTCTTCCTTCCCTTGCCTCCCCTCCTCTCCTCTTCTCTTCCCTCTCCTTACCTTCCCTTCTCCCCAGTCCAGCCTCTGGATCTCAAAAGGTCTTCTGTCCCCTGTCAGAATGCAGGAATTTGGGAAATACCTTCACAGCAGTTGCTTAAGGAGGAGTTGGGGGACATCACATCACATATCAAAAGCCATCGTCTATTGAGCACTTACCATGTGCCAGGCCTCTTGCTACTAAACACTTCAAGTGTGTTACTCCATTCCATTGCCATACAAGCTCTATGAGGCAGGCATGATTATGCTCATTTTACAGAGGAGGAAACTAAAGTTCAGAGAAGTTAAGTGCACAACTGGGAAGTACCAGTGCAGCATCTAGTGGTTCAACTCCAAGGCAGGTGCCTTTCTATTGTGATATGCTGCCCTTCCCAAGCACTGCAGGATGTGAGCCTGGGAATGCTCTGCCCTCTCCAGCCTACCCCGAGTCAGACCCTGGGGAGGGGAGAGGAGAGGGGCAGCACACTCTTAGATGGGTGACATTGAGCTATGGAAAAACGACCCATCCACTCTGCCCCACCATGCTTTGGTCTTCTTGTAGTCCTGCTACACTGCAGGGGCTCCCACTTCTGGGCCTTTGCACAAGTGGCTCCTGCTGCCTGGGAGCCTGTCTCCCTGCTTGCCCATAGCTGGCTCAGTATTGTCCTTCAGTCACAGCTCAAATGTTGCTTCCTCCCAGAGGTGAAGATCATCATCCAGCCAAAGTAGGCGCTTACTCCTCTACTCCCTGGCCCCCACTTTCTCCATGTCGTGGCACTTTTCATAAGTTTTTTAAAGTATTATTTTATTGTGATTTTGATGAAGATTTACACAGCAATTTAAGTTCCCATTCAACAATTTCTACACAAGTTGTTCAGTGACATTGGTTACATTCTTCATGATGAGTGAACAGTCTCCTTATTTCTGTTGATTGCTTTGTTTCTGTTAATCTAGTCTCCCTGTCTCCTTACATTCTCATCTTTGTTTTGAAGTAATTGTTGACCATTTGGTCTCACACAGGTGATTTTTTTTTTTTTTAAAGGGGCACAGTACTGACAGGTGATATTAGTTACTTTCTGAGTCAATTTGTTATTTAGCTACAAGGTGACCTCTGGGTTTAGTTTCAGTTCAAGGTTTGAAGAGTATCTCAAGGCAGTAACCTCAGGAGTCCTCCAGTCTCAACCAGTTCAGTAGGTCTCCTTTGGTTTTTTAGGAATTTGAGGTTCTGTTTCACATGTTTCTCCCATTCTATTGGGGTCCATCTATCTTGGTCCTGATTAGAACGGTTGGTAGTAGTAGCTGGATAGCATCTAGTTCTGGTTTCAGGATAGATGAGGTCATGGTCACCTTTCATAATATTGAATTATTTTTATCTATGTGTCTTCACTTGCTGCCTCCCTTGATGTAAAATCTCTGAGTTAGGGATCTGTCTGCCAAACAGTAGATTCCATTGAATGAATGTTCTTCGAGTAAATGAATGAATAATAAGTAGAGGGTGTGGAGTAAGGTGTTGCTAGGGTATAAATAACTGGTCCAGTCTAGTTGCCTTCAGGCTCCCTCAGGTCCCCTATCCTGACCTCCCCAAGGGCTCCAGGCAGAGAGCTGGAGGGGGGTGGGTTGGTTAGATACTTTCCCTTATTTTCAGACCTAGTCAAGCCTCACTTCAGTAGTGATAGGAACCACAGGGTGGGGGCAGGGTCCCCCATCAAGAACCCAGGCCTCATCATCGTCTCCCTGGGGGTTTTCAGGGCTAAGAACTGGACACTAGAAGGGACCAGGCAGTGGAAGCAATGGATGAGGGAGGCAACAGGTCCAGTGGGTGCATTCTTGTTCCAGGACTGGTGTGGGCAGCCTCAGTGTTTTTAGGATCCAGGATCCACCCAGGCTTCCCCACAGCCATAGGTCTAATCCCAAGGTCTAAGCCATAGGTCTAAGCCCAAGGGTCTGAACTGAACATCAGATCTGGAATGAGGATCCAATGATGGTGTCTTCAATGATGGTCTCTTCTCCTGATGACTTAGGGAAACTCATCAAGAGGCCATAATTTATTTCAGAAGGGACATGTGTGGTCCAGCCATCAAGGTCAGAAATGCTAGCCAGGCTTGACTGGTGGTGGTCAGCAGCATAATGCCCCCCAAAGATGTCCATGGAACCTATGAATATGTTACATAATGGCAAAAGGAAATTAAGGTTGTACATGGATTTAATTGCTAATCAGCTGACCTCCAGGTGGGAGATTCCACTGGATTGTACAGGTGGGCCCAATGTCATCTCAAGGGTTCCTTAAAGTGAATGAGGAAGGCAGAAGAATCATATTTGAAAATGCTTCATGTGTAGTTGAAGATGGAGGTAGGGATCCTATACCAAAGAATGAAGGTCTCTAAAAGGATTAAAAGACAAGGGAATGGGTTCTCCCCTAGAGCATCCAGAGGGACACAGACCTGCTGACATCTTGACTTTAGCCCATGGAGACCCATGTCAGACTGAAGTCCAGAACTGTAAGACAAATTTGTGTTATTTAAAGCCTCTCAGTTAGTGGTAGTTTGTTACAGCAGCAACTGGAAGTTCTTACACTGCCTCTATCTTTTGCTATGTGGACAGGTGAATGTTATTTTCATAAGATGAGAACTTATTTTGTTTCCCCTCTGCACAAGAGCGTTTTTGCCATGCTGAACTGAAAGTAGACCAGAAAGATGTCTACCTGTGTTTTATTGACTATGTAAAAGTATTTGATTTTGTGGATCATAACAAATTATGGAGGAGCTCTGGTAGCATAATGCCTAAGGCACTTGACTGCTACCCAGAAGGCTGGCAGTTCAAACCCTCCAGCCACTCCTCGGAAGGAAGATGGGGCAATCTCATAAAGAACCTGTACATAGACCAAGAAGCAGTCATTCAAATAGAACAAGGGGATACTGTATGGTTTAAATCAGGAAAAGTGTGTGTCGGGATTGTATCCTTCACCATACTTATTCAATCTGTATGCTGAGCAAATAATCTGAGAAGAAGGACTACATGCAGAAGAATGTAGCATAGGATTAGAAGAAGACTCATTAACAACCTGAGATATGCACATGACACAAGCTTCCTTGCTGAAAGTGAAGAAAACTTTTAAGTACTTACTGATGAAGATTAAAGACTACAGTCTGCAGTATGGATTATACCTCAACATAAAGAAAATGAAAATCCTCACAAATGGACCAATAAGCAGCATCACAACAAATGGAGAAAAGATTGACGTTGTCAAGGATTTCACCTTACTTGGATCCACAATCAACGCCCATGGAAGCAGCCATCAAGAAATCAGACATAGTGTTGCACTGAGCAAATCTGCTGCAAAAGACCTCTGTAACGTGTTAAGCCACTTAGTCACTTTGAAGACTAAGGAACGCCTAACCCAAGCCATGGTATTTTCAATTGACTCAAAAGCATGTGAAAGCTGGACAATGAATAAGGAAGACTAAAGAAGAGTTGATCATTTGAATTATGGTGTTGGTGAAGAATATTGAATATACCATGGACTACCAGAAGAATGAACAAATCTGTCTTGGAAGAAGTATAACCAGAATGCTCCTTGGAAGCAGGAATGGCCAGATTTCTCACCTACTGGGGTCATGTTGCAGAAGGACCAATCCTGGGAGAATTATATCATGCTTGGTAAAGTAGAGGGCCAGCGATAAAGGGGAAGATCCTCAAGGAAATGGATTGGCACCATGGCTACAATGATGGGCTCAAGTACAGCAAGGATTGTGAGGTTGGTGCATGACCAGGCAGTGTTTCATTGTGTTGCACATAGAGTCACCATGAGTCAGAGTCAACTTGATAACACCTAACAACAACTGTATGAGAGAAGTCCCTGGATAGTGCAAATGGTCAACATGTTTGGCTGCTAACCAAAAGGTTAGTGGTTCAAGTTCACCCAGAAATGCCTCAGAAAAAAGGCCTGGCCATCTACTTCCAGAAAATCAGCTACTGAAAACCTTATGGAGCACAGTTCTAGGGGTTGTCATGAGTGAGAATCAACTTGATGGTAATTGATTTTTGTCTCCAGGGGAAGAGGTTGCTGGGCTGTCTAGTGTCCCATCTCAACTTGGAGCACAGGAGGCAAACCTGAAAGGCAAGAAGTGCCCAAGCCTTCTTGTCTGAAGGCTGACTCCACCCAGAGCCTGTAGCCAGTCTGAGGCATCTAAGGGCGACGGAGGTTGGAAACTCATCTCAGTTTCCCAGTTTTGCACACTTGCCTTCTTGAGAGCCACATTTCCACCTCAAACTCTAAGACATGTATTTTCTCAGGATCCTCATTTGTCTTCACTTCCCTTGGGGGGAGGGCTGATTTTGTCAAAATCTAGGCATGAACCTTGAAAACACCATACTGAGGAAAATAAGAAGAGAACAAATATTGTATGATCACACTTAAATGAAACATCTAGAATAGACAAATACATAGAGAGCAGAGTTTATTAGTAGTTACTAGGGGCATAGTGACCCCCTTTGGGTTTACGAGGCAGTAAATCCTTACGGAGGTAGTTTGCCCAGTCTTGCTTCCATGGAGTGGCTGATGGGTTTGAACCACCAACCTTCTGGTTAGCAGTCGAATGCCTTAGGTACTATGCTACCAGAGCTCCTTGTGAGTACACAGAGGCAGAAGGAGCCCCGGTAGAACAGTGGTTAAAGCATTCAGTTGCTAACTAGAAGGTCAGTGGTTCGAATCCACCAGAGGCTCTGTAGGAAAAAAGACCTGTCAATCTGCTTCTGTAAAGATTACAGCTTAGGAAAACCTATGGGGCAGTTCTACTCTGTCATAGAAGGTCATTATGAGTTGGAATGGACTCATTGGCACACTATACAACAACCAGAGGCATGAGGGAAGGAAAAGGAAAGACGGAGTCATTTCTTAGAGGTTGCTGAGCTTCTGTTAAGAGTGATGGAGAAATTTGGAAATGACTGTAGTGATAGTAATGTATATATTTCAAAATACCAAACTCGTAGCCATTGAATTAATTCTGACTCGTGGAGACCCCATGTGTGTCAGAGTGGAATGACCCCATAGTATTTTGTTTTCTTGGCTGTAATCTTTACAGAAGAAGATTGACAGGTCTTTGTTTCATGGAACCACTGGGTAGATTCAAACCACCATTTTTTTAAATTTTTTTTTAAATTGTGATTTGAGTGAAAATTTACAGAGAAAATTCACTTTCCATACAGCAAGCAGTTCACATGCACTTTGTCTCATGACATTGACTACAATTTACCACAATGCAACAGCTCCCTTCCCACTTCCTCCCCATAGTTACCTCTTCCCTGTGTCCTTCCCTCCATGTACTCCTGCTCCCTGAGCTGTCTCCCTGTGAATAAACAGCCCTTCTTTCTCCCATGATTGTTCTCTCAAGGAGTGTATCTACCTCAGGTAAATGTTCAACTCATATGCCTGTCTTTTGTTTGGCTGGAAGCCACAGGTGTGGGTTCAATTCCAGACCTGAAGGGCAGCTAGGGGGCATCGTGTCAGGCATTCCACCTCAAACCACCATTTTTTAGGTTAATCGCCAAATGGAAATCGTCTGTGCTACCCAGGGACTAATATTTAATATAGGAGCCCTGATGGCACAGTGGTTAAAGTGGTTGGCTGCTAACTGAAAGGTTGGTGGTTCAAACCCACCAGCTGCTCTGCAGGAGAAAGATGTGGCAATCTGCTTCCAGTTCTACTCTGTCTTACAGGGTCTCTATGAGACCGAATGGACTTAGCGGCAATAAGTTTGTTTGTTTTTTTATTTAATATGTCACAATTAAAAAAAAAAATCAGCTGACAAAAAAAAGAAAGAAAGAAAAATCTGGACATGTTAGAAACATTAGTCAATTCTGGAGAATCCAAGTAAGCCTTGGTGAGGAAGGGGCGTTGGGGAAAGCCATCCCCTGCATCGGCTTGAGTGTGTTTCTGTGTTTGCACCTCTGGATAGAATAAACAGATGGGAGGACACCAGGCTCATGGAGTGATTTTCTGGTGCTCAGTGTGTGTGTGGGGTGGGGGGTGGGGTGGTGAGGCTTTTAGGGGGCACCTGTGGTCTCTCAGTGGGCAGGAAGGAGGATGAGGTTAAGGGCCTACAGCAGGTTTCTACATGTTCCACAGACTCTGGCTTCCCCCATTGCCTAACCCCACGGTACATCATCCTGCCCCCAGCCCTGACCTGGCCCACCCTACTGACTTGCTCCTGGCAGCACGACATTTTGACCCTGGGTTTGCTTTGAGCAGTGCAACTATCCATGGCAGCCCTAACTCACTCTTCCCGTGGCCTAGACAGCACAAAGCCCACAGCCTTATGCAAATTTGGGCTTGTGCAGCTGACCTTTCTGCCTCAAATCCCTGGGAGCAGGCCAGCCAATATTTCAGCTGCAGGAAGCTTCTCTCTTTTGGCTATTTTATTTGAACCCCGATAAGGGCCAAAATTAGACCCAAACTATTTTGTTTCTGCTGATTTATTAGCCAGTGATGGAAACACAGCTGGACCCATACAGAATATACATGCAACTGACACATCTGGAGAAAACCAACCCACTTCCCATTCCTACCCTTGCTGCACTCAGAGAGGTTCACACTACCAGAGCTATGAGCTAACTCAATGGATGTGGCTTCCTCTCCTTTGGCATTGCAGGGTAAGGAAATGTTGACCAGAAGTCAACAGAAGGTCTAGACCAACTCAGCCAGGGGTCCCCCTCCTGCAGAGAGAGAGGTCCCAGGGCCAGTGAAACTTCTTTCTCTAGAAGGTGGGATCCCCAAGATCATCCCTATACATCATGAAGGACATTTCAACCCTTGCACCCACAGTCTTCCCAATCTCCAAGAATTCCCTGTATATTTTCATCTTCAATAAATTCCAGGTGGCTTCTGGACAAAGCCAGATTTCTGAATGCCAGATGATGGGGCATCTATCATTCCTTCGACTCACATGTGAGAAGCATCTACTATGTAGAAGCTGGGGGCTAGGCAGGGTATGGACTTCAACTTCTGGCCAGGAGCTTGAGAGTTGAAAGGATGGTCCCACCCTGATCAATATGGGCCCCCAGCTCCTTCCCTGGGGTTGAGGCTTTGGAAAGAATCTCTCCTGTCCTGTGTAGAACGATATGGCTTTAGAGCTCTTCCCCAGTAGAGCAGGAAGCATTCAGATCAAAGCAGAATTTTGGGTTCTTCCTCCATTAGGATGCACAGGCCAAGATGGCAGATGAGATACATGAGTGCTTCTGGACACCAAAGTGAATTTGCCCCCAAATGAAGAATTTGGAGATGGAGAAAGGGATGTTTGGGGGAATCCCCATGGGCCAAGTTGATACACATGAGAAACCACAAGAAATGAGGTCCTTCTTGGGTGGCCAAGATAATGCAAGTCTGAAAACCAAATGAGCTGTAGGTAAGGTGTGGAAAGTTCTAGGGAAAAGGCTGCTGAGGGGGATGGGTCACCCTTGGCATTCCATCTGGAACCTTGGGGGTCTCTTGACACTGTTGTTCAGAGGCCTGTCTCAGTCTCCATTTCCTGGACCAATGCCCCATCCCAAGGGGAAAGGATGCTGGGAAGGGCTAGACTCAGAGCACCATGTTCCACCACTTGAAAGGGAAGGGCTGCCGGCGCACGTTGGTGCCACAGTGCACCTCCCCATGCAGCATGTGGTACGGAGTGAAGTCATCAATGAAGGTGCAGTGCAGGCCCAGTGGCTCCAGCAGGGACCTCACCTTCTGCTCCAGGCAGCAGCAGCCATTGATGATGGGTCCGAAGGGCTTGGGTATGCCCAGGTATTTCCCTAGCACCAGCATGTTCACCTGCAGTCCAAAGGGGAGGCAATGCTTTATCATCAAGCTCCCACATCCAACATCTCCATTCTACATGGCAGGACCTGAAGCTCTGGACCTACCTTTGGGCAGCCTTGCAAGTAGCTCATCTCCCTTTCATGTGGAATGGGAAAGGAATTTGGTCCAGCAAAATCTCATATGCTACTGTGAATGCCTTTGGGAGCATCTACTGACCTCAACTTGTTTCTCTGATAACTGCTGTCCTTGTTGGTGGGTTGTGGCAGCTCTCATGTTTGTGCTACAGAAGGCAACGCCTAGGCTATAGCTGATTGGACCAGGATATACAACTAACCCACACTTGACCTTTCAGATTCTCTCTCCCGGGTAATTGGAGGTGGCACTGTCATGGAATCTAGTCAGTCTCTGCTTGGGTCTCTATATATAATGGGTGATCATATTCATATTCTTCTCCAGGGACAGAGAAGCAAAGGAATCCAAGCTGGAGAGGGAGAGAGAAAAACAGGCATCCCTACCCTCATGTTTCACAGCATCTTTATATTATGTCTCCCTCTCTCACTAAGCAAGCTTGAGTAGCCAGCCCTATGTTCCTTGAAAACACAAGAGCCTAGACCAATGCACAACTTCTAGGAATACAGAAATAATTGCAAATAAGGAAATGACAATAAGCAATATCATGATAGGCAATAAGCAGCATCATGATAAATGGAGAAAAGATTGAAGAAGTCAAAGACTTCATATTACTTGGCTCTACAATCAGCACCAATGGAAGCAGCAGTCAGGACATCAGATGACTTATTGCATTGGGCAAATCTGCTGCAAAAGACCTCTTTCAGGTGCTGAAGAGCAAAGATGTCTCCTTGAAGACTAAGGTGTGCCTGACACAAGCCATGGTATCTTCAGTCCCCTCATATGCATGTGAGAGCTGGACAATGGATAAGGAAGACCAAAGAAGAGTTGATGCTTTTGAGTTGTGGTGTTGGCAAAGAATACTGAACAGACCATGGACTGCTAAAAGAACTAATAAATCTGTCCTGGAAGAAGTACAGCAGGAATGTTCCTTGAAAGTGAGAATGGCCAGACTTTGTCTCAGCTACACTGGTCATGTTGGAAGAAGAGACCATTCCCTGGAGAAGGATACCATGCTTGGTAAAGTGGGGAGTCAATGAAAAAGGGGAAGGCCCTCAACAAGATGGATTGACACAGTGGCTACAATGATGGACTCAGGTATAGCAAGGATCATGGGGCTGGGACAGGACCGGGCAGTGTTTCGTTCTGCTGTACATAGGGTTGTTATGAGTTGAAGACGACTCTATGGCACCTAACAACAACAAGGAAGTGACAAGAGGCTTTATCGCAACTGATGAAATCAAGGGAAGCCAAAAGTTAGCCAAAAAGGGGAAGAAAAAAGGGGGAATGAAGCAATGAGGGTGTGGACAGGCTCCCCACAAGGCTCTGAGGATAGGCAAGTTGTGCTCCTTGGAGGATGGGGGTGGGGAGAGGAGCCTGGTGATTTAGAGTAGTCTGACTCCAAGTATGGTCTTCAGATGAGCATCAATGTCACTTGGGTGCTTGTTAGAAAGGCAGCAGCTTCTCAGGCCCTTGCCCAGACCTGCAATCCAGACCTGGGATGGGGCTTCAGCAGCACACGTGTTTCAGATGTCTGCTCAAGTTTTAGAAGCACCAGAAGCAAGGTTCATTTAATCAAAGGACACTTCTTCCATGAAGCCTTCTCAGATCACCATCACCTCTTAGGCTAGAAGTGCTTTGTCCTGGCTTTGAAGTTTCCTATCACTTTACCAGATTACCCAATAAACAAGGTAAGCATGTGCTTACTTGTGCTTACTTACTAATTTGTAGGGAACAATTTCACATTTTCCACCACATCAAAGATTCTGCTTCTAGGCACATCTGGCATTTGTTTCTCTCCCAATCCCATGGCACCTTTCTACAGAATCAAAGCCTCTTTGAAAATTTACAGTCCATGAGAGAGATGGAGTACCCAGTAAGCAAAGTAAGCACAGGCTTACTTGTGCTTTCTAATCTGTAGTAAACAGTTTAACAAGTTTTTTACCACACCAAAGATGTGATGAAATCCTTGTGAATTTTGTAAGTACAAGAAAACCCGTGTTTACCTTGCTTCTTGGGCAATCCGCCCCTGCTTTATCATACTAAACAAATCATTGGGACAGGCCCTCATGGAGGCGAGCAGAGTCCCCCTTACTAGATTAGACTGGAAGCCTCTGAGAGCAGGGGCAAGTCTTAATCATCTCTGCCCCTCCACAGGGCACCTCAGTAAGTGTGGAACAGATGAGTAGCCATGATCCGGCAGGAGGGGAGCTGGATGGGCATTGGAGCACCCAGCTCGGGGCATGTGCTTTACACAATGACCTCATGCAATCTTCCCTTCACTTCACAGATACCACGTGGGTCCCTGGGAGGAGAGAAGAGCCCTTGCCTGATGGCCCTTAATGAAGGTCATGGCCAATGAGCATCCTGCAGTGACCATATCAGGACTCTCGGATTCTCCCTGCCACCCCACCTGCTGCCACAATCCCAGACATGCCTGAGATCAAACATCTTGCCCCTCTGGGGGTGGAGGTTTGAAGCCTGACATTAAGTCGCAGATGGTGGTGTACCAGTGGGCTCCTCCCCCACCCTTGCCTCACCAAGTCAGGGAAGAAGGCCACTGCCTTTCTCCTCTCCGTCTTGAAGAGCTGGGGGATGTCGATGATGTCGCAGTCGGCCAGACCCAGCTCCCGCTTCAGCACCTCACGGTTCCAGTCGATGCAGCTCTAGGTGGGGAGGTGGGGGGGAGGCAAGGTTGGAGGACACCCTGCCAGTGTATGTTGAGGGGACATTAGGGCTCAAGTCTGGTAGAGGAGAGGGGAATGTCCAAGTGCCCATGGATCAACTGTCCAAGCAAACTGTATCTGTGCCTTTCATTAAAACCTATCTGTCCTGCCTCCCATCCCATCAGTCCTATCCCTCCATTTGGCTCCATCCTTGACTCTCTACCCTCCTCTAGATCCCTCACTCCTTAGGGTCTCACTCAGTTGGATGGCTTAAAATATCTTCTATGCACTGACCACTCACAAATTTCTATCTTTGACCCAACCTCTCTCCCGAGCTCCACACTGGTAAGTATGATGATGACTTAGCATCTCCACTGGGATGTCTAATAGGCACATCAAATGTAATTGTCCAAAGACAAACCCTTAATTAATCTCTTCTCCAGTCATTCAGCTTGAGGTGTCATCTGTTTCCTGCTGGTCCTACTTCCCCTGTCCCCTTCCCCCAGCCAATGATGCATTCTTGACACAGCAAGCAGAAAGAATTTTTCAGTTATTGGTAGAGCAGATCCCTCCTTAAAACCCTCCAATAGCCTGGCATCTCACTCAGAGTCATGGCCAAAGTCTCGACAATGGACCTCAAGTCTTTACGTGTTCTGGCCTCCCCTCACTCTGCTTCAGCCTCCTGGCTGGTCCTCAAACACTCCAGGCCTGTGTGCTCCACTCCAGGCCTCAGAGCCATCGCCTATGCTGCTCCCTCTGCCTGGAATGCTTGTCCGCCTCACATGCACGTGACTCTCCCTGTCTGGGCCTGTACCAGCCTGAGCTTCCATAAGTGTGTGAGCTTCAGACTTCTATCTCCCACCCTGCCACCAACCATGCCCACCCTGAGTTTGTACCTGCACAAACTTGTTGTAGCTGATAAAGCGTTCATTGGAGAGGACCTGGTTTATTGAGATGGGCTGGACCCTCCTATCACCTGTGAAAGGGAGAGAGACATAAAGGAGGGACAGGAGCAAAGGCAACAGTGAGAGCCACGTGCTATGGGAAGCAGGCAGGCCAAGGTCAAATCCATAGCCTGGCTGAATCAGCAGATCTCTGCCTTTTCTGGGTTTTGGGTGGGCACTGCCCAGTGGGCTTAGCTTGGCCACTGTGCAAGTCTGTGTATGTAAGGAGTGGGATGGCCTGGTTGTCACAGTGCAATGAACTGTAGACCTTTATTTGAGTTCATTGGAGGCGGTGCCGCCTTTCATTGGAATTTTACAAGCACCCCAGGGCAGTGAGTGATGATTCCTGGTCCTCTGGCTAGTGGGGGAGCTGTTTTATAAGGCTGTTGCTGCCTGCCCACAGTCCAGCCCTGGCTACCCAGTCTGGGAATCAGACACCGTCGGGCCCTGCCCCTGCCCTCCAGGGGGTGAATGCATGGCAGAGGGGCTCCACTTTCCCTGCCCGCCTGACAGGTGCCGGTGGAGACAGGGCTGGACAAGGATGGGGAGGTTGGAACCAACAGCTCATGATCCTCATGGCTGCCATTTATTAAACACTCACTGTGTGCAGGCCCTGAGCTAAGAACCCCACAGTCAGCATCTCCTTTAACTCTCACTGCAGCCTCACAAGGTACACAGTATTATCCCTGCTCTACAGCTGAGGGAGGAGGCGGTGTTGGTTCAGTGGTAGAACTCTCAGCTTCCATTCAGGAGATCTGGGTTCAATTCCTAGCCAATGTACCTTATGCACAGCCACCACCTGTCAGTGGAGGTTTGCATATTGTTAGGATGCTGAACAGGTTTTAGTGGAGCTTCCAGACTAAGATGGACCAGGAAGAAAGGCCTGGCAATCTACTTTTGAAAATCACCCCCCCCCCAAAAAAAAACCCCTGTAGATCACAATGGTCTCATGGGGATGGCGCAGGACCTGGCAGTGATGTGTTCCGTTTGTTGTGCATAAGGTCGCCATGAACTAGGAGCTGACTCAACAGCAACTAGCAATAACAACAGATGAGGAAATTGAGGCTCAGTGAGATAACATTACTTGCCCAAGGTCACACAGCTAAGAAGTGAGGGGCTTGTGATTCAAACTGAAGTCTTGGGCCCATCAAAGTGCCCCAAGTCAACACCAAGAGAAAGGGGAGAACTCCTCCAATCCACCCAGCAGCAGAAGCTCCACACCCCCTCCACTCTACTTAGAGTTGCAGATGGGAGTGAGTCCCAGCTCCATTGCATTCTTGCTGAGGCCTCTGGGTCAGCAACTTCCCTCTCTGAGCCTCACATTCTTGGGGTGAATGAAGGGGTGTGACTGCAACGGCTCCCCCACAGGCTGTCATGAAGATCACATGGGATAATGTGCAAGAGGCACAGAGCATGAGATCTGGCACATAGTAGGTGCCTAATGAGATGTGTTGGCCCCATGGCTGCATGAGGCCATAGTCACTGCCCTGATGGTGTGTCAGGGTATTGTTACCTCCATGCCGAGGTGTGCTAGGTTCCTGGATCAGGGGTTGGCAAGAGGCTTTATCCTACCATATTGTCCACGGAAGGAACCAGGACTCTGCCAGCCCAGGGCAGGGACGATTGCTGCCACACCCCACCATGTGATGCTCCCCATGCCGAGGCTCCTTCTAGGGGTGGCCAGAGGCAGTGGTTGCTGGGTGGGGTCAAAGAGAGAGAGGCCTGGTGGGGCCTCTGGCTACACAGGCTGAGAGAGAACATCCAAGGGAGGCGGGGAGACGACAGAAAGTGGGATAGTTCATGAGCCTACTTCAAGCCCCCAGTAGACACTCTACTTCTCTATTAGACTTCACTTCCAAATCTCAAAATCCAGATTCTTAATTTCACAGAGCATTAAACTCCCAGCACTGGGCACTTCAGAGCATCTCCCGGTGAGCTGCATAGGTCCTGTTCCAAGGGGCCCATGGAGCTGGCCATGCCCCCATGATGCCCACCACCTACCCCCACCCCCATGCTGCCTGCCTCAGATCTGCAGGCTATGCAGGGGACATGGTGGTTGAGAAAGGGGGCCTGGCTGGAGCAGGGTATGCAGTAGCAGAGTGGAAGAGCCCACATTTGGGATCAGCCTGGCTTTAACATTTGCCATCTCCTTTTCAGTTCACAACTTGTCTTGAGTTAGGTGAGGGGCTGGAAAGCTCTGACGAGGGGTGGGCTCTGTTACCCACCGACAACTCCTTGGAACAGGAGTGCCCGGCCGTGCCCCAACTTCTGCTTTTCCTGCAAGAGTCTGAAACAGGCCGCAGGGCTGGCCAGAAGCATCCGGAAGCCCTGTGTGAAGAGAACAGACCCAGCTCAGTCCCCTGGCTCAGTCCTCTGGGGCTCAGCCCAGCCCTGTCAAACCCAATGCCAGGCTGGGCTGAGCTGGGCAGGTCACCCACATCCTTACCTTCCCATCGGGGGCAGGGACGAAGCTCAGAAACTCATCTACATGGCCCACTGCCAACCAGTCCACAAAGAGCTCCACGGGTGGCTGCACCTTCTGGGCGTGGAGGAAGTCCCGGACAACCTGGGTGACCCTGCGGCCCCTTGACCTGGGGACCATGGGGTTTGAAAAAGTCATGTAACTAAAAAAAAAAAAAAATCTGTGCAGAAACTGAATGAAGAGGGTTCCAGATGTTTGCAATATCTGATATTTTACATGCAAAAACTTTCAAACTATATGAATGAAATTACATAGATAAATGTCACAGCCTTGAAAATCCTATGGAGCGTAGTTCTAGTCTGCACACATTGGGTGCCATGAGTCAGAAATGGCACCAAACAACAACATATACATGTATTTATAAAATTCCACCCAGATGAATTCTCAGGGAGGGGGACACATGTCAGAGCGGTGACCCACTGAGTCCCACCAGATAGTGAGTCCTCAGAACTGTCCTCACCTTTTCCGGGAGACTGATCTCACTCCCACATTCAATTCCCTGGGGCTGGGCAGTTCTTCCTTGAGTTTAGTTTACATCCCTCTGTTGCAGCCTCACCTCTTTGGACATCAATGGTAAGAGAAGTATACAAGATCACCCCAGAGGGGCCTGGCAGCCCCGGCAATTTATGTCCGTGAATTTAAAGTCCCTTCCTCGTTTACCTCCTGGAAAAGTATCTAATGACATGGCCTACATTTCCTTTATCTACGAGATCATGTATTTGCTATCAGTTAATCCAAAGCCTGAGTCTTGATTCATCCATTATTTGATCCTAAGTCTGTTCTAACTGCTTGGTTGAATTTGACTGCTTCCATTTCTTGATCTCTTCCACAGAAGTTACATTACAATATAATTCTCTTTCTTTTCCATAAGTGCCTCTGTGTCACAAGTTGAATAACATAATTCATAACTCTCTCTCTCATTGTGTTACTGCCATTGTATTTTTTATACCTTATATCTCCCTTCTCCTGCTTTTAGGAAATGATCTGATATTTTGTTGTTGTTGTTGTTATGTGCCATCGAGTCAGCCCTGACTCATAGCAACCCCTCCTTGTGTTTCCGAGGCAGTATCACTACGGCAGTAGGATTGCCCAACCTTCCTTCCGAGGAGTGGCTGGTGGGTTTGAACTGCCAACCTTCTGGTTAGCAGTCAAGTGCCTTAGCCACTATG
>NW_006921618.1:763241-772413 GCF_000298275.1 Orycteropus afer afer | reverse complement strand
GTGTTGTCAAGTCAGGCCTGACTCATAGTGACCTCTCCTTGGGTTTCCGAGGCAGTATTACTATGGAAGTAGATTGCCTCATCTTCCTTCTGAGGAGTGGCTGGTGGGTTTGAACCGTCAGCCTTCTGGTTAGCAGTCAGGTGTCTTAGGCACTAGGCTACCAGAGCTCCTATATATATATATGTGTGTGTGTTTGTGTGTGTATTTACTTCAAGGTCACATAGCACATGAGTGGCAGAACCATGTTGTCCCAACCTCAAAGCCTACATTCTTCACAACTGTACTGTCCTGTCCCCCACCTCTAGGGATGCCAAATGTAGCAAATACAAATGCAAGACAATAGTTAATTCTGAATTTCAGATAAACAACAATTATTTTTAGTATAAGGATATCCAATGTAATAGTTGAAGTACTGGTAGTTGAAAGTTATGCCCTTGGTGCTAGAAACAACACTGGAAATTGCATTAGAGACTTGTGCAAGACCAATGACTTATTCATTGCATAAACCATTTTTCAACAATATAAATGACAACTACATGTGGACATCACCAGAAGGGATGTATAGAATCAAATAGACAACATCTGTGGGAAGAGAAATTGGAGAAGCTCAATATTATTAGTCAAAACAAGGTCAAGGGCCAACTGTGGAACAGACTATCAATTGCACATATGCAAGTTCAGGTTGAAGCTGAAGAAAATTAAAACAAATTCATGAGAGTCAAAGTACAATCTTGAGTATATCCCACCTGAATTTAGAATCCATCTCAAGAATAGATTTAACACATTGAACACTAATGACCAAAGACAGGACAAGTTGGGAGATGACATCAAGGACATCTTCATACATGAAGAAAGCAAAAGGTTGTTAAAAAGGACAGGAAAGTAAGAGAAGACCAAAATGGATGTCAGAAGAGACTCTGAAACTTGCTCTTAAATGGGAAGTAGCTAAAGCAATTGGAAGAAATGACAATGTAAAAGAGCTGAACAGAAGATTTCAAAGGGCAGCTCGAGAAGACAAAGTAGTGTTATAATGAAATGTGCAAGGATCTGGAGTTAGAAAACCACAAGGGAAGAACATGCTCGACATTTCTCAAGCTGAAAGAACTGAGGAAAAACTTCAAGCCTCAAGTTGCAATATTTAAGCATTCTATGGGCAAAATATTGAATGATACAGGAAGCATCAAAAGAAGATGGAAGGAATACAAAAGTCACTGTATCAAAAAGAATTGGTCAGTGTTCAACCACTTCAGGAGAAAGCATATCATCAAGAACCAATGGTATTGAAGGAAGAAGTCCAAGCTGGACTGAAGGCATTGGTGAAAAACAAGGCTCCAGGAGATGATGGAATACCCATTGAGATGTTTCAACAAATGGATGCAACACTAAAAGTACTACTCATTTATGCCAAGAAATTTGGAAGACAGCTACTTGGCCAACTGAGTAGAAGAGATCCATATTTGTGCTCATAAAAAAAAAAAAAAAAAAGATGATCTAACAGAATGCAGAAGTTATTCAACAATACCATTAATGACACAGACAGGTAAAATTTTGCTGAAAATAATTCAAATATGGTTCCAGTAGTACATTGACTACCAGAAATTGAAGTAAGATTCAGATGAGAATATGGAATGAAAAGTATCATTGCTGATGTCAGATGGACTGTGGTTGAAAGCAGAGAACACCAGAAAGATGTTTACCTGTGCTTTATTGACTATGCAAAGGCATTTGACTATGTGGATCATAACTAATTATGGATAACATTATGAAGAATGGAAATTTCAGAACCCTTAATTCTGCTCATGAGGAACCTGTACGTAGACCAAAAGGATTCATTCAAGCAGAACAAGAGGATACTGTATGGCTTAAAATCATGAAAAATGTGTGTCAGGGTTATATTTTTCACCATACTTACTCAGTCTGTATGCTGAGCAAATAATCTGAGAAGCTAGACTATATGAAGAAGAACACGGCATCAGGATCGGAGGAAGGAAGACTCATTAACAACCTGCAATATGCAGATGACACAACTTTGCTGAAAGTGAAGATGAATTGAAGCACTTATTGATGAAGATCAAAGACTCCAGTATGGATTACACCTCAACATAAAGAAAACAAATATCCTCACAACTGGACCTATAAGCAACATCATGATAAATGGAGAAAAGATCGAATTAGTCAAGAATTTCATCTTACTTGGATCCACTATCAATGCCCACAGAAGCAGCAGTCAAGAATTCAAATGATGTATTAAACTAGACAAACCTGCTACAAAAGACCTTTTTAAAGTATTGAAAAGCTAAAGTAACTTTGAGGACTAAGGTGCATCTAATCCAAGCCATGGTATTGCCAATTGCGTTATATCCATGTGAAAACTGGACAATGAATAAGGAAGATGGAAGAAGAGTAAATGCATGTGAATTATGGGTTGGCAAAGAATATTGAATATACCATGGACTGCCAGAAGAACAAATCTGTTTGGAAGAAGTTCAGCCAGAAAGCTCCTTAGAAGCAAGGATGGCAAGACTTTGTCTTATATACCTGGGACATGTTATCAGGAGGGACCAGTTCCTAGGAAAGGACATCATACTTGCTAAAGTAGAGAGTAAGTGAAGAAGAGGAAGACCCTCACAAGATGGACTGACACAATGACTGCAACAATGGACTCGAATGTAGCAGCAACTCTGAGGATGGTGCAGGATCGGGCAGTGCTTTGTCCTGTAGTCCATGGGGTTGCTATGAGTTGGAACCTATTCAATGGCACATAACAACAACAACTTATGCTAAAATATTATTTGTTGTTACCTGAAGTTCATAGTTAACTGATGTCCTGTATTTTATCTGGCAAGCCTATCCCTATCCCCAAAGAGAAAGGTCTTCAATGTGGCCCCTGTGTTCTACACCGTGGTGTGGCCCTAGGGGTAATGGTGCCTCGGCCCTCATGGCTGCCTGGGACCACTCACCAGGATTCGTTTATAAGGAAAGTCCTGCAGTTCCCCATTCCGTGGGGAGTCAAAGACCACTGGGAAGGTCTTGTGCGGCGCCTGAATGTAGCCCAGCTCCATCTCATCCTGTGAACAGAGAGATGCCAGCTGTGGTTAGTCAACAGCTTCACCTACTGGCTCACACTGGGCACATTGGGAAAGATTATTCTTATGAGTTCTGTGTCTCTCTTGGGTCACCAGGTCCATGATGCCTGCTGCCCCAAGCTGGGGCTGGAGGCCCAGAGAGGAGTTGCAGTGGCCTAAGGTCTCCCGGTAAATATATTACATCTACATATAGATAGATCGATATAGATATATAGAGATACTGTTTGGATAGATAGATAGATTATATATAAACTGCTGTTGAGTTGATTGTGACTCATGGTGACCTCATGCACGTCCAAGTAAAACTGCTCTCCATCGGGTTTCCAACAGCTGGGCTTTCTTTTTGGAAGAAGAGCATCAGGCCTTTCTTCCAAGTCGTCTCTGGGTGAACTCGAACTTCCAACCTTTGGGTTAGCAGTTGAGAACCACTAGGGACTCTAGGGGTAATTATTAGAAAACAAAACACTGGTGCTGAGTCAATTCTGACTCATAGCGACATTATAGGGTTGTCAAGAAGACAAAATGAGAAATGACATACACACTGCAGTAAACCTTGATAAATAGTTGTTGTTGTTGTTGTTATGTGCCGTCGAGTCGGCCCCGACTCATAGCGACCCCTCCTTGGGTTTCTGAGGCAGTATCACTATGGAAGTAGGATTGCCCAACCTTCCTTCCGAGGAGTGGCTAGTGGGTTTGAACCACCAGCCTTCTGGTTAGCAGTCAAGTGCTTTAGCCACTATGCTACCAGAGCTCCTTGATAAATAGTAGGGACCATTATCAGTGCACTCGTAAAATCTGGTCCAGCACAGAGATGATGCCACCTTCCTCCAAGTCCTGCTGGTGCACTGCTCGCACCCTGGTACATCTTATAGTGCAGGAAAGGGGGTTTTGTCACAATCGTTCACCAGAGCAGGACTTCTCAGCCTCAGCAAAATAGAAGTTTGAGGCTGTCATAGGGCTGTCCTGTGCATTGTGGGATGTTTATCTTCCATCCTTGGTCTCTACCCACTAGGTGCCAATAGCAACCCCCTGCCCACCAGTATGACAACCAAAAATGGCCCCAGACATTGCCACATGTCCTCTGGGGCAAAATCACCTCCATTGCAAAACACTGGTCTAGGCTATTGAGAACAGGGAGTGGATGCCTGCATCTCTGTCCTCCCCTTCAGGCCCAGCCCCACACCTACCCCCAATCCAATGGCTGAATGGGTGTTAAATCCAGTAGCAGTGTGTGCCTTGATCTCCAGAAAGTTCTAGAGTGAGGAAGAGAGTTCTGTATCTAGAGTTAGAAAGAGCAGTGGCTTGGGAGGAAGATCACAGTGTCAGGCTGTCCTCAATATCGCTGAGTGGCCTCAGCTTTGAGTGGGCTGGCCTTTTCCAATAGGGCAGAGTCCTGGCTGGGCCCTGCGTGGTGGCCACAGTTACCTGGATCCAGCGATCATTGCGGTTCTCATCCTGTGGGCAGATGGTCAACTTGCAGCCGGCCTTCTCTGCCAGTTCTGCCACTGCATTCACGAAACACGTGTTGTTCCTCACACTGTGGACAAGCCCAGAGAGAGTGGTTCAGAACAGAGCTGAGTCTGGGGCCTTAGGGGCCATCAGACTCAGAAGGATGCCCACCACCGCCTCAGACTCACTGGCACACATATACTTCCAGGGGTGGCAGAGTGCTGGGTGTCATGATCCAGGGAGCCACACGGAATACCACAGTGTCAGTGAAGACTGGGGTCTCAGAGAAATCCTGCAGGGGGAACCAGAGAGGAAAGAGCAGTGGACTCAGAGTCCAGAGGCCTGAGTGTGAGTTCCAATTCCACTACTATCACCCTTGAGCAGGTTACTTGCTTCTCTGAGTCTTAGTCTCTGGAGAAGAGCTGGCTAGGTGGTCGAGAAGTCTGAAGTTTTCAGCACCAGTGGTTCCTCTGTTTCCCGGGAATGGAGCCCCTTCCTGAACCTCCCTTCCCGGCTACCCCATACCTCATTGGAGTCATCCAGCAGGGTGACGTGGAAGGAGATGAGCCCAGAGAAGCCAGCGTCAGGAAAGGAGAGGCCTTCCACGAAGAAACGCTCCTCGTCCCCATGGAAGCGGGGCACCATGTATGACACCTTGTCCTGGCCCAGCACATGCAGGTAGGCCTCACATGAGTCCTCGGGACCTGGTTGGGGGGAAGAGACCAGCAGCCATGATTGCTGGTGGGCCCAGGTAGTGCAATGGACACCATAACAGAAGCGAGGATGGTGTGATTTTGACCCACTTACTTTGGACACATCATCGGGAAAGACCAATCCTAACAAAAGGACTTCATGTTTGGTAAAATGGAGAACCAACGGAAATGAGGGAAACCCTCCATAAGATAGGTTGGCACAGTAACCGCAACCATGGACTCAAGCACACCAACAATCATGAAGATGCCATAGGGCCAGGCAGTGTTTCATTCTGTCTGACATGAGTCAGAGCAACCCAACAGCAACTAACAACGTCTGTACTGTTTGATCTTTGAAAAATGAGCATTTAGACCTCTCACATACAGTTGTATTTTTTAAAGGTCATGTGTATCCTTACTTGTATTAGCTGTGAAGATGGCATTGTGACTATGTAAAGCATTTTTTCAAGGAATGAATGCTGAATTATGCGAAGGCAAAATCCACAATGTCTGGGATTGGCTTAAAACTC
Source organism: Orycteropus afer afer (assembly GCF_000298275.1). Classification (NCBI taxonomy): domain Eukaryota; kingdom Metazoa; phylum Chordata; class Mammalia; order Tubulidentata; family Orycteropodidae; genus Orycteropus; species Orycteropus afer. The sequence continues at coordinate 766,656 of NW_006921618.1, read as the reverse complement.
TTCAGCAAAGAAAAATTAATGCATGTGACAAGAGAGGAAGAATATTGCTGGTTGTTGAATCTGGGTGATGGACATAGGCAGTTTATTACACTTTTCTCTCTACTTTTGTGCATGTTTGAATTTTTTCATAATAAAAATTTCTAAAAATGTCTGAAATTAAATTAAAAATTCATTCACACAATAAAATGATCTTGGGTCAGGTACTATGCCGAGATACCAGCTGATCAGCCCAAATCTCCCCCATCCCACCGTACTTCCTCTGACCCCCAAGGCATCTCCTGTGAGTTCTGGAGGAGCCTGCCCACTGACCCCAGGCAGGGACCTGGGGCCTCCTGGGCAGCAAGGGGGAGTGAGTGTGAACTCACCACAGACATGGAAGACACGTGCCCGCTGGGCATCATAGTGAGAGGTGTGGAGGACTAGTTTGTGGTCATCGAAGAGGGCAGCAGGGCCCTGGGTCCTCAGGACCATGATGGACATGTCTTCCAGGTCTGTGAAGACAGACAGGTGTGACAAGTTAGGGGGTCCTTGGTCCTGGCCACTGGTCCATCCAGTCCTCTGACATCATCATCTCCCTTCCCAAGACAGGGAGTCCCAAGACTTAGGTCTTCCCTCCTAACTCTACTCCTCCAAAGAAGACATTGCAGTTATCAAGAGCAAACCACTTAGACATATATCAACGTGTAACAGGTTAAGCTACTTCATGTCCCTCTGGGCCTCTGTTTCCTCATCTGCCCAGAGAAACACGAAGGGTACACAGACAGCCCAGTGCCTCGCACATGGCAGGGCTCAGTGTCACACAGGCGAGGGCTCCAGTCTAAGCCCCAGTGTTCACTCGCTGTGTGATGCTGAGCAAGCCCTTCCCTCTCACCCGTGGGCCTCAGCTTCCCCACTTGTGAAATAGGGGACAGTGGTGCTCACATTCAAAGGCAGCTATGACAGTCGCAGGTGTGGAGCACCTGGCACATGCCACAGGCATAGTCGTGTCCTTCTCACAGTCCGCTAACCTAGGTACAGCTGGACTTGGAAGAATGTGAAGCATCCCTGAAATCCAGGCCAGCCGGGGAGGAGATGGGATTTGAGATCAGAAGAGGAAGGCCTAGCTCTGCCATCAACTGGCTATGTGACTGCAGAAGTTTCCTGACCTCTGAGTTTCAGCATCCTCACCTCTAAATTGGGGTGATGATACTAGTATCCCAGTTGTCGTCAAGTCACCTCCACTCACGTCAACCTCATATGTGTTAGGGTAGAAGTGTGCTCCATAGGGCTTCCAAGCGCTGATTTTTTTTTTTTTGGAAGTAGAACCAGGCCTTTCTTCCAAGGTGCCTCTGGCTGGACTTGAACCTCTAACATTTTGGTTAGCAGTCAAGAGCATTCACTGTTTGCACCACTCAGGGACTCCATGGTGATGACACCTTCCTATTTCACATACATCTTACATGTGTCTTGGTCATAAGTCTTTGAGAACTAAATAAGAATTTTGGGAATAGGCTCAGCATGCAGTAGGTGTTTGAACAATGCTAACATTCTCTGCTCCCCCTGGCACTGGGAGTAATAGGGAAGGGCAATGCCTGCCTGTGACAGGGTTTTAGAGACACTGAAGTGTCCCTGGGGCTGGGACTGTGGCCCCCAGCTCTGCCTTCAGAACTCCTGCCTGGGGTTGGAATCCCTGCAGGGTCACTGAGCAGTGACTTTGGACACCAAGGGCACAAGATGCCCTGCCCCCTCACCTTGTAGACAGCTCACGTGCTGGTCACAGTTGTCCCGTTTGCCACATCTCCTATCATCTCGGTCACAGTTCACCAGCAAGATAGCTCCATGCCCACTGGGCCCCCAGACCCACTGCCGCTGCAGATGGAAAAACATAGTGGGTGATGGGACTCTGGTCAGACCTATGCCTCCCACTACCCAGCAGTTCCTATTGCCCACATCAAGCAAACAAACAAACACCAAACTCATTGCCATCGAGTTGATTCCAACTCATAGTGACCCCCTTTGGCTTTCCAAGGTGGTAACTCTTTACAGAAGTAGATTGCCCAATCTTCCTTCCACAGAGTGGCTGGTAGGTTTGAACCTCCAAATTCTGGTTAGCCGTTAAATGCCTTAGGCACCATGCCACCAGAGCTCCTTATATCAAGTCCAAACTACACAGTCATCTTCATGCCTGTATTCATGATGTGTCTCCAGACAGCATCCCTTCTCTCAGTAGACAACTTCCTGGTTATATGATCATACACCTCACATCACATTTATTTCTCCTGTTGTTCCTTCACCCTCTCTCTTGCATCCCTTTAGAGCCCAACTCAAATGCACTTCCTTCCAGGAATTCTTCCTAGCTCACCTGGCCCACATTGACCTTTCTTTCCTCTGAGCTCCCAATGCATGAAGCACCACCACAATTCAGCCCAAAGTTCTTTAAAAGTTTCATGCTTGCTAAAAGCAAAAACTGAACTTTGCCCCTTGCCATAGATTTAACTTTTCACCTAGATCAGGAAGTCAGCTCACTATGGCTCATGGGCCAAATCAGGCCCACTGCTTGTTTTTGTAAAGAAGGTTTCATTGGAACCAAAACCAAACTAAACCCACTGCTGTCGAGTTGTATCCAATTCATGGCAACCCCTCCTTGGGTTTCTGAGGTGAGGTTCACTACAGAAGTAGATTGCCCAACCTTCCTTCCGAGGAGTGGCTGGTGGGTTTGAACTGCGAGGCTTCTGGTTAGCAGTCAAGTGTCTTAGACACTATGCCACCAGAGCTTCTTTTATTGGAACAGGCACACCCATTTGTTTATATACTGTCTATGTCTGTTTTTGCTCCCACAGTGGTCATGGTAGTTGTGATGGAAATCATATGGCTTACATATCTCAAGATGTTTACTATCTGGCTATTATAGAAGAAGTTTGCCAACCCCTGACCTAAATTTGAGTCTTGAAGGGCTTTCCCCCACAAACCAAGACCTACCCCAGGGGTGGGCACATCTGTACATGATAATTCTTAGTGATAGCTTTTCTCCTGGTGAAAGAAGACTCTTAACCATGCCTGGTTTCCATTTGCCTCAGCTGAAGTAGGCATCATCTGGAGGCAGGGGATGCTTGTAATGCCCTTGTTCCTTCTTAACTTGGCCTGAGAGCAGCTCCAAACTCCACTCCCCCTTCCTGGGCCCAGCCGGAGATACCCTACCTTGTCCACAAAGCTCCTGTCCCCTCTGCCTTCACAGTTCATGTCACAATCCAGGGTGATGTCTGCAAAGAAAAGGCAGAGATAGAGTCAGTGCAGGGTCTCAGGAACCTTTTTTCTTATTATTATTATTTATTGTGATTTGAGTGAAGATTTACAGAGCAAATTCACTTTCCATACAGCAGTTCACATATATTTTGTCTCATGTCATTGACCACAGTTTACCACAATGCAACAGCTC
>NW_006921618.1:747218-758736 GCF_000298275.1 Orycteropus afer afer | reverse complement strand
TGTTGGGTGAAGTGCTCTATAGATGTCTATAAGGCCAAGTTGGTGGATTGTATTGTTTAGCTCTTCTGCGTATTTGTTGAGTTTCTTTCCAGTTGTTCTATCTTTCAAAGAAAGTGGTGTATTAAAGTCTCCCACTATGACTGTGGAGTCATCTGTTTGACTTTTTAACTCTTTTAACATCTGATTTATGTATTTTGGGGCTCTTTCATAGGGTTCAGGAATTTTCGAGCCTCCATCTCAGAGCCTGTCTGGGGCTGAGCAAGTATAAGTCACTTCTAAGACACTGACCTAGACAATGAATAAGGAAGACTGATGAACAGTTGATGCTTTTGAACTATGGTGTTGATGAACAATACTGAAAGTACCATGGGCTGCCAGAAGAACTAATACATCTGTCCTAAAAGAAGTGCAGCTGGAATGCTCTTTAGAAGTGAGAATGGCCAGACTTCATCTCACCTACTTTGGTCATGTTGTCAGAAGGGACCATTCCGTGGAGAAGGATATCAAGCTTGGTAAAGTGGAGGGTCAGCAAAAAAGGGGAAAACCCTCAACAAGATGGATTGACACAGTGGCTGCAATGATGTGCTCAAGTATAGCAAGGATCATGAGGATGGCACAGGACCAGGTAGTGTTTCGTTCTTTTTCCATAGGGTTGTTATGAGTCAGAGCCAACTTGACAAGAAGACACGCCCAGTGGTGGGGACATCTGGCGCCTTCCTCCCTGGGCTTGGGACAGAGGCCTTGAGGAATGTGGAGGTGACATGGAATCAGGGTAAGAGTAAAGGCCCAGGCCAAATGCTGCTATCCCCTCCAGGAAGCCTTCCTTCATGCCTTCCTCCTCTGCCCCTCTTGCTGTCAGGCACACCCTGCACTGAGACTGGGTTGCCCTGGACCATGTCATCCTTTATGGAGCTGCCTTTCTGCTTGAGAAGCAGCAGTGAGTCTGGTTTTTGGCATCACACAGACATGGATATGGATCTGTACTCTGCCACCTACTGGCTGTGTCACCACAGACAAGTCACCTAGTCTCTCTGAGCCTCAGCCTCATCAGCTACTCAAGCTCCTATAATGGCTGTCTCTATCCCACCTTCTTAATGTTTCTCCCTAGAAATCGAAGAAGTGTTTATAACATAAATGGACCATTTGAGGGGTCAGAATCAATCTTCCTGTGCTTAAAAAAAAGTGTTCTTCTTAGCTCTAAAGGAGCTAAGAATGGGAGGAAAGAAAGAAAGAAGGAAGGAAGGGAGGGATGGAGAGAAGAAAAAAGGAAGAATTTGAAATTATATTTAAACATGTGAAAAGATACCTCATCATCATACAGCAAATGAATGAGTTACACAAATACAATGTGGGGCAAAAGAAACCCAACACACACAGGAAATATATGATATATAATTCTTTCCACAAGAAGTCCAAAGACAGACAAAACTAGACTATACTGTTTTTGAGTCTTCAAAATCAGAGGGAAAAACCAAAAGGAAATGTTTATCACAAGGCATGGTTACCTGTGAAGGGGAGAGTCATGATGAGAGGGGCAGGGGTTGTAGGGACTTTGGGGTGCTAGTGATGTTCTATTTTCCTACTTCGGTGATGGCTACTCAATTGTTTGCTTTATAATTGTTCATTAATATGTGTGTATAATATACACATTTGAGAAAAAAACAAAACTCACTGCCATATATACTGCCATATATATATAGTATATATAGTATATCATATTTTTACACAATAATGCACATGCTATCCTTTTTTCTGCAAACTGTGCAACACCCTTGTGTGTTATTTTACTGTGTGCACCATGTGCTTTATATTCACATGCATGTTATTTATATGAGCAGTTATAGGTGAAAAATATGATAGACAATAAAGCTTCATGCACTTTTTTGTAGGTGTATTTCCCAATGAAAAAATATGTGGGGTGAGGGTACACTATCTCACTCCCAACTAAACAAAGGCAAATTGCCACAACAATGAGATGCAACAACCTAGCAACAAAAACGAAAACAGTTGATAACACATTGTGTTGGAAGGCACTTCCATATGCTGTTGGAAGGTACATAAGGTGGTACAGTCATTTTGGAGAGCAATTTGGCAATATCTATCTAAATTTAAAATGTACATCCCCTATAACTCAGTTTCCTAAAATGTATTCTGTAGATAAAGCACTTTCAACTTTCTCCATAATTGCTTTCTAAGTGGCTGTACCAATGTCAACTCCCACCACAGTGTAAGGACCACATCTGGTGCTACATCTTGGCAGCCCTAACTTAGTTAAGCATCTTTTCAATTTGGGTTTTCATCATTGGGCTTCCTCTTCTTTGAGTTACTTGTTCATATTTTTTACCCATTTCTAATAATTTGTCTTTCTTATTCTTGATTGGAGTTCTCAATATTCTCCATGTGCTCCAAGTCAGCCATATACATTGAGAATCTCTTCTCTTAGTTCATAGTTTGACTTTTATTTGTTCTCTGTTGTATTATGATAGCCTACATTTTCCATCTTTCCTCTCATAATTTGTGCTTTTTTGTATATTGCTAAAGAAAATATTTACTACCTTGAGGTCACAAAAATCGTACAGAGCTTTAAGATTTTTATTTTCACTTTAAGATTGTTAGCCCAGGTGGAATTTATTTTTGAGTATAAGGTAGGGTTCTAAGCTCATTTCCCCCCACATCATAACCACATGAGCATAGATACATTCCCCATGGGTTCCCTCTTTCTTCCATTGGTCTGTTTATTTAACCCTGCACCCATATCATATTGCCTTAAGTACTGTAGCTTGTAGACTTGCAGTCTGGTACAATGAATCCCTCCACCTTGTTCTTGTTCAAAATTGTCTTGGCTCTCTTTTCCCTTTGCTCTTCCATATGTGTTTCAGGATCAGCTCTATGAAGTTCTATTGTAAAAGCCATATTGAGGTTTTGATGGGGATTTCATTGAGTTTAGACTGATACTGTTACACAACTCTTGAATCTCTGTTCTGACAGTATTTTTGTTAGTCATCTTATTGTTTGTTCTTTTCCCTTTTTTTCCCCTTTGCCTTTCAGTTTGGGTGATTTCTATTGACCTATCTTCAAGTTCATTGATTCTTTCTTCAGCTGTGTCAAGTCTACTGCTGAACCCACAGAAGTCATCTTTCATCTATATTACCATAACTTTTATATCTAGCATTTCCATTTGAAACTTACAGTTTTCAACTCTCTGATGAAATTCCCTATCTGTTCATGCATGTAGTACACCTTTTCCACGAGAGCCTTTAACATATGAATCATAGTTAATTTACATTCCCAGTCTGATATTTCCAACAGGGAACTTACATAGAATTTGTATATCAGTTTATGGAGAATTGACAGAAAAAAAAATTAAGTTGGAAAAATAAGATCCGTGCATGTAGCATGATTCTATTTGCTTGCACAAAGGGTGGGGATACACAAGTATATATGTTATATTCGTATAAGTCCAGCACATCTCCAGAAGGATGCTGGGTTTGGGGAACTGGAAATCTTGGGGTGGAGGGAGGAAGGAAGTTTACCTTTCAATGCGTACTTTTTTGTGCTGTTTGAATTTTTAAAACATGCATTTTTTTTTAACTTTAAATAAGAAAACTAGTCAATTTTTGTAAAACATGTTATTCCCAGCCACCACCCACCCCAGCCATTGGCCAAGGTCCTTCTGGCTGGCACACCCTCAACACGACCCCCAACTTACCAACACAAGTGAGGTAGAGCACTGCATAGGCCAGGGGCAAGGGCTCATGGCTGGAGTGGTAGGAAATCTGAACCTACAAAGAGATGATCTTAGGTTCATGCAAGCTGAAGCCAAGAACCCCCACCCCAAAAGACTGTGCACTAGAGTTAAGTTTACCAATCCAGCTCTCCCCTTAGCATTCTTCATGCCATTTACCTTTCCATGCCTTGGCTGGTCCACCTGTGGGATGGGAACTTGTGAAGGATTCTATGGGGACCTGGTTCCCAGCACTGCCAAAGACCTGCTGTGTGACTTTGGTAAGCCCCTGTTCTCCTTTGGGTCTCAGTTTCCCTATTTGCAAACAAGGAGTTTGGCCTGGGCTGATGTTCTTATTGGTGGGACTCAGACAGGCCTCAGCTTAAGCCCAGACTTCTGGTTTCTTGATCAAGGTCCTTCACTTCTCTGAGCTGCCTCCGTTTCCTCATCTGCAAAATGAGGACAATGCAGCTCCCTACTTTAGAGGACTATCGTGCTGCTTAGAAACAATACATGGAAAGGACTGAGCCTGTGGGATGTGCCCAAGAAATATCAGTCATTGTTATTGGTGGGAAGGCACTATCGTGCAAGGGTGAGGTTCAGAGCTCTGGATTCAGATGGCCTGGGTCAGATTCTGGGTCCACCACTTCTGAATACCCCAAGTAAAGTTACTCATCCTCTCTGGGCCTCAATTTCCTCAACTGTCAAGGGAGGATAATAATAATTGTTCCTGCCTGGCCAGAACTCCCTGATGTGATATGTGACATGTTTAGCAAGGTGCCTCCACATCGTGAGTACCCATAACTGTCAAAGGCTGAAGATGAAGGTGGAGGTTATGCAGGCAGTTGCATCAAAGCGTGCTTTGACCACAGTCCTCCCCTTGAGCGTTCCCTCCTGACGTGGTCCCTTCACTCTCTGGCTCTCACACCCTCATCTTAGTCAGGGGGTTCAGGATCTTACAGCTGCCACCTCAACCTTTAGTCCTGGGAGCCCCTAAATCTGCAAGTACTAATTCTCACATGTCAGGCCCCAGCGATGATGCTCACCTCAGATATAATTACCTGGATCCCAGCCAAAGAGGGTCAGTTGTTGGAGGACTGAGCCCCCCCTCAATCCCACTGGCTATTGGGGCCAAGAAACTTAGGGTAGAAAGGCATCCACACAGCCCTGTTAGGCAGGGCACCCAAAGGGTTGCCTCTCACAAGCTGTTTGGTCCTCTTGCCCTCCTCCCCTGGGGACTTAGTCCTGGCTCTCACCAATGTTGCCACTCACTAAATCATGTGACTTCAGGTAAACCATACCTATTTTTAGTCTCAGTTTTTTTGTCTATAAAATGGGTTCATTATGAGTCCCACCTGACATGGTTAAAAGAGCTATGGGGAGGATCAGTTCAGTGGTGGGCACAGAGGTGGAGGTAGTGAGGGAACCTGTTGCTAGGTGTCAGGCAGGTCTGCACTGAATTCTAGCTCTCCTGTTCATTAGCTGGGTGGCCCTTGGAAAGTTACTGTGAACCTTGGTTGCCACCACCTGTGAAGTAGGGATCAGAACCCCTGTGTCTCAGGCTATTGTCAGGACTAGAAAAGGTAAGGTTGTCCAATGCCTGGCACATGGTCCCAACTCACATCAAATCCATTGCTCTTGAGTCGATTCTGACTCATAGAGACCCTGTAAGACAGAGTAGAACTTCCCCGTAGGGTTTCCAAGGCTGTAAATCTTTAAGGAAGCAGACTACCTCATCTTTCTCCCGTGGAGTGGCTTGGGGGTTCAAGCCATCAACGTTTTGGTTAGCTGCCAAGCACTTAACCACTGCACCACCAGGGCTCCTTTGGCACACGTTCAGTGTTTAAAGGACTGGTTTCCTGAAATATCACTACTGACACACCAAGTCCTGGTCCCCATCAGCCCTTCATGGGGACATCATCTGTGCCAAGCTCAAAGGCCATTCCCATTTCTTCCACTCTTTAGGTGTCCCCCCTGTTCTGAGAATGGGGTCAAGTATTAGGGAACTGAGGCATCTCAGAAGGGGGACTCCCCAGGCAGCAGCCTCCTCTGTTCCTGCTTTCTCTTCTTCATTCAGAAAGGCAGAGACGACCCAATCACCCTTCAGCCTACACATGGGGATACTGAGGCCCAACACAGGAGAATTGGGACAACTCCTCACTTCACAAGGGGTCTTTGGAAGCAAACACTGGTGCACGTTCCATCCAACATCAGCACTGTTACTGTCCCCATTTTACAGATGGGGACACCAAGGCCCAGTCAAGCTATGTGACTTGCCCAATGATATACGGTTTATATCTGTAATTTGCAGAGCTAAAGTTCAAACCCCAGCAGTCTGGCTTCAGGGCCAGGTACTTACCTACTGTGCTATCCTGTGCTCCAAGTAAAGAGAGAGGTTAGGCCCTCACAGAGCTAGAACACTGCCTCCCCTCCTCCCTCTACCCCCAGATCAGGGGACTAGCTCACATGACTGTCATTGAGGTCATTGCTGGGGGAGTTCATGACCACGATGATCTCTGTCCCCGCATCAAAGTGCCACCGCCTGGTGTCGGCACGCTCCCGGTCCCTGTGCTTGGTGGGAGAGATGTAGATGTCCACACCTGGTGTCCCGTAGACCTCGAACATCTCCGTGCCCTCAGGTACCAACCTAGGAAGAACAGGGGGCCATGGGAAGTGCTGGAGGGGAAGGTCCTGTTAAGAAGCTTCATCTTTGGCTCAAGCCCTGCTTCTTCCAGGAAGCCTTCCTTGACCACCCCAGGCTCCACAGATTCTCATGGTAAGCCCTTGGGATCAAAGCCTGGACCCCACACAAAGTATTTACAGTCTCACATTCCAAGGGCTCTGTGTTCATGGACATTTCCCTTGTTAGTTTCCTTACCTCCCAACAGAGCAGTGAGCTTCATGGGGATCAGGACCCAGTTGCCAGCTTTGTAAGACCCCAGTGCAGAGCTGAACACAAGGGCTCATTGAATACTCATTAAGAGCCAGAAAGGGGACTCTCTTGCAGTTCTGAGACTGTAGTTTTAGGAAGAGCAGTTCTCATCACAATCTCTTGTATTCCTGCTTAACAGGTGGTAAGATTTCCTTAGCATCTTCCCCAGGGAAGGGAATGAATTTTTGTTGAATGCTCGCTGTGTGCCAGACACCTTACATTTATTAGCTCCTTTTTATCATTACAAGTCTACTAGGTTACTGGTATCATCCCAATTAAACAGGTGAGAAAACAGAGGTCAAGTAACAAGCTCAAAGTCACACAGCAGTCAGCAGCACAGCCAAGTTTGCACCCAGGTGTCTAGTACACTGAGCTGGTGCTTCACCACAGCATTGCTGTGTTGTCTGGGAAAACAGGTCAGATTCAGTCAATTCAGTCAAACAACCAAGCATTAATTGTCAGGTTAAAAAGTCCATGATGTCACCTGCCTCATGGGAATGTGCTTCCTCCATTTCTGCTAGTCTTGGAGTTCTGTTCAATGCCAGTTTGTCCATCCCCTGATTGTCTGTGGGGAGCCCACTGTGTATGCGGGCACTGCCAAGCTGGGGCACCTGCCATCCTCCCACTGTCCCAGAAACTTTGCTCTCTCATGGGGACTGAGCACTGCAGAGGACAGCCAGATGGGGCCCAGGGCCATGGGGCCAGAGGTCAATAGGTTCCCCTGAAAGGGGAGGACTGGGAGCTGGAGGGGCCTGAAGGCTTCCTGGAGGAAACCGCACACATAGACCCCTGGGAGATAACAGCAGCCAGTGGTTGGTAAGCTCTTCCTGTATCCCAGACTCAAGTTCCTCTATGTGTGCTATCTTGTGGAATCCTCTCATTAATCTTAGGTTGTTGTCTTCACCTACCACTGAGGTGGCTCCAACTCCTAGCAACTCCATGTATAACAGAAAGAAACATGGCCCAGTCCTGTGCTGTCTACTCGGTCGTTGGTATAATACATAGGGTTTTCACTGGCTAGTTTTCAGAAGTAGATTGCCAGGTCTTTCTTCCTAGTCTATCTTAATTTAGATGCTCCTCTGAAACCTGTCTACCAAGGGTCCCTGTTGATATGTGAAGTATCAATGGCACAGCTTCAGGTTCTACCAGTGTCCCCCATTTTACAGATGAGGGAACTAAGGTTAAAACATCTATCCAAGGTCACATAGCTAATAAGAGGCAGAGTTGGAGCCAAACCCAGGGTGTCTGCTTCCTGAGTCCACACTCTTACCCACCACCTCAAGAGTAATAACAACAGTACCCACAGCCCCCGAGGCCCCGGTCCACTGCACTCTTCCCACGTCAGTCCTGGCTAAACCTGTCCTCCATCAGCTCATCTAATCCTCACCGCAGTGTGGGAGAAGGAGATTGTTACTCCCACTCCACATAGGGAAACTGAGGCTCCAGGACGGGCAAGTGACTCACCCAAGTTTGCACGGCTGGTCATTCCATGGGGCCCCTTTCCAATACCTGCCTCCCTCAGAGGAGGGCAGACTTCGCCAAACACTCTCTTCACATCTCCCTCAGCATGATTCTGGTACTTCTCAAAAAAGCTGGTTAAAAGGGGACTAGTCCCAATCCCTAAACTGTGCTCCATTAGGCCGGTGCCACTCCAGTGCATGGCTGCCAGACGCCCTCACAGAGTGAAAGGGGCTGACACAGTTCTTTCTCTTCCCAAGGAGGGTGGACAGATTTAGCAAATAAAAATATAGCAGGTCCAGTTGGATTTGAATTTCAGATTAAAAAAAAAAAAGTACCTTTTTTAATGTAAGTATGTCCTGTGCACTAGTGGTTAAAGCATACAGCTGCTCACCAAAAGGTCAATGGTTCGAAACCACCCACCACTCCACAGGAGAAAGATGAGGCAGTCTGCTTCTGTAAAGATTTACAGCCTTGGAAACCCTGTGTGGCAGTTCTACTTGGCCCTAAAGAGCTGCTATGAGTCAGAATCAACTCGATGACAGTGGGTTTGGTTTGGTTTTATATACTAAGAATTTATTCACTGTTGATGTGAAATGGACATTTAACTACACAGCCTGAATTTTAGCTGGCAGCCCTGCTCCTGAAGCCTGAAATTTCTAGGTTGGTGGTGCCTCCGGCTTGTTCTGCCCTGTGTGTGAGATCAGGTCCCATCTGGGGACAGGGATGAGCCAGGTGAGGGGTCTTGGGGACACAGAAACAGAGAGCCAGAGCCAGAGACATGGAGAGATCCAGAGAGATGCGGAATCGGGGACAGGAAGTCAGAAAGACAGAGACCAGGAAAGACCTCAGGTTTGAAGGGCATCCTGTCATGTCCCCAGGGATATTTCAACTCCTCTTTCAGCCCTACTTCTTCAGGCCCTGGCCTTCAGTTCCTCAGTCAAGCTTATAAACGCTTTACAAATACCCCCCTCCAGACTCAAATTATTCCTCTGGTGACACTCAATCAGGAGCCAGGAGCCAGGGCTGAGTGCCCTTGACAGTCAGTCCTTCTGGACTGAAAACCTCACCCAGGTCCCAGCCCCTGAGTTTGGGGTGTTTTGGCCCAGCTCCCCAGACTTCCCAGGGCCAGGGCCTGCATGAGACCCTGGGTGAGGGAATCCTGATAAGGACAGAAGTGTCCCTGTCCAGGAGAGGCCCCAGGAGAGTGGTCCAAACAAGACTGCCACGTAAAGAAGATGAACCAGCTACTGCCTACCCCAGGAGAAGGGAGGGCCCACAAAGCGTAGGGCTCAGTTGGTGCTAGAACCAGAGTCAAGAGCCGGGCTCTGAACCAGGCTGGATCACACAATTGCCAGGTGATCTTGAGTAAATCATGCAGCCTCCCTGGGCCTCAGTATCCATATCTATAAAGTGGGGATAATGACACCCACTTGGCCAAGTTCAGAGGCTCGAATATGATCACAGATAGGACAGGCTTGGAAAACCACTGCCCAGAAAGGACAAGGGGTTATTAAATTAATTAGGGTGCAGGGATGGATGTGGGCTGAGAGTGGGCTGAATGGCTGGGGAAGGCTTCCAGAAGAAAGCAGGCAAAGGTTTCCAAGGACAGGGAGGAGGCAGGTTTGAGAGGAAGAAGTTTTCACCTTGGAGCCTTAGAAGGTCAAGTTTAGACTCAGACTGTAATGAGCTCGTTTTCATTTCACTCCGTATGTATTAAGGGGCCATTGATGGTTCTTGATCAGGAGGGCAACACAACGGCCCAGTGGAATTTCTCTCTGGTGAGATGATGAAGCCTGTGGACTCTAGGGCTGGCCTGCCTGGGTTCAAATACCAGCACCCCCACTCACTAGGTATGTGACTTTGGCAGAGTGACTTGGCCTTGCTCATTCTCAGTTTCCACATCTATAAAGGGGAGATGACAGGACAATGAAAGGAGAAGTGAAAGGCAGAAGCACCTGAGCCCACACCTTCATTTCACTACTGGGGAAACTGAGGTGAAGATGAAAAGGGAAGGCCCACGGTTAATGTTAGGAATAGTTGTTAGTTGTTAGGTGGTATAGAGGCAATTCTGACTCATAGTGATCCTATGTAAAACAGAACAAAATACTGTCCAGACCCGCGCTAGCCTCATAATCCTTGCTATACCTGAGCACATCATGGCAGCCATAGTGTCAATCCATCTCATCGAGGGTCTTCCCCTTTTTCACTGACCCTCCACTTTACAAGCATGACATCCTTCTCCACTGAATGGTTCCTTCTGACAACATGACCAAAGTAGGTGAGATGAAGTCTGGCCGTTCTCGCTTCCACGGAGCACCCTGGCAGCACTTCTTCCAGGACAGATTTGCTTGTTTTTCTGGCAGTCCATGGTATTTTCAGTATTCTTCACCAACACCTCAATTTGAAGGCATCAGTTCTTCTTCCATCTTCCATCTTCCTTATTCATTGTCCAGATTTTACATGTGCATGAGGCAATTAAAAATACCATGGCTTGGGTTAGGCGCACCTTAGTCTTCATATGAATAGCAGAGAAACACCATCTGATACATTACTGGACAACTTTATGAATAGCCCTCAAAAATATCATCCAATACAGTGCCAGAAGATGAGCCCTTCAGGTTGGAAGACACTCAAAATACAACTTGGAAAGAGCTGCCTCATCAGAGTAGAACTGACCTTAATCATATGGATAAACTAAAGCTTTTGGGACCTCCATTTGCTGACATGGCATGACTCAAACTGAGGAGAAACACCTGCAAACATCCATTAATAATTGGAACACGGAATGTATGAAGTATGAATCTAGGAAACTTGGAAGTGGTTAAAAATAAAATGGAACACACAAAGACTGATATCCTAGGCGTTAGCGAGCTGAAATGGACTGATTTTGGCCATTTTGACTCAGACAACCATATGATCTACTATGCTGGGAATGAAAAATTGAAAAGGAATGGCATGACATTCATCATCACAAAGAATGTTTCAAGATCTGTCCTGAAGTACAATGTTGTCAGTAATAGGATAATATCCATATGCCAACAAGGAAGGCCAGTTAATACTATTATTCAAATTTACACACCAACCACCAAAATAAAAGAGGAGAATATTGAAGATTTTTATCAACTTCTGCAGTGTGAAATTGACTGAACATGCAATCAAGATGTGCTGATCATCACTTGTGATTGGAATGCAAAAGTTGGAAACAAAGAAGTATCACCAGTAGTTGGAAAATTTGGCCTTGGTGATAGAAATAATTCTGGAGATTGCATGATAGAATTTTCCAAGACTAATGACTTATTCATCACAAATACTTTTTTTAAACAACATAAACAGTGGCTATATGTGTGGACTTCATCAAATGGAGGACAGAGGAATCAGATTGACTACATCTGTGGCAAGAG
>NW_006921618.1:723906-743252 GCF_000298275.1 Orycteropus afer afer | reverse complement strand
ATTCCAAAGAAAGGTGATCCCAGAGAATGTGGGAATTATTGAACAATATCATTAATATTACACACAAGTAAAATCTTACTGAAGATAATTCAAAAACAGTTGCAGCAGTACATTGACAGAGAACTTCCAGAAATGTAAGCTGGATTCAGAAGAGGATGTGGAATGAGGGATATCATTGCTGATGTCAGATGGATCTTGGCTCAATGCAAAGAAAACCAGAAAGATGTTTACCTGTGTTTTATTGACTATGCAAAAGCATTTGATTGTGTGGATCACAGCAAACTGTGGATAATATTGAGAAGAATGGGAATTTCCAAACACTTAATTGCGCTCATGAGGAACTTGTCCATAGACCAGGAGGCTGTCATTCGAACAGAGCAAGGGGATACTGCATGGTTTAAAATCAAGAAGGGAGTGTGTCAGGGTTGTATCCTTTCACTATACTTATTCAATCTGTACACTGACCAAATAATCTGAGAAGCTGGACTATATGAAGAACATGGCATCAGGATTGGAGGAAGAATCATTAACAACCTGTGATATGCTGAAGACACAACTTTCCTTGCTGAAAGTGAGAATGACTTGAAGCACTTACTGATGACGATTGAATACTACAGTCTGCAGTATGGATTACACCTCAATATAAACAAAACCAAAATCCTCACAATGGGACCTATAAGCAGCATCATGATAAATAGAGAAAAGATTGAAGTTGTCAAAGACTTCATATTACTTGGTTGTACAATCAACTCCAATGGAAGCAGCAGTCAATACATCAGAAGACGTATTGCACTGGGCAAATTGGCTGCAAAAGACCTCTTTCAAGTGCTGAAGAGCAAAGATATCTCCTTGAAGACTAAGGTGTGCTTGATGCAAGCCATGATATTTTCAATCGCCTCATATGCATGTGAGAGCTGGACTATGAATAAAGAAGACTGAAAAAGAGTCGATGCTTTTGAGTTGTGATGCTGGCAAAGAATACTGAAAGTATCATGGACTGCTAAAAGAAGTAACAAATCTGTCCTAGAAGAAGTGCAGCCGGAATGCTCCTTGGAAGCAAGAATGGCCAGATTGCGTCTCACCTATTTTGGTTATGTTGTAAGAGGAGACCATTCCCTGGAGAAGGATATCATACTTAGAGATTGCAAGGTCAATGAAAGAAGGGAAGGCCCTCAACAAGATAGATTGACACAGTGGATACAACAATGGGCTCAGGTATAGCAGGGTTCATGGAGCTGGCACAGGACTGGGCAGTGTTTCATTCTGTTGTACATAGGGTCACTATGAGTCAGAGACAACTCGATGGCACCTAACAACAACAACAAGTCTTCAAAGTGATGTCTTTAAATAGGTCTTTTACAGCACATTTGCCCAGTGCAATACAATGTCTGATTTCCTGACTGCTGCTTCCATTGATGTTGGTTGTGGATCCAAGTAAAATGAAATCCCTGACAACTTCAACCTTTTCTCCATTTATCATTATATTGCTTGTTGGTCCAGTTGTGAGGATTTTTGTTTTCTTTATGTTGAGGTGTAATCCATACTGCAAAGTGTAGTCTTTGATTTTCATCAGGAAGTGCTTCAAGTCATCTTCACTTTCAGCAAGCAAGGTTGTGTCATTTGCATATCACAAGTTGTTAATGAGTCTTCCTCCAATCCTGACACTGCAAGCCACCAGGTATGAGAAAAATGACAGATGAGTGATGGGTTAGGAGAAGAGTGAGGACTAAAGGCAGGGCTCCAGACTCCCAGTCCCAGTGCTCATGACCTTGTGATAGGAGCTGTGTGTGAGGAAGGTCAGAGGGGTGGTTGGAGGGAGAAGTGCTTGTGTCAGATTCAGGAGGACCAGAATTTCCCAACTCCTGGAGGAAGTAGCCGGAGCCTCATCTGGACAAAATTCTTCCTCTGGCTAGAGCCAGATCCCCCACATCCTGGTTTCTAGGCTGCTGTAAACACAGCTCCCTGCCCAACCCTGGGAGAAGCATGTAGCTCTGGCTCTCAGACTCTCCCCAGCTGAAGGTATCCACCCACAGGACCCAACCTTCCAGCCAGGCAGAGGACTCAATCTGCTCCCTCAGCCTAGGAGGTGGTGGGTGAGTGGTCTGTAAAACATGCTAGGGGGACCAGCACTTCTGGTTTGCCTAGGATTCAGGGGTTTCCTGGGATGAGGGACTTTCAGTGCTAAATTCTGCAAAGTTTCAGTTTCAGTCAAATTGGGATGAGTTGGCCCCTAAAAGTGGCCCTGGCCTCAGACCCACCTTGTTGAGAACACAGACTCCCAGAATCAGAAATGTATTTGAAACCAATCGGATGCCCACTGATATCTGAGAACCAGGCTAAGGGTGGGCTCTGTAGACATGCTAGACACTGGTCATCCAGCAAGTGAGGGGTGACTCAGTGCAAGCTCATCCTCTCTTAGGAACCTAGACAAGTCAGACCTTCCTTAATGCTCTCGTATCTTCCCCTTCAATGGCAAAGATGATAATAGTGACAGTAGTGATGCAGGTAGCTCTCCACTTTACAGATGAAAAAACAGAGGCTCAGAGATAGCAGGCAACTTGCCCAAAGTTGCACAGCTGGTAAGTGACTGAACCAGGCTTGAAGCCAGGTCTTTTCCCGTACCCTGCAAACACAAACCCATCCTCTTCCTTCATGGACACAGTGACTCTTCTCCTGGGAGGAGCGGGCATTTCAGGAGCTGAGAAACTGATGGGAAGTTCCCTGTGGCTGAAAACAGAAAGGTTGACAAGATGGCCCCCAAGATCCCCACCGAGCTGGCCCACGGAGGCAGAGGAAGCCAAGACTCAGCTGGCTCTCTGTGGAAATTCCTATTGAACTTCCTCACCCAGCAAGTGTCCCAGACACCCACCTCTTTTGGCCTCACCAACCAAACCAAGCCAAGCAAATCATTGCCCCCTTAGCCTTTTTCTTCCCTGACCCTGAAAAAAACAGCGGCCACACCAACCACTTTTCCAACCACAGATGGTTAAGACAGTTGAAGATGCACTAGCCTCCCAGGGCCCAGCTCTCTGTACAGTAGGCAGAGCCCTTGCTTCCAACAAAATGCAGGTGGACAAAAGGAAGGGGGTCAGAAGCCTCCATGAACAGGGTTTGAAGCTCACTGGTCTCTGCCAGTCCCTTCAGGGAACATATGGGGAAACTGAAGCCCAAGGAGGGAGGAAGTTGCTCAGGATGACAGAGCCAATGGTGACAGAGCCAGGACAGAGACATGAGGCTCCCAGCTCCCAGATGCCCTGTGCCTTTCCACTCCTCTGGGCAGCCTCTGCTAAGCAAGGAATGACAAGGATGCTCGCTCTTCCATTAGAGCAATGTCCTCTACCCTGGCTGTACCCTGAGGAACAAAGGATAACCATGCTGGGGCCCCACAGCAATGTAATTGAGTCAGACTCTTCAGAAGTGGGGCCTAGGCATCAGCATATTTTTCAATGTTCCCCAGGATTGAAAATTTCTGAACTGGAGAAGGGAGGAGGCTGATGGTTCACTGTCAGGTGTGGTCCCTGAAGATACATCTAATGAAGGAAGGACTTCATTAAGCAAAAGTCAGGGCAGACACCCATCCCCAAGACCTGCCCAATGTGTCTTCATGGTGGGACTTCTTGTCTTCTACTTTTGCCAAGTGCTGCTTGCTATTTGAGACCATTCCAAGGTAGGTGAGATGTGTACCCCCAAGGTCAAGGTTGGCCCCTTTTGGAGGCATCTGTACTGCCCTCAGAAAGGGGTTTGGGAAGACTCAGCCACCCTCAGAGCTGCTGTGTGTGTGTCAGCTGCCCAGCGGCAAAACAGACCAGGTCCCTCCTGCTTCGGAGAAAAAGCCACCTGGGGGGGGGGTCTTCTGAAAGTGGAGCACTTAGAGCATCAGGGGGTCTTAGAACCAAGTCTGCCAGAGGTTCCACCTGCCCCATCTGCCTCCTCCCCAATCCGTACTTTCTGGGACTCAGTTTCCCTTTGCCAATAGTCAAGGAATATTGATTTAAATTGGAAGACCTGGTTTCTAGTTTTAGTTCTGTCCCTAACCTATTGTGCTTCCCTGGGCAAGTCCCTTTATGCTCCAGGCCTCAGTTTGCCCATCTAGATGATAAAAGAGGTGGGTATGTCCTGGAGTCCCTGGATGGTGCAAATAGATAATGCTCTTGGCTGTTGAAAGATTGGAGGTTTGTGTCCACCTAGAGGCACCTTGGAAGAAAGGCCTGGTTATCTACTTCCAAAAAAAATCAGTCCTTGAAAACCTTATTTAAAATAAAGAGTAGAACACGGTTCTACTCTGACATACAAGGGGTCACCATGAGTCAGAATCAACTTGACAGCAACTGATTCACTGGTTTTCGGATGTGATCTAGTATTGTTATTTGAGATGCCACAGATGCCTTCACTGAGCCCCTGGGGACTGCTCTCCAAGCCCCTCTTTTGACAAATCCCAAAGATGTTTGGCTCCAAGGGCTCTATTAGCCATATGAGCTGAAGGCAGCCACAGCCTGACAGATTTCAAGCGGTATTTCGATGTATTAGGGAACACACTAGGTGACTCAATTCCCATCCATTTACCATTCTTACCATTTGGCCAAGGACTTTGCCCCTGGGATGAACCCTAACACCAGAAATCATCCTGGGGTTTTGATTTTTGCCAGTAAGAACCTAACCAGCTTTCTATCCATTCTGACTTTGCACTAAAGTTTGAAAACTACTTCCCAATGCTGATATTTGTGGATCAAGTAAGAGCTAGTGGAAAGGAGGGAATCACTAGACTTTGGAGCTTGGTGAGAGCTGGGTTCAAGTCTCAGCTCTGCCTTATAAGAGGGAACTTAGAAGGCCATGCCCTTCTGAGCCTCTATTTCCGCATTTGTAAAATGGAGACTGTAATATCTACCTCTGGTTGCAGTGAGGAGTGAATGAGTCACAGGCACCCGGTTCCTGGCTCTATGTATTCTAATGGCAGAAAGACAGGGTTTAATCCACTGCTACAGATAGAGGGACCCAATGGTCTTGCCTATGCTCATCCTTCAAGGCTCTGACCAGTGCCCCTCCTCCAGGAAGCTTGCCCTGACTATTCAACCTACACTAATTTCTTTTTTTTTCCATTTCACCTTCTCCCAGTATGGCTCAGTATGGTTGTTTCCCAGCCATTTTGTGTGTAACAATTTTGAGGCCATTTGAAGGTGTCCACAGGCCCAAGTGGAGCCTTCAAATGATGATGACATTAATAATGGTGACAGTTACCATAAGTGGGTGTTTGCCACGAGCCACACACTGGCTACATGCTTTACACACACAATCTCATTTAATCTTCCCAACGGTCCTTTGAAGTAAAGGCCAAACTACTTGGGTTGCATCCTGCCTGTGCCACTCACTGGCTGTGTGACTTTGAGAAAATTATTTAATCCCTCTGTGCCTTAATTTCCTCATCTGTAAAATGCATAGAATCATGGTGAGAATTAGTTAACACATGTGAAGTGCAGAGAACAGTGACTGGTAAGGAGCAGGCTGTAATTATTATTGCTGATGTTGTTACTACCTCTATTTTACAGATGAAGAAACAGAGGTTCCGAGAGGTGAAGTGACTTTCCCAAGACCAGAGAGCCAGGTAAATAGCAAAGTCAGGATTTACCCCATGCCCAATGCCCTTTCTCTGTGGGTCCCACACCTGTGCTTAATCATGACCCAGAAGGGATCTTAGAAACAACCCAGTCCAGCTCCCCCTCCAAGACAGGGTCCTTTCTGCAGCACCCCCACAAAATGGTGGCTCAGCTTCTGCTAGAACTGCAGAGGGCAGGGCTCTCAGAGAGCAGGGACCGTGCTTGCTGGTTCACCATTATGTCCTGTGCTTGGCACACCTTAGTCCCAAAAGAAATAATTGATGAATGTGTGAGTGAACGAACCAGGAGCTTTCTACTACCCTCTCCTGCTCCCAGGGTGGTCTGGTCAGTGGGTGCCCAAGAATCCCTCATTTGAAGATGCTGGAGCCTCTAACCCTTATCAGATGGCGGGCTAATCCTTAGTCTCTCTGTGAATCCCCATGTGGCCCATCCCATTCATATTATCCACAGATGATGCTGCCTCTGCCTCTCTCCTCCGCGGTCCAAGCAAGCTCTGTGGGGGAGGGGCTGGCCCCAGCTTTCCAAGGCAGGTCACACTGGAGACACATCTGCCTGAGGGGTATGAGGCACCAGGGCAGGTGAGTCACTCCCATGGGCACGCAGTTCTGGAGGAGGTGGTGGCGCCAGGTGGCATAGATAGCCCTCCACCTTCATCACTTCTCCTGGCACAGCCTCTGTGGCTGTCCCTTCCTTCAGGAGCCCCAAATCCCATCCCCACTCGCACTGCCCACCCACCCTCAACCAGACTTTAGCTCCTGCTGCCTCGCTGGGTTGGCCTGCTCCAGACTTGATTCCCTCCCATGACCAGTTTCTCCCCCCACTCTCATCCAGTGTCCATGGGACCAACTCAATCTCTGTTTCCAACTGAGTTCATGCCAATTTTTCAAGTCTTGGTCTGAGATGGTGGTTCTCAACTGGGCACGATTTTGCCTCCCAGGACACATCTGGTAGTGTCAGAGGACACGGGGGGGGGGGGAGCTGCTATTGCTGTCTAATAGGTAGAGACCATGTATGCTGCTTACATCTTACACTGCATGAGATAGCCCCCACAGTGAAGAATCATGTCAACAGTGCTGCAGTTGAGAAACCCTGGTCTGAGGGTAGGGGCTGAAGACCTGAGAGCTGGAAACAGTTGCCTGGTTCTGCCCCCTCCCTGTCTCTCTCCCCTCCCTGTCTCTCTCCCCTCCCTGTCTCTCTCCCCTCCCTGTCTCCACTGTTCAGCCTTGGAGCTAGGAACTCCAGAGACTCCTCAAAAGCCTGAGCAGCCAGCTTCCTGGTGGGTCCCAGAGCCCCACTCCTGAAAACCTTACCAAACTCTCTTTTTCTTCTCAGGAGAGAAAGAAGGTAGGGCCTCACTTCCCACCACTGTCCTTAAGGACATGGCCATGGTACGCAGTAGGGCCATACTGCATGGGCACTGAGTGGCTGAAGGAAACCAGACCAGAAACCCCTCCTCAGCCAGCAGCAGAGCAGCTAAATGCCTTGCCTGAGTAGGACTGTGAGCTGAAACCCTGGCTTTGCTGCTTAGTAACTGTGTGATTTTGAGGAATGACTTGCCGACTCTGTGCCTCATTATCTCATCTGTCAAATAATGAGTTGGCTGTCAAGCCCACTCCAACTCTTAGAGACCTCATGTGTGTCAGAATAGAAATGTGCCCTGTAGGGTTTTCAAAGGCTGATATTTCTTCTCAGGTGCCTCTAGGTGGACTCGAACCTCCAACCTATCAATCAGCAGCCAAGCACTGGACTGATTGAGCCACCCAGGGACTCCATTTGTCAAATGTTGTTCTTCTTGTTGTTTTGTGCCGTGGAGTTGGGCCCAACTCATAGTGACCCTTCCTTGGGTTTCTGAGGCAGTATCTCTACGGAAGTAGATTGCCCAACCTTTCCTCTGAGGAATGGCTGGTGGATTTGAACCACCAGCCTTCTGGTTAGCAGTCAAGTGCCTTAGGCACTATGCTACCAGAGCTCCATCTGTCAAATGAGATGATAATACTACTAATAAACCCTAGCTCCTAGGCTTTTTGGTAGGGTTAAATTCCTGAATTCTTGTCAAGTTCATAGACAAGTGCCTGGCACATAGAAAGTGTTATTATTTATGAGAGATTTTTTACAAAAATTACTGATGCTCTGTGTTCAGGCTCTGTAGGCTAGGGACCTGCGTGCCTCTTCCTATTCTCTCGTGTTACAGCCAGACCTCCAGCCCAGCCTGCAGGACCCTCTGGACAGAGACAAGTGCCCAGCCCGCATGGTAGCAGCACCCTCCAAGTCTCTGGACCAGAGCTCAGTCACTACAAGCCTCCTCCAACCCACTTTCAGCCCCCAGCACTTCAAGTCCATTGGCTGGAGGCTTCAAGAAGCAAGGCTGAGAAAGGAAAAGATCAAAGCTTTTAGGAACGGCTGCTGTTCTAAGGCCAGAGCTTGCGGGAGGACAGCCAAGCTGTCCCATAAATGTCTTACCCATAAATGTCCACGAGGGTCTCCACGCCAGCCACACACACGGCGCTGGTGGGGTGCTCCAGGGACACACGCACGATTCTCTGCAGCGACATGCTTGCCTTGGACTAGGCTGCAGCTGCCAAACCCGATACTGCCCCAGAGGCCCCATGCGATGTAGTTTAAAAGACCCTGACCCCTCCTCTCCAGCTTGGAGTGCTAAGTCATTGGCTCTACTCTTGGAAGCTCAGCCCATTTTCAGGGCCAAAAGCTCAGGATTGGCTGGAAGGAACCCAACATTTGCATATGAACCTGTTGACCCCTTCTCCCCTCACAGCCCAGACATCCAGAGAGTTAATTTCTCTCCAAAGGAAGCAAGTCCCCACAGGTACCTGGCTAGGGTGCTAGGGGGTTAGAGGGGCAGGGATGTATGGTGGTACAGATCTGGGGCCCTTCTTCACTTTGCACATTTGCCCTCATCACCCCATTTTTCCTTCAGTTTCAGAGACAACATGGTTTATTTAGTGAGGGGCTTCTCAACCCTGCTGGGGGAGCTGGTGGAAATGCAGATTCCCAGGCCCAGAGGTTCGATACTGTGGGTCAGGGGTGCAGTCTAGCACCTGAATCTTTCACAAGCATTCTGACCCCCTGGGAAGAGCACCAGTCTTTTGCTTGGAGTGTGGATTTTAGAGGCAGGACTGAGTTTCAACCCTGCTCTGCCACTTCCTGCCTGGGTGACCTTGGGCAAGTCATAATTGCTCTGTGCCTCTGTTTTCTCATGTGAGGGGTGATGGTTGTGAGGCTTCAATGGGATAATGACAGCAGAGCCCGAGTGTGGAGTCTGGTGCTGGTGGTGGTGTTGTTACTATTATTAGGTGCCGAAACCTCCAGAAGGGGTAAGTGAAGAGAACCCTCCCTGGCCAGGGGAAGCCTGGAGTGCCAGAGCAGGAAGGCTCACTTGTCACGTGGGGAACTGAGGCCAGAGGGGGAATGTGGGTACTTGGAACAGCAGGAACAAGGTTTCTGAGAAGCTTTTTGAGTTCCATTCTCCACCTCACACCTCTGTGGCCTTTGGGGTTCTCTCCTCTCTCGGGGCCTCTGTTTCCTCATCTGTTGAAAATGTGTCTAATCACCGAGCCGATAGAGATAATGGCGGGACACGCCCTTGGCCAGTGCAGGTTCCAAGTGCTGAGTAGAGGTTTTGATCCTTCTCCTGGCAGCGCTGACAGTCGAAGGCAGGGTGAGGACCAGCACCTGCTCCCCAGAGTCCCCAACTGGGCCTTTACACCAGTTCATTGACCTAAGCCAGACCCTAGACTCCTGTGTCTCCAGCTCCGGGCTGGGTGTTCTTTCTCAATGAGGCCTGCTAGGCTGCTGCGTCCAACGTCAGCCTCAGGTTTTCAGCTGTAAAATGGCTTGGGGGCTGACTCAGCTCTGGCTAAGAGTTAGAGTTCAGGAGGAAGTCCTGGACAGTTTTCCTAGTTTTCTCATGACCCAGCTTGGAGAATAGAGGCCAAAACTGGGGCTCCCCCCAGGGCACTAGCACACTGTGCTTGGTGGGAGGGAGGGCAGGGCCATCCTCACGTTCACAGCCGGGTATCTTCTTTACCTCACATGCTTCTATCTGTCTCTAATTAATACCAGGTTATTTTTTTTTAGAAATGGGTCTGTGGTTCTTTTAAACTAGAGTGTCAGTGGCTGATAACCAAACCAAAACCAAACTCACTGCCATCGAGTGATTTCCAATACTCATAGCAACCCTTCCTTGGGTTTCTGAGGCAGTATCTCTACAGAAGTAGATTGCTCAATCTTCCTTCTGAGGAGTGGCTGGTGGGTTTGAACCGCCAGCCTTCTGGTTTGCAGTCAAATGCCTTAGGCACTATGCCACCAGAGCTCCCATGGTATCACATTTTTGCTTCTCAATCTATAAGAAAATTAAAATAAGATGAATGGGTGAGGGTCCAGTGATACAACATGAGGCAGCAGCATGTGTGTAGGGAAATCAGACCACTGAGGCTGGGTAACTTAGCTTAGATGAGAAGATTGAGTCTGTCCCTCCCAAGATCTCATCTCAGCAGGGCATTCTGGCCCCAGGACAATGGGCACGTGTGGCCCCCATCTTGACGAATCAGCCTGCCTGCCTGGCTGGCCCTGGCGAGCCGCCCATGGCCAAAAGAAGTTGAGCTGAGGAGGTGGTGGCATCGTGCAGTAGAACCAGAAGCAGGGCCCCTCACTTTCCTTCCCTCTTCCCCCACAGCCCAACACACAGAAGCTAAGGAGACAACCACTTAAAGAAATGCATGCTGACATCTTTATTCATCAGAAAGGAGGTGACTGGTCACCTAGGACATTCTCAGAGGGGGCACCAGGGCTCCCCACTGGCCCTAGGGGCAATTCCAGAGTTTTTCACACTCAGCCCCACATTCCGGAGGGCTTTTCCCCACCTTCTGCCATCTCTCTGCAAGGCCCACCCCTCTCCCACCCCCAGCCCCTTGCTCCATCTCACACCCTTGCCCTGGCAAGGGTCCTCCTCCTTGGCTCAGCCAGGACCACATTATGATCATAAGCAGAGGGTGCACCAGTTAGACAGGGGGCTTGCAAACGGGGTTCCCTGGAGACCTCTAGAAGAAGAAGCTCTAGGTAACCCCTCCAGACTGCAGCTAGAGCAGTCCTAGTTATTCCAGTGTGCTCTGTTGAGCTTTTGCTCATTAAGTTTCTCCTGCGTTTGATAGCAGCTGGCCCAGGCTGAGGTCTCACCAGGGCCACCAAAAACCCAGACTGGCAGAGGCCCCGGGGCTGACAGTCCAGTGGCAGCTAGGGAGGAGGGCAGGCTAGCTCCACAGCCCTCCAAGCCTGTCTCGGGCCAGGGCTACATCTCACCCTGCAGCCCAGCCCAGCCTGCCTGCACACGTCCTGGTGACCTCACCTGGGGTCACCCTATTAAACCTCACTGCTTCCATGTCAGCTTTGTCTTCCCTGCTATGGGAAAGGACACGAGCCAGCCATGGGGGTTTACACACAGGTGAAACCCAAGCTACGTGCAGGGTCCCGGGATAGCTGCCTTTCCCTCCCACTGCCTGCAGAAGAAGGGGGATAATTAAGGCCTATTAGAGGAAATTAAACCCCACCTTCAGAGATAGCCTAATGGCTCACCCCACCCTCTTCTAACTGGGCTCCCTGCTACATCCAGTACAGCCAGGTCCCTTTGAATCCAGAGTCCAAATTCCAGAGCCCCAGGACACAGAGACCTCCTGGCCCAGGTTTGATCATCTGACCTTCAGTCTTCCCTGCTGTCCAGCCTCATGCCCTTGTGACGGGTCTTCCTTTGTGTTTCCTCCATAGGCCTCTTGTTGGCCTCTCAGCATTTTTGAGCTGGAAGCAGCCAACACTCATAATTAAAGGCTTTCCCAACAGGTAACAAGCACCCTTCTGAGGACGGAGTCAGGTATTAAAGGCTTTCGGTTGCCTTTATTTTTCTTTTTAAAGCAGGCCCTCAGACACTGTGTTTTCCTGTCCTTGTTTGCCTGTGTGTGGTGGAGGGTATGCTGGATGGTCATAGCCTGGGGTCCCCTTTGGGAGAAGAGAATTGGTAGAGGAAAGAGGATGTCTCACATCTCCCTTCTTGGTCTTATGAGAGCCAGAGGCAGCCTAGAACTGGGGTCCCTCACCCCAGAACCAGATCTTCTGGGTCCCATTTCCTGTGCAAATACGAAGTCATTACCCTTGGACCCAGGAAGGCATCAGAGTAGAGGGAGCAATCCACAGTGAGTATCGTCTTGACAACTAAAGTGTGTCTGACTGAAGCCATGGTCTCTTCAACTGCCTCATATGCATGCAAAAGCTGGATGATGGAAAAGACAGACAGAGTGGATGCCTTCAAACTGTGGTGTTGGTGAAGAATGCTGAACACACTCAAATCAGTTTTAGAAGAAATACAACCAGAATGCCTGTTAGAAGTGAGGCTGGCAAGACTTTGACTTGCTGACTTTGGACGCATCGTCAGGAGGGCCCAGTCGCTGGAGAAGGACATCATATTTGGTAAAGTGGAGGGTCAGCAAAAATGAGGGAACTGTCAATGAGAAGGATGGACTCAACAGCCACAACAATGGGCCCAGATACATCAACATGAAGATGGCACAGGATGGGTGACATTTCAGTCTGAATCGGAGACAAGAAGACAGCAGCTCACAGCAACAATCCAAAGTAGGGTCCCCCTGCTGAGGCCACTCACACCCCTCCTTGAATGTGTTAAGTAAGGCTTTTGATCTTTCCCAGCATCCTGGGACCATGGGTAGGGATGAGGCAGGGAGAGAGTGAGGATAGTCCTTCCTGGGTTGGGTAGGCCACTCCAGAGGTGGAGATACAGGTTCTCTGTCCCTGCACCCCAGTGCCCACAGTGCCCAGGACATTTGCAGGCATTCAGGAGGAGTAGCCCAAGGCTCCTCAAAGAGGATGGAGGTCAGGTGGAGATGCCCTGCCTTCACCCTGATGGGGTTGGTTCCCCAGCTGGTGGGCAGAGAGGATGGCTGGTGGGGAGCAGGCTCAGGGCACCATGTTCCACCACTTGAAGGGAAAGGGCTTCCGGCGCACATTGGTGCCACAGTGGATCTCTCCAAGTAGCTCATGGTAGGACAGGAAGTCATCAATGAAGATGCAACGGAGGCCCAGAGGCTCCAGCAGGGACCGCACCTTCTCTTCCAGGCAGCAGCGGCCATTGATGATGGGACCAAAGGGTTTAGGGATGCCCAGGTACTTGCCTAAGACCACCATGTTGACCTGCAGAAGAGAGAAGATATGAGGGAGTCTCAGCTGGCTGGGGACACTACATCTGGGGCCCCTTCTGGACTCAGACTCTCACTCTGACCAGCCATCCCAGGAGTCTCTCTTATCCTCACCAGCATCCTGAGCCACCTCAAGAACCAGGATCCAGAAAAGCAGAGAATGAATAGATTCATGGTTGGAAGGGAGGGAATAACAGCCAGGGCTGCCAGTATTGTAACTTGCCTGAATCAAAGTCACCACTCCCTCTAACACTTTCTTCAATTTCTCCGAATTTTGATACGATAACAATGTTGTCAGAACAAGAGAATTCACTGCCACCTGCCAGGAACTTGTAAAATAAATACACACATCTTCAAGGTCTACAGTGTGAATATCTTTGTAAGTGTGTGCCTTTGTGCAGTTCACACCTGGTTCCACAGTCCTTGGCAGCCCTGACCATTGTTATCATTTATTGAGCATCTTCTGTGTGCCAGCTATAGCATCACTAAACATCCCAGTCTCCCTCTGAGGCTGTGGCTCAGACAGTTTTCAGTAACGTAATGAAGGTCACCAGCCAGAGAATGGGGAGATGAAATTTGGAACTTGAGTCTGACTCATGCCAAAACCTATGCTCTTGCCTCTCTGCCCAAGTCTGGCACTGGGGCCTCCTAGGAGGCTGAGGAGTTGGGGCAAGAGACTAGGAGCCCAGGCATCTGAGGTGATCTTTGTTATACCTCTGACTTCCACAGTTATGGAGCAGCCTTGGGGTCTTAACTCTGGGAAGGGAAGTTTCCCCAGGGTAGGGGCATGGAGATTTCTGGGAGAAACTCTCAGCCCCAGCTTGATGGCCAGAGGTCACAAGGAGCTGCCCTTGGTGTTCAACAACTCTACAGAGGATGGTTTGGGGTTTTCTTGTGGTATGGTATGTTGTCCTGAACCCTGTGCCCTTGAACTCTTGGTGCTCTGCGCTCCCCAAATCTGTCCTGTAGGGCCATCCATGCCTAGAATAAACATGAAACTGGAGGATCTCCTTGGATCAGTCCCATTGCCTTGCTCTTGGGTGCCCACTCATGAACCAGAGCATGCTGGCAGCAGGGCAGGCAAGAGGACAAAGATGGTGATGATCATGAATTCAGGACCATAGCAGAAGCCCGACCTCTGCTTCCTCCTGAATGTGGGAGATGGGGAGATTAGTCAGTTAGGGCCAGTCCCAGCTCTGCCTCAGGGAAGTCACCCACTCTCTGTGGGCCTCAGTTTCCCCATATGACAAACAAGGGGGTTAGCTGAGTGCCCTCTAAGGACCCTTCCATGAGGATGTGCTGAGATCACTTAGCAGGGCCAATCCTGAAGAGAGTCCCACTGACAGGGTGTCTATTGAGGAAGGGACTTCCAGGAGGTGGAGGCAAAGCCACAGCCCAAAGGGAGCTGACTCAGGCCATGGGCTCTAGCCTCTGCCTCCCCTCACCCTTCCTCCAAAGCCAGAGCCAGGTAGCCCCTGTCTAATCCAGTCACCACTAGCCACATGGGACTATTGAAATTAAATAAAATGACGCTTTTCTTTCCTCAGCCACACTAGCCCTGGTTCAAGCGCTTAGCGGCCTCTCGTGGCTCAGCAGCTACCATACTGTGCTGCACAGTTGAGAACATTCCACCACCACCCAAAGTCCTAATGGACGCCATACCTTAGAGCACTGGGCCGCAACCAGGGGTGATTTTGCCCCCAAGGGCATTGGTGATTGTTAGAATGAGTGGGGTATTCCCAGCATCTAGTTAGTAGAGGTCAGGGATGCTGTTCAACATCTTACAATGTACAGACAACCCCTACAATAGAGAATTACAGCAATGGCACCCAGGCTGAGGAACCCTGTGTTAGAGGTGCAAGGACTTGGAAGCCCGAGCCCACACTGAGAAGCCGGGAGTGAAAGCAGGTCCTCTGGGGTAGTGCCACCTCCCCTGCCACCAGTCAGATCAGGGCTCCAGAGCCCATTCCAAATGCTTAGCCTTTACAGAAAGAAAGATTCAAACTAAAGGCCCCAGTTTGAAGAGGGAGGGCCTCTCTTCCATCCTGAGGGACTACCCCTCACAGCTGCCAACACCCCAACATCCTTTCCCAAGGGTTTAATGGACACTTTGGCCAGGACGGTGCTGATAGCATCACTCAGGCCCCTCCCAGGTGAGATCACATCAGCTCACCTGCGAGTCAGCTGCCCTGAGCTAATGAGAGGCAGCAGGCAGCTTCACCTGGCCCACACAGGCCAATGCACGAGCCTCCCCCCTGCCCCCAGGGAGCAGACAGCTGGGCAGAGAAGCCAGGTGAGATTCAGAAGCTGAAGCATTTGGGATGAAACCATGCTTTCTTTTTGCATTTTTTTTGGGGGGGGGAAGCCCTTTGTTGTAAGGGGATTATAGGGTGTTTAACAGCATCCCTGGTCTCTATCCATAAATGCCAGTAGCATACCCCTCATTGCAACAATCAGACGTTCCTGGGGTGGGCAGAGGAGTCACCCCTGGTTGAGAACCACTGTTCTAAGGCAATGGTGATGATTAGAACTTTCTGTCATAATGGAAATGTTATGGCTAGTGTCTGTGCAGTCCATTCCGACTCATGGCAACCCCATGTGTTACAGAGTAGAACTGTGCTCCATAGGGTTTCCTTCGCTGTAATCTTTATGGAAGCAGATTGCCAGACCTTTCTTCTGTGGCACTGCTGGCTGAGTTGTATTAAGTTAGCAGTGGAGCACAAATGGTTTGTGTCACCGAGAGACCCTGGAAATGTTCTATGTCTGCATAAAAATCAAATTAAATTAAAAAAGCACTGGGGAGGGTGACAGGATCCAGCCTGTGCTTGAACAGAGAGTGGTTCTCCTCTGGGACCCCAGCTGTCCCCCCAAGGACAGACAGCAGGCTCTCACCATGTCAGGGAAGAAGGCTTCCGCATAGGAGCCTGCCAGAAAGAAGAGCTGGGGGATGTCGATGATGTCATGCTCCGTCAGGCCCAGCTCCCGCTTCAGCACCTCGCGATTCCAGTCAATGCATTTCTGGGGACAGGAGGAGAGGCAGCCGGAGCCCACTCGGGGAACACAGACAAGGAAGAGCCCTCTGTACCCTCCAGCACTTTGGATCCTCACAACAGCCTTGTGTAGCAGGAGACATTTCTGTTCCCACATGGGGAAACTAAGGCTCTAGGGTCCTGCTCAGGGGCACAGAGCTAGCAAGTACAGAGCTGGATTTGGATCCAGGCAGTTTGGGGTTCCTAAAGCCCTTGTCACTACACCCCACTGTCCCAGTCAGGAACACACATGGTTTATGCTCCTGCCTCATCTCAGCAATTTAGGGAGGGGATGAAGGGGCTCCCTCCCATTTACTGAGTGCTTACCCTATACCAGGGCCTGCACTAGGCATGTGGCAAGCATATCCTTGGGGCCAGCCCTGCCCCTTCCTGACACCCTCATTCCACCTGTTGTCTTCACAGGGCCCTCACTGATTTTGCTACTCTCAAAAAGGCCCCATTTCATCCCCACAGCTTTCTCATGGTGAGAATTCAGTGTTGCTTCCATGGAAATCAGTCATTCCACAGAGGAGGACCAGGGCCTCTCTCATCAGACTGGGAGTTCTTGAGGGCATGGCTATGTTTCCTCCATCAGACTGAGGATTTCAAGGACATAAACCCTTCTCTGCCCACAAGTCCCCAGGCTTCCAGAGGCCCACAAATGAGCCCCACTCCAGAAGTTCCTGGGCCTGCTTCTCCCTGCAGGGGGAGAGGTCCCCAACCCTCACCTGTACATAGAGACTGTCACTCCGGAGGCGTCTGTCCGCCAGCATCTCATTAATGCTTCTCTTCTGCCGGTATTTCAACTCTGTAAGAGAAATGGAGTCAGGGAGTACTGCCTGGGGCCATCTCAGGTTTGGGGCTGTATAATCCAGACCAGGATTTTCCTCCCACCTCAGTGCCAAGGTCAGAAGCCAGAATGGAGAAAGCCAGAGGCTGGGAACAGGGTCTGGTTGCAAGAAAAACCTGGTAATGGATTGGAGAACACCGCCCCCTCACCACCACCACCACCACCACCATCCACAACCAACCCCTGCCTGGAAGGGACTCTAATAATTACAGTACTGCCATTATTGAATGCCCCTCATGTTCTGGACACCCTACTTAATTTATTTAGCATTAATCTTTAAAACAGTCCTCAAAAAAAAAAAAAAAAAAAAAAACCTCACTACCATCAAGCTGAATCTGACTCATAGCACCCCTGCTGGGTTTCCAAGGAAATCTTTATGGAAGCAGACTGCCTCATCTTTCTTCAGCTGGAGGGTTCAAACCACTGACCTTTTGGTTAAAGCCAAATGCCTTAACCCCTATGCCACCAAAAACCCCAAGCCACTGCCATCTAGTCAAATCTGACTCATAGTGACCTTCATTTTGTTTCCAAGGCTGTAAATCTTTACATTCCATGGAGTGGCTAGTGGGTTTGAACTGCTGACCTTCCGGTTGGCAGCCAAATGCCTTACCCACTATGCCACCAGAGTTATTGCCCTCAAACCAGAGAAGAGGAACCAAGGCACTGAGAAGTTCAAAACACATCCATGAAGCCACAGCCACAGACACAGCCAGTAATGGCAGGACCAGGATTTGAATCCAGAACTATGGATCCCAACGGCTCTGCCATGTTCCTTCCAAGGCTAGTTCCTCAGGTCAGAATACTGAGGTCCGTGGTGAACACCGTCCTTGGAGGTCCTTGGAGGAGGCTCCATGGAGGGGCCCTGACCACCAAGCCGGGGTTCTCACCCTCTGCAAATCTGGAGCCGCCCCACCCCAACTCTGCTGCTTCCTGGCTGCACAGCCCTGGGCAACCACTTCTCTCTGAACCTGTTTCCTCCTTGTGAAAAGGCATAAGAAGAGGGTGGCGGCAAGATCAGGCAGGGGAGAGAACAAGAAGTGCAGGGCACAGACTGAGTACCCCACCCAAAGTACTCACTTCTTCCCGTTTCTTTCCTCTCTGGGACAGCGATGCAGAGTCTCCCCTTGCTGCATGCCTGGGGCTGTCCCCTGGCCTCTAGGCTTCCTATCCCCGACTCCAGAAAATGAGAGCTTAGCTCCCATGTGAAGGTGTCTGGATAGAACTTAGCTCCCACGTGAAAGTGTCTGGAGAGAGTGATGCTGCCTGGAGGCCCAAGATTCTCAACTGAAGGGCCTATAAACTAACGATCAGTGAGGGGAGACGTCACAGCTCCCAGGATGGTGACAAGTGAGCAAGCAGGGTCCACCAGCGGGTGACTTGGTCATTGACACTCACCATCGAACTGGGCGGCCTCCCCGTAGCCCTCCTCTCGCTTTTCCTGGAACAGTTTGAGGCAGGCTGTGGGGCTAGCCAGGAGCAGCCGGAAGCCCTGGCACAGAGGGAGGGAAAATTGGCTCAGGGTCAGGTTCCCCCTAGATGAAGGAGACCCCAAGCTCAGGAGAGGTCTGGGTTCAGAAGCAGGGCCATCAATGGGATGCCCTCATACACAGTCCTGCTCACTGGGGGGCTTCCCCTACCAGGCCACTGCTTCCTAAGGGCCTAGTCACTCCTCCCAGGTGGTTAATATGGGGCCCACTGTCTGAGTTTGAATTCTACTCTACCACCTACAGGCTATGTGACCTCGGATGGGTTAATTGCCCTTCTGAGCCTTAGTTTCCTCATCTGTAAAATGGGGGCAATAATAATAGTACCTATCTCACGGGCTTGCTGGAGGACTAAATGAATTAAAACATGTGGTGCATAGTAGGTGTTCAGTAAACGTTACCAATTATTATCAGCACTATTCCTGGCTCTTGACTGAGGGGTCTGAGTCCAAGCAAATGCCCAGTCAGTGTGAGAATGAGTGTCCTCCTGATCTGAGGCTCTGACCTCCCCCAGGAAGCCTTCCTGGGTTCATATGGCCTGGCCTCAAGGCTGCCCTGACCCTAAGCTGACTCTGGACAGAGGGGTTGAGTTGGTTCCAGTTGCCTATGCCCTGTCCAGTCCCATCAGGTTAAGCAGGAGCAGAGATGGCTCAGCCAGTAGGGGCGGGGATGCACCTTTTGGTCTGAGGTGGGCACGAAGCTCAGGAACTCATCCACGTGGCCCACGGAGAGCCAGTCCGAGTACAGCTCCACGGGCGCCTGCACCTGCTGGGCCTGCAAGAAGTTGCGCACCACCTTGGCCATCCGCCGCCCGCCGGTCCTGGTCAGGGAGGGAGAGAGTGAGCTATCGCCACGTGCCTGCTGCACACTGGCACCATGCAGGTGCTTTGTGTGTCCTCCTAACCACGCTTCATGACTACCCTCTGAATGGGTCCTTTTCTGTCCCCATTTCCCAAAGGGGGAAACTGAGGCTCAAAGAGCTGAAGCAATATAGCATGGACCACGCAGCTTAAAGCTCTGGTAGCATAGTGCCTAAGGCACTTGACTGCTAACCAGGAGGCTGGCGGTTCAAACCCACCAGCCACTCCTCGGAAGGAAGGTTGGGCAATCCTACTTCCGGAGTGATACTGCCTCGGAAACCCAAGGAGGGGTCG
>NW_006921618.1:697920-699626 GCF_000298275.1 Orycteropus afer afer | reverse complement strand
AGCCAGTGGTCACTGAATTTTACCAGGGTCCAGAACCCAGGCCAAATGCTGTACCCAGGCCAGGTACTCTCAACTAACCCTCAGGGTGGCCTCAGTGGACAGAGCACATGCATAATGAGGCCTCTCGGATCCTGCCTGCACTCATGCAATTAGTAAAGAGGGGAGATGGAACTGAGCCCATGGTGGACTCCAGAGGGCCTTTCTTTGTGGGAGAAAAGCTGTATCAGGGCTTCACTGGGGCACTGGGTGTGTGGTGTGTACCTGGAGTTGGGCCAAATGAGGGGGTATCATCCCTGCTTAGGCTATCTGCATAAAAGAAGGTTGTTTGGGTGTGGGAGACAATGTACGCAGAAAGGTAGGCACATGTGTTTGCCTGTGTGGGAACAGGGTGTTGATACGGAGTCTTGCCTGTATGGGGGCTTGTGTGGGGGGACCTTGTGTAGGTTGACTACAGACAGTGGTGGATCAGTGGTAGAATTCTCACTTCCACGCAGGACACCTGAGTTCAGTTCTTGGCCAATACACCTCATGTGCAGCCACAACCAGTCTGTCACTGGAGGCTTCCGTGTTGCTAGGATGCTAAACAGGTTTCAGCAGAGCTTCCAGACTCAGAGGGACTAGGAAGAAAGGCCTGGTTATCAACTTCCAAATATCAGCCAATGAAAATCCTGTGGATCACAATGATCTGATCTTCAACCAATCATGGGATCAAACAGGTCCACGCAGTGTTTTGTGTCATTGCACACAGGGTTGCCATGAATTGGGAGCCTCTCGATGGCAACTAACAGCAGTAACATTCATGTGTATATGTGTGCATGTGACACTGTGTCCATGGGTGGGTTTGTGTGTTTTGGTGTCTATGAGGTTGCATTAGGATGGGTTCTGTGGATGTAAGTGTAAAAAGCTTTGTGGGGTTTTGTAGAGTGGGTGGTATGTGCATGAGGATATGCTATGGAGGGGCTAGGATGGGTCATCTGTCCCTTACTCTCAGGAAGTGGCCTCTTACCTTCAGATCATTTAAGTCCTTACTGGCTGTGCCCACAGACATGACCACATCCACATTAGCGTCCAGGGGCCAGCGGGCCTTGCCCATGGGCTCTGTCATCCGTGCTGGGTCATAGACCACGAAGACCTCCACCCCTGAGCTCCCAGAGACCTCAAAAGTCTTCGCACCCTTGGGCACATCGCTGCAGAGAGGGAGAGAGGAGGGGGCAGGGGCTCAGTAGAGGGGCCAGAGTGGATGAGCAGTTGTGTGCTAGGCTCTTCAGACAGCACCCCTAGCTGTGTCATTGGCCGGGACACCCATCCTGGTTGGGCATCAGGCAGCCTGGGCTCCAGCCCAGCTCTCTGCTGATTGATTCCGCAGTTGACCCACCCTGGGCCCACCATCCCTCTCAGGCTTGTCTCCCCATCTGCAATGTGACGGGTTGGACCAGAACAGTGGTTGTGAAGCTCTGTTTGTCAAAGGAAACCTCATGTGGGACCCAGAACAGAAGACAGACAAAAGGGAAGCTGCTCTGTTGAGGTTGGATGGGGGAGGGCAGAGCCCTGGTGGTTGAATCTCTTTACTCCCACAGCAACCCCTGAGGCACTTCTCAGGATCCCAGGGCTCCAGAGAGCATACATGGCAAACCTCTGGACTGGGGTACACACTCACCCCCACCCCCAAGTCTCCTCCTGCTCTGACACGTCCATGCTTCCCAATC
>NW_006921618.1:691751-697135 GCF_000298275.1 Orycteropus afer afer | reverse complement strand
TTGTTTTTTGAGAATATACACAGCAGAACATACACCAATTCAACAATTTCAGAGACATTGAGCGCATTCTTTGAGTTGTGCAACCATCCTCACCCTCCTTTCTGAGTTGTTCCTCTCTGATTAACATAAACTCACTACCCCCTAAAGTTCCTATCAAAACTTTCAAGTTGCTGTTGTCACTTTGGTCCCATATACCCAGACCAAACCTATTGCCATCGAGTCAGTTCTGACTCATAACAACACTATAGGACAGAGAAGAACCGGCCCTTAGGGTTTCCAATGCTGTAAATCTTTGTGGAAGCAGACTGCCTCATCTTTCTCCCACCGAGTGGCTTGTGGCTTAGAATCACTCACCTTTTGGTTAGCAGCTGAATGCTTTAACCACTGCACCCCCAGAGCTCTTTTATAGATAGTTCTGTCTGTTTTGCTTACTGATGCATCCCTCAGCACCTAGAACAGTTCCTGGCACATAGTAGGTGCTCAATAAACACTTGTGAACAAATGAATTGATTCCCAATTTCCCCTACTCTGCAGTGGGATTCTCAGGCCCATCTATACCCAAGTGGCGACAGAGAACTTGACTGACGTCAGTAACCAGTGCAAATTCTTCTCAACAGTCTGACAACCCAGAGCACTGGGCTCTGGAAAGGGCAATGGAGAAGCCTCAGCTGCCTGTGCCCAGCCTAGGGGCACTCATCCTACAGTCCTCCACAGAGCCAGCTACTCCTCACACTACCTGCTGTTCCCAGCCACAGCCAGTCAGGGCCAGACTTCCTGGGCCATGGAACTTCCACATTTTCCAATCCAACAGGAAATCCACTAGGCCAACCAGCTCTTACCACTTCTACTTCTAGCACTACAGCTAGAGCCACTATCACCTCTCACCATCACTGGTCTCCCTAGTCCCAGCCATATTCCCTCTCGTCTGTCCCCTACACAGCACACTGAAGTCAGATTCTGGGCTACAGGAAATCTGAAGCTAAACAGACAGAGGCTCTGGGGGTGGCATCTTGTCTTTCTCCATCCCCTGCACAGACCTCAACTGTGTGCTGTTCTGTGCCACACACATGCTAGACCCCAGGATTCCATGGGGAACAAGAGGCCATGTACAGTTCAGAGCTTAGAGGAGAAGTCAGAAGAGGGAACTATATGTTGGTGCGTCTCTGTCTCTTATATGTCAGGGTTCTCCTCCACTGTCTCACAACACAGCTGTCATTCTCAAGGCCACCACTCAAGGTCAAGTCCACTCACAGGCCCACACCTGTATGATGTCCTTTTACATATTCTCCTGCCTTCATCCTTTCCTGGAGCCCTGAGAATGACCCAGATGTTAAACTCTCTGGAGAGGCCAGATCTCCATCCCTAGCACCTGATGGGGTCCCTCTGTCTCCATCAAACAACTGCTTCCATTAAAAATGATGATGATGGTCATAGTTACCACAAATCTGAGTCCTACTCAGTACTTTGTCCTCTGATGCTCACCACAGCCCCACAAAGCAGTTGTTATTGTTATCCCCATTTTACAGATGAGGGAAGAGTGGAGAGGGGTCTCCAAAGCCCTTCAGGCTTCTGGAACTACCTCACTTTCCCCCACCCCACATGCATGGCTTCACCATCAACCATTATGGGCCATGATCCTCCATTTGTGTGCCTCTTCATTGTTTATATCCATTACCATAGAAACCCAGGACTCCCAGGTCACATCTCATGCCCCAGACTCTCATCTCCTGGACTCTCATCCGACCACATGTCCCATCCTCCCAGCTGTCTTTGAATCTCCTCCTCCATCATTTGCATGAATATTTCCTTGACCTTCATACAGATACCAGCTCCTTACCTTGGACATAGTCTCTCCAGCAGCCCCTCAGTGGTGCCTGTTCCTCCTCTACTCCCTCCTACCACTGGGCTCAGAGGTGGGCAGGGGTCCCCTTTACTTCTCACCATCACTTCCAGATCATCACCTTCCTTTACTCCATAACCCCCCAGTTTTGAAGTGAATTTTATCACCATCTACAGAAGACCCTATGTCACTTTGTCCTCAATCCTTGAGGGTGGCAGGTCCTTCCCCACTGTCTCCAGGGCTGCTGGCATCACATTTTATTCCAATCTCCATGTGGTGATGAGATGAGGTGCCCTGGTCCCTCATTCCCTTATCTCCTCTCTCCCAATGATCTTGTCTTCTCCTGAACTCAACCACTCAATCCCATGGTTGTACCCTAGATTTGTCATTACCAAGAACTGCACTCACTACAAACAAACCCTAATCAGACACCACCTCCTAACCATCTACCTCACTCCTTCTAATAGGCCCACTCCACCAATCCATCAGTTTTACTGGGAGCTGCAACCATTAAAGGTTGAATGTTCCCTACCCCCTTTCACCACCCATTCATCCCTTCATGTTCTCTCCCCTTTCCCAGCTGAGATTCCCTCTTCTGTCATTGTGGTAGCTTCCTTGCTCCACCTTCAACTCTTGCTATTCTTTTCCTCCTTCATAAACCTGTACCAGTTGCCACCAAGTCAGCTCTGACCCATAGTGAACCCATGTGTGCCTGAGCAGAACTGTGCTCCATAGGATTTCCAATGGCTGAGTTTTCAGAAGTAGAATCTTTCTTATGAGGTGCCTCTGGGTGGACTTGAACCTCCAACACTTTGGTTTAACCAAGCACATTAACCATTCGCACCACCCAGGGACTCCTCCCTCCGTCATACCACCTGGCAAAGCCCCAGACACAATCAAATTCAATCTTCCACCCACTCTGCACATGCACTCCCACAGCAGGCAGTGACTCACTGAGCTTTGTGTCCTCACTCACTGACCTCAAGAGGCCTTTGTCACTACCTACCAGTCCCACAACACTTCCCAGGGCCATTCACTCTTTCACTCTCCCAGAAAACCATTCCATCCCTTCTCTTCTCTCCAGAAACCTCTCTCCCCACCTCCCCACCCAGAGCTGACAACTTCCCTCTTCCCTCCACCTCATCTCCCAGCCTACCTACCACTGAGCCTGCAGCTACTGCTTGCCCTCTTGGAACGGTGGATGAACTGTCTGGGCTCTCATCCAAGACCAGCCCTCCCTGGGTACACTGGACTTAATGCCTTACCCCCACTCAAGGGCATCACCCCAGTTTTGTCCCTTCCCACACTTTCACTGAGCATGTTGTTGTTGTGTGCTGTGGAGTCAATTCCAACTCATAGAGCCCTATAGGACAGAGTAGAACTGCCTCATGGGGTTACCTAGACTGTAATCTTTATGGGAACAGATTGCCAAGTCTTTTCTCAGAGTGGCTGGTGGTGGTGGGTTCAAATTACTGACCTTTTGGTTAGCAGCCAAACACAAGCATTGCACCACCAGGGCACCTCATCATGCAGACATATATGCTGTAAACATCACCCATGCTAAAAATGAATCTTCCCCTGACTGCCCACCCTCTTGTTTTTTTGAGTCCCTTTACAGGAAAATTCCCTGGGAGTTGAAGGCACTCATGGCCTCCATTGCTTCCTTCCCAATGGCTCTGTCACCTGCCTCCAATGAGATATTTCCCGGACCACACCACCAAAACTGCTCTATTGCCAAAGCAGAAGGCCCTTTTCTCTTACTTGACCTGTCAGAGGTGTTTGCCTCAGGTCATCATCCTCCTTGAAAGATCTCACCACCTGTCCTATAGGACACAAGCCCCTCCTTGCTCTCCTCTTACTTCACTGGCCTCTTCTTCCCTGTCTCTTTTGCTTTCTTCTCACTGCCCACCCAGACATCCTGGCCTGCAGTGCCCAGACTGGGGTGCTGGCACAGGTTTAACAACCAGCTCTCTGATTGGGAATAGTATGCATATATATACATACCTACATAAGCTTATTATAACTATTACAAATAAGAATGATACATAGCACATAATATCAAAACACCAAAACTACTGCTATTGAGTTGATTCCAACTCCTAGCAGCCCTATAGGACAGAATAGAACTGCCCCCATAGGGTTTCCAAGACTGTAAATTTTTATGGAAGCAGACTGCATTATCTTTCTCCCATGGAGTGGCTGGTAGGTTCAAACCACCAACCTTTTGGTTAGCAGCTGAATGCTTTAACCACTGTTCCACCAGAGCACCTTGTAGCACATAATATATAAATAATGATAAACTACATGTACATCTTTATTGTAAATTTTGTTGCAAATTCTACATAGTCAAGTGGTCATTCAGAATGCCTTCTGTGATAGTTGGAGCTGTGTGTCATCTTGGCTGGACCACAATGCTGAGTGGTTTAAGCAGTTGTGATGTGTGTTACTCCCATGATGAGATCGGGTGTATATGTTTTGAGCAGCCAAAGGGAGTTTCCCTAGGGGTGTTGCCTGTTTCCAATACATTTATGGACATCCTGGGATAAAGAGACACTCTTCTGTGGATCAGGATCCTGTTGTGCTGCCTACAACTGTCTGTGAGCAAACAATCCACCATTCGGCCTGGAGATCTTGGATTAATCATTCATTGGCGTCAACAGCCAGTATACTGCCTGCCAACCTTGAGCTTGTCAGCCCTGCAGCTGTGTAAGTCAGGAAAAGCCTCCAGCTTGACTTTTGAGCCAAGAACTTGGGACTTGCCAGCTTCTATAAGTGTGTGAGCCATTTTCATAAGATAATTTGTCTCTCTCTCTCTCTCTCTCTAATCTTAGTGGTTTTGCTTCTCTAGAGAACCCAGCCTAACACACCTTCTCAGGTAACCATAGCCAACCTATGGCTGCAATTCAACCATTGCTCAACAAATGGAGTTGCATCCCAATCTCTTAACTCTTTCTCTCAATAAATTGACTGTCATGAAATCTGATATTAGAGGAAAAAATATTTAAGTTCTCAATGATTTCATTCTACTTGGATCAACACTCAATGCCCATGGTAGCGGCGATCAAGATATCAAACAACATATTGCATTGGGCAAACCTACTGCAAAAGACTTCTTTCAAGTTTTTTTAAAAAAGATATTACTTTGATGACTAAGGTGAGTCTGACCCAAGCCATGGTCTTTTCAATCACCTCATGTGCATGTGAAAATTGGATAATGGAAAAGAAAGATAGAATTGATAAGTTCAAATTGTGGTGTTGGTGAAGAAAACCGAATATACCATTGGGCTGCCAAAAGAACAAATAAATCCCTTTTAGAAGACATGCAGTCAGAATGTTTGTTAGAAGTGAGGATGGTGAGACTTCACCTCACTTATTTTGAACACGTTTATTGGCAAAGACCCATTGCCAGAAAGGACATCATGTTTAGTCAAAAACAAAGGCCACCTTCGATGGGATGGGTTAACACAATAGTAAAACAATGGACTCAAATACATCAATGATCACGAAGGTGGAACAGGACCTGGCAACGTTTTGCTCTGTTACA
>NW_006921618.1:678026-691446 GCF_000298275.1 Orycteropus afer afer | reverse complement strand
TTTTTTTTTATCACTGTCTTTAAGTCTAGACAGTCAGCAAAACAATAAATCAAGCCCTGATCTGTAGCCATTGCTGATTTCTGTGGT
The DNA here is from genome assembly GCF_000298275.1 of Orycteropus afer afer. Taxonomy (NCBI): domain Eukaryota; kingdom Metazoa; phylum Chordata; class Mammalia; order Tubulidentata; family Orycteropodidae; genus Orycteropus; species Orycteropus afer. The sequence continues at coordinate 691,359 of NW_006921618.1, read as the reverse complement.
GTAAATATTCCTAGTATGGCCAACTTCTAGCTCCTACATGACATCATTGAACTCAGAGTTGGAAAGAGATGGACAGTAGCACCCCATCCTGCAGTTATGTCTACGGCACAGAAGCAAATGACCTCAGAAGCACAAGCAATGCTGGAATGCAGTGAATTATCAGGGAGCGGTGAGTTTTGAGTGCTCATTACTTTTGGTTTTAATATAATGTACATAATCATGTTATTGTTGTTGTTAGGTGTTGTTGAGTCAGTTCTGACTCATAACGACCCTGTGTACAACAGAACGAAACACTGTGTGGTCCTGTGCCAGTCTCACAATCCTTGCTATACCTCAGCCTATCGTTGCAGCCACTGTGTCAATCCATCTCCCCTTCCCTCATCCAAGCCTGTGCCTGCTCCAGGCCTCTAGTCCCTGCTGGCTCCATCCTGCCCCCTTGCTCAGGCCACACACCTCAGATGCATCCTTTCTCACACCCACACATAGCTGGTCAGCTCTACAGCTCCTCCACTGGCGAGCAGGCACGTCTCACCTCCTCCACTGCTCACACCCTCCTCTAATTTCTTTCCTGGATTTTGACAATAGGCTGCTCTGCCTGCTTCCTCTCGTCTCCCTACACTCTGTTTTCAACACAGTGGCCAGAGTGATCCTTTTTAAAAGAGAAGTCAGACCACATGAGCCAAACTCTCCACTACCCAGAGAGCCCAGCAGTGCCCTGCTCCCACTCCCAACTGCTCTAATCAAGACCCCAGAAGATTCTGGACAAAGTGGGAGGAAAATGTAGAACAAAATCCAGAACCACAACAAAGACCAGACTTACTGGTCTGATAGAGATTGGTGGGACCTCTGAGACTGTGGCCTTTAGAACATCCTTCAGGCCTGGAACTGAACCCACCCCCAGGGACCGCCTTGCAGCCAAACAACAGACAAGCTTATAAAGTGAAAAATAACACTCATGAGGAACATCCTCCTCAGAATAGTCTACCATACGACACCAAAAGGGCAGCATTTGCTCACAAACAAAGCTCAGAAGATAGGGAGGGGCAGGAAAGAAGGACGAAAGGAAACAGGGAACCCAGGGAGGAAGGCAAGGAGTGCTGTCAGGTTGAGGAGATTGTAACTAATGTCATGAAACAAAATGGATAAATGGTTTAATGGAAAATGATTTTGCTCTGTAAACCTTCACTCAAACTGCAATAAGGTAAATAAATGGCATGTCCTCCTGCCCCAAACCTGAGACAGAGTCCCTGTGCCTGTTGCCACCTTTCTGCTTCATTGCCTCCCCCTCCCGCTGGTGTCTTTAGACCTCAGACACCTCACAAGGCCCATAAACTCCTGTTGCACACTCCCTCCCTCACTTCCTTCCCAGAGAAGTGTTCCCTCACCACCTTGTTTAAGCAGGTGCACTCATACATGCACCTCAGCTTCCTTTCTCCATGGTCCTGGTCACCTGGCATTAGGTATCTGAGGAGCCTTGGTGGGATGAATGGTGAAGAGCTCAGTTGCTGACTGAAAGGTTGGTGGTTGGAACACATCCAGAGGCTCTGTGGAGCGTGGCCTGCGGATCTGCTTCTATTGAGATTACAGCCAAGGAAACTCTTTTTGAGTTCTACTCTGTCACATGGGGTCATTACGAGTCAAAAACAACTCACTTGTATCTGTAATAACAGTACTTGCTAACTGGAGTCCCTGGCAGGTTCAAATGGTTAACACCCCCAGCTGCTAAACAAAATGCTGAAAGTCTGAGTCCACACAGAAGTGCCTCAGAAGAAAGGCCTGGAGATCTACTTCCAAATAAATCAGCCATTGAAACCTTGTGGAGCACAGCTCTCTCTGATACACACAGGGTTGCTGTGAGTCGGAATCAAACTTGATGGCAGCTGGTTTGGGGTATTTTTTGTTTGGTTTTGGTGGAGTGCACGTCGCCCAGCTCTCCCCTGCACTGCATGGTGATTGCTCCAGGACAGCAGGACCCTGTTTGGTTCTCATCTCAGCACCCAGCTAGCGCCTGGCATGGACATGAGCACAGAAAACCTTTGTTTTGTGGAAGAAGGCACTACAACACAGAACCGTGAATGAGGTCTCCCAGAACTGCATAGCCAGTAAGTGGCTGAGCTTGAATCCATATCTGTCCAAGTAGGCTCAGGCCCAGGGCACCCAGCTGGCCAGTGTAATGGTCTCTAGCTAGTGGGAGACCCTCCCCCACCCCACTCAGTACTGCCACCACCAGAGATAGCTATTTTTAATGGGAAAGGGATTCCATGACACCAAACCCTAGCTTTGGGCAAAAGTTGGCATCAAGTCACAGCCCTGGCCATGCAATCCCAATTTGACTCATGTGTAGCCATCACTTATCTCTCAGTGCAGGTTTTTGTGTGGCTGTCATGCTGAACATGTTTCAGTGCAGCTTCCAGACTAAGATGGACTAGGAAGAAAGGCCTGGCCATCTACTACTGCAGATCAGTCAGTGAAACTCTATGGATTGCAATTGTCTGATCTGCAACTGATCGTGGGGCTAGTGCAGGACCAGGAAGAGTTACGTTCCATTGTACATGTGTCGGGGCCAACTTGATGGCAGCTAATAACAAGAACAAATCAATTCAGCAACCAAATGATGACAAAGAAAGAGGAGGAAACAAACAAACAAAATCTGCATAACTCCTCTAGGGCTGTTGGGGACCCTCAGCGGCAGACAGCTTTCTGCAGGCTGGATCCCCTTCCTTAACCTGCTCAGTAACTCATGCCTCAGTCCACGCTCTCTAGGGTGCTGGATTCATGGTCTCAGTTCTCTCTCCCCTGAGGTTCCAGGTGAGTGGGCAGCACCTGCAGGGGGTGGCATTGGGGCAAGGTGTAGGAGGCACCTCATGGGCAAAGCTGAGGCCCAAGGCCGCCTCTGAAGAGCTGCTCTCTGGGGGCCTGATCTAGACCTAGCCCCATTGCCCTCTGCCTTGGAGGCTGGCCACCATGCCCTCATCCGGGTGTGTTTCCCCTGTGCTGCCTCTGAGTGAAAAATGGGCAGCAGAGCTTCTATCCCAGCAGGAGATGCAAAGACTGCAAGGAAGGGGGATGGGAGGCAGGGACTGATGCTGCTGCCAGCATCACCTTAGCCCCTCCCTACCCCAGCCTCAGCTCAGGTGCACCTGTGTGTGGGGTTCACATTGTGGGTGGGGCCTTGGATTAAGGGCTGCTCTATGGGTGTATAATGGGCAGAGTGGCAGTTGGGGTCCACGATTCTGTGTTATAGTGTCCTCCTCCATAAAACTAAGGCACCATCCAAGGCAGAGAAGCAACGAGGCTGACCAGATCAGGGCCCTCGCAGGAGTGAGTGAGATCCAGGCTGTCCCACAGTGGAGTCCCACAGTCCTACCAGTTCTCCAGACCCACCCTGAAGACTCCTCCCAAGCTAGCCCTCAGGGGCTTCCCTGTGCTCCTGTGGCCTGCTACAGCCCCCAGCCCCAGCCTAGCTCCCAGTGCGCAGCCCTGGGAACATTCCCAAACTCACAGTCAGGGTGAGATCATGGATTTGAAGAAGCCCCTCTAAATGAAAGGGACTCTAATTATTACCATCGCAGGAGTCAGTCACCCAGTCTTACAATAATTCTTATCTCTGTCATCATCCTTTGTTATGCTGCTGAACTAGCACCCTTCCCCCATCTCTGCCCGGGGAATCTCTTGTATTTAAGACCCGCTTCAAATGCCACCTCCTCTGTGCAGTGGAGTGCCAGTTCTATGAGGAATGTGTCCTCCAATCTCGTCCTCAACTGCTCTAGAGATAATTCAGAGTTTCTTCCTAGGGCTGTTGGGAGGCTTGCGTGGGATAATGCACTCAAAGGTTTGTTACACAAGCAAACATGCATGCATGCACACACACACATACCACGTACATGGAGTTGACGCTGATACATGGTAATCCCAAGCGTGTTAGAGTAGATCTGTGTTCCACAGGACTTTCAACAGCTGATTGTTCAGAAGTGGATTGCCAGGCCTTTCTTCCAAGGCACCCCTGGATGGACTCCAACCTCCAACCTTTCAATTTGCTGCCCAGTGCATTAAACCATTTGTACCATCCATGGACCCCATTTGTACTCAGTAGGTGCTTAATAAGTGTTAGATGCATCGTGCTGTTGCAATTACTCTTCCCAGAGGGCCCCACTCGGCCAAAACTCCACGTGCTTCCCTCTGTGCCCCTGCACACTTGGTCAGACCCTTCTTGTAGCCCCTTCCCAGTCAGTCTGTACCACTGAGAGGGCATCCTGCCTGACTCACCCTGTAATGTCCCTGTAACCCCTATACCAGTTTCAATAAAAGTCTACAAGGAGAATGAAGTAAATTCTTAGAGAATCTCACAAAAGGAGGCACAGAATGAGGGATTTAAACATCAGTGGGAAGTTCCCAGCCATCTCCGCTGGCTTTGGCAAGGTATGTGCCCACCACTAGTTGTAGTATAAGGATAACATAGGTGATATTGGGGTAGGCGAAGAGTCCACATTTTCAAGAAACTACTATATGCCAAGGGAGCTCTGGGGGCGTAGTGCCACCAGAGCACTTGACTGCTAACCAGAAGGCTGGCAGTTCAAATCCGCCAGCCATTCCTCAGAAGGAAGATTGGGCAATCCACTTCTGTAGTGACACTGCCTCAGAAACCCAAGGAGGTGTCGCTGTGAGTTGGATCCAACTCAACGGCAGTGAGTTTGGTTTACGTTTTTTTTACTATATGCCAAGAGTCCCTCAGGAGGCACAAACAGTTGGCATTCAACTACCAACCTAAGGGTTGCCTGTTCAAACCCATCCAGTGACACCACGAAAGAAAGACCTGGTGATCTGCTTCTGTAATGATCCCGGCCAAGAAAACCTCATGGAGCATCTATTCTCTAACACATGGGGTCCTCAGGAGTTGGAATCAGCTCGCTGGCAACAGGTTTTGCTTTGTCTTGTTTTTCACTATATTCCTGGCACATGTGAGGATGGCATACAGCCAGGCAGTATTTCTTTCTGCTGTGCATAGGGTCACTATGAGTCAGAGTCAACTCGATGGCACCTAACAGCAACAACAAAAACATGCTGGGTTTTTGATACCCATGGTCTCATCCAAACTTTACAACAACCCTGCCAGGCAGTTACTATTTCCATTTAACAGATGAGGAAAACTTGGAGAGGTTAAGTAACTTTCCTAGGGGCACACAGGTGGCAAAGGGAGGAAGAAGCAGCAGGTTTGTCTTCTATCCTTATGCTGTCCCAACTGACATTGAAATGAGTGTGTGTCCCTGAGCATGCTGCCATGGGGACAGGAGGGCAAAGGAGTCAGGAAGGACATGGGGAGGAAACAAGAAAATGTTGAAAATTTGCCCCTCGATGTGGTTCCTCAGGAGAGGGAAGGTGAAGCCTTTCCTAAGGCATCACCCCCCAGCATCTTGCTGGGGTCTTTGGAGAGGCTGGCAAAGGCCAGGAGGATGGCATCCCTGCCTGTCCTAGGATGACAAGTCTAGGGCATCAGCTCTAGGCCTTGAGTCAGAGAGGGCGTCAAAGGCCACCCTGCCCAGCCCCCAGCCTGGGCAGCACTTTGTGCTGGAGCACTTCCTGTGACAGACAGCTCACTATCCACACCCTCTGTGTTTTGACAACTCAGGTGATTAGAAAGTGTTTCCTTCTGCTTGGCGGCAGCCTGCTCTGCAGAAGCTCCTGCCTGCTGGGGCTCTGCAGACCACACCTTATCTCAATGGCTTGGAAATTCACAGCTTGGTTTCCAGGGAGAGGAGAAGCACACATTCTCGGGGATCTTACCCTGCAGCTCCTGGGCACAAAGCCTAGGACTGGGGTGAGGAGGGCAGAATGTTGCTTAGCTGGGTGCCTGAGGGGGGAGGGATGGCAAAGGACCAGTGTGTCCTTGAAGGGTGTGTAGGGCACTGTGCTGGGGGAGTAGGGAGTGGAAAGGGGAGAATAATGCTGAACCCAACAGAAAGGCCGAAGGGCAAGCCAGTGGTTGACGCTGGGGCAGACCAGGCCTGCCAGCCCAGTGGCTTCTCTGCACACCTGCCAGCCTCTGCCTGCCAGGAGCCCTGGAGGTGCCACCCATGTGCCAGGGGAGGACCAGCAAGTTCTTTCAAGTATAGCCAGCTCTGTGGGCAGTTCTGCCGGGAGCTGCGGATCTGGCTGGAGAGCCACGCTCCCATATTCTACCTCCCAGGAATCTATTAGCAATTACAAACCCATCTAGGATCAGAAGGACTGAACTCAAATCCTGGCTTAGTCACGTCCCAGCTCTGGACCTTGGGAGGGTCCCATAACTCCTCTGTGTCTCAGTTTTCTCATCTGTAAAAGGGGAATGATAGCCATACCTGCCATCTAGGATTTTTGTGAGAATTGGATAGGTCAGTATATGCAAGGGGCTTACAACAGTGGCTGGTACGTGATGAGGGCTATATATGTGTTTCTAGCATCACCACTGTCAGCATCATCATCATTATCATCATCTTCATCTTTGCAAGCAGGTCTTCCTCTGTCTTCCTGGTCAGTTTACTTACTCACTCGCTCATCAGTTCCCAGTACTGCCCCCCTCCATGGGCTCCAGTTCCAAAGGACCTGCAGCGCCCCAGGGGCACCTGGGACTTGCATTCGTGTTGCTGGCTGCTCTGCCTCAGCACACATGCTAAGCACCTACTGTGAGTCAAGTACAGTGCTTGGCACTGGGAAAGCAGAGGTGAATCATCCCTGGCCCTTGGCCCTGTGACATTCACACAGGACAGGTGCATCACTGTCTACAGAATCCATTCTCTCATTCCATCCCCATGGCCCCTGCCTTCTGAGCAGGGAAGTTATGACCCTTCCTTCTGCTTACAGAAGGTGAACTGAAATTCAGACAGAGGTCATGCAGAGGGTGAGTGGCAGAGCTAGGCTTTGCTGCAACTTGGGTCTGACTCCACAGCTCACCCTTGATGCTGACCCAGCAGCCTAGAAGGATCCCAGATAATGGGCTCTGCTCTGAGGTTGAGCTCACACAATTTGGAATCAGGCAGATGGGGGTTCAAATCCAAGCCCCAGCATTTGCTGGCTACGGGACCAGACAAGACTCTTAACCTGTGTTTCAGTTACTTTGTCTGTGAAATGAGGATCATAGTGATCCTTACTTCATAGGCTTAGTGTGAGATTTAAATGAAATAATGCAGGTTTGCACTTAAAACAGTGCTGCCGCCATCATCATCATGGTCACAAAGGGTGTCTGAAAGCCGTGTGGAAACACAGCAGGGTCCAGTGGATAAGATGACTCTGGCACTTCTCTTTGCTCTCCTACTGACCAAGAAGCCTGATTAGCTCTAAGGTCTTTAAAACCACGTCCTGAAATTTATTTAGCAAAGCATCCAGGGCCATTGTGGCCACTCAGCCCTGTCCTCGATCTTTCCCCACACACACCATCCACTCAAGCTTCTCAGAAGTACGTCTACCCTGAACACATCACACTTTTTCTCACCTGTGCTCTGCACACACCATTCCCTCTGCCAGGGCCCCCTTCCTTCCTCTTATCCTGACTGCTTCCTGAATGTCCATCCTTCAAAGCTTAATTGAAGTGCCACTTGTCTGAGAAGACCCTTCTTGTTCTTCTGCCCTGGCTGACTGAGACACCCCATCCTCAGTGTGTTGTTGTTGTTGTTATGTGCCCTCAAGTCGGACCTGACTCATAGCGACCCCTCTTTGGGTTTCCTAGGCAGTATCACTATGGAAGTAGAGTGCCCCATCTTCCTTCTGAGGAGTGGCTGGTGGGTTTGAACCACCAGCCTTCTGGTTAGCAGGCAAGTGCCTTAGGCACTACCAGAGCTCCCAAAGAAGAGAAAGGCCCGAGGCAGCCTCAGTGTGGGGACCCTGATGTCCTGAACTTCACATACATTACTCACCCTGTGAGTTTTGACCATCAGCACCCTCCTCATCTCCCTAAGATGGGAGCTCTCGCAGGCAGGCAAGGGCTACCTTCATCTCTGAGTGCTAGAGCCCAACACAGGACAACTGGGCACCAAGCAGTTGCCCAGGAGTGTTTGCTAAATGACTGCAGTGGAGCAAAAGTCACAGAAGGTTCTTTGTAATGGTAATCATGGATGGAGGGCAGTGGAAGGGGGTGGCTCAGACACTCCATTGTCTGCCCCCCAGCTCCTGACCCCTGCTTTGTCTTTTCCCTTGGTCCCCCCCAGGGGCTGGCATGACTGACAGAAGCCAGGGAGGACTATGGCTAACATCCCCTAGACTTGGCAGAGGTTTTCTCTGGAGAGTCTAGGATCACACAGGGTGTGGCTGTGTCTGCTTCCCCTTTGCCTTCTTCCTGGCAATAACTATTGTGGATGCCTTTGCTCTGTCATTGCTCAGGGAGGGTCACACCCAGAAAGCCACGAAGAGGGCTGGGAGTGGGGGCAGCCTTCACCCTCTGGCCTCCCCAGTAGGGGCAGGCAGGAGCTAGAGACCAGAACTTTCCTGAGACAAAGGGCCCTGAATTTAGAGTCAGAGTCAGGAGTGACTTCTCCTCTCAGCCTGTTTCCCCATCTGCAAAATAGAGAAAATCAGGCCTCTGCTCTGTAGATTACAAAACTCAATTTCCTCATCTGTGAAATGAGGGAAATAAAGGGGCCAGCTTCTATTAGTACAAACAATAAGTGATATTATCTCCATCTAGCGTGGGAAGGAGTCCCTGGGTGGTGCAAACTCACATGGCTACTGACTGAAAGGTTGATGATTCAAGTCTTCCCAGAAGCACCTCAGAAGAAAGGCCTGGCTATCTACTTCTGAAAAATCAGCCATTGAAAACCCTGTGGAAGACCGTTCTACTCTGATATACAGGGGGCCACCATGAGTGGGAATTGACTCAATGGCAACTGATAGGTTAGCACAGGAGAAAGACCCTAAGCGGTAAAATGAATAGTCAGTCCAAGGTCACACAATCTGCAAGGACCAGCCTGACCCTTAGCCTGAGGTCATGACTACCAGGCATCCTGTTAGTGAACTGACTCTCAGATGGCCCCATCCACATGCAGTTTCCTCCTATGGAGCTGAGTCGGGATGGTGTCTCTGGATTTGGGAAGGGAGTGCCCTTCCTTCCTCCTCGCCCAAGTCAGAAAGCCCAAACCCACCTTTTGCTATGCCCAGGAGCCTCAGCACCCAGCCTGAACTCAGATCACACCAGCTGCAACCTCTGCAGGGTCCTAGTGCCGCTGTGGAGTTGGTGGTCTTACCTCTGGCCACCCCTCCCAGCACAGTACCGGAGCCCCAGGTGGGGTATGGAGGTGCTGGTGTTGGAGAGTGTTCATGAAGGTGGCTGGGAAGGTGTGGTGGAGATCGTAGTAGGGCTTCGAGCTTGGGCTCAAATGAAGTGTGAGCTGGCCTCTGGCACTCTATTTTGGGGTCCAGGGAGCATTTGGAGGCTGGGCAGTGGGAGGGGGTGGCTCAGATATCTGTTCTCTGCCCTCCTCCAGTTCCTGATGCTGGCTTTGGCTTTCCCCTTGGTCCCCCTGGGCAGAGGCATAGCTAAGGTATGGCAAGTTTGGCACAAGTCCTGGACACCACTTAAATGAGGGTGCCACTGAGCAGTTTCTATGAACCCAATGCAGCTCAACGTCCTTCCTGAAGCTCATTAGACATCCAGAGGCATAGCAAGGTGGGGCAAAGGGGGACACTTGCCCTGGGCACAAGTCCATGGGGGCATCAGATGAGGCATGACATGACATCCTACTCCGAGACACCACAGAAATGAAAGGCACCTGACTGAGGCAGCAGGACAAGATGGGGGAAGACGTTTCTAGAGACGTGTTGCTGCTATTAATGTCTAAACCAAAAAAACCAAACTCATTGCCATTGAGTCGGATCCGACTCATAGTGACCCCTCCTTGGGTTTCTGAGATGCTATCATTACGGAAGTAGATTGCCCAACCTTCCTTGTAAGGAGTGTCTGGTGGGTTTGAACAACCAGCCTTCTGGTTAGCAGTCAAATGTCTTAGGCACTACACCACCAGAGCTCCTTATCAACATCTATTCATCTTGAGATGGAGTGGGGGGCAGACACAACTTAGAGATTGTCCCTGAGTGCTTGAATTGAGTGGTGGGACTCCCCGAGCACTCCTTACCCTCGCTTCGTCCCTGCTCCTGGGGGCTGGCTGTGGCTGACAGAGGCTGAGGAGGGCTATGGGGCAAGGGTGGCCTGTCTTCCAGGTTTGTCTTGCTGAGAGGCCAGGCCCCGCCCAAGAGCAGCAGGTCCCAACTTCCTGAGCTACAGTCCAGCCCCGAGGGGCCAGGGCCACACACCGCCTGCATGGCGTTTTGGAATCTGGCAGCTAACGTGGGGCCCACAGTCTGGGCTTCCCAACTGCTGCTGGTGTCCTCAGCTAGGTGCAGATTTTCCCATTTATCCCAGTTCCATATCCCACCCCCCACATCTTTAAAGGGCAGGACCACTTGGCAGAGCTGGAAAGCTGCTCAAAAGTCACAGAGAAGTTTCCAAGGGCAAAGGAAGGAACAATACATTGTCACAGGGAAAGCACTTTGGAGGATCAAGTAAGAATCTGTACAATCATAACTGAGTGACCACCCCCTGCGTTCCTCCCATCAAGAATCCTCTCAGGGTCCACAAGTTCAGGGGAGCAGGGCCTGTGTCTGGCTTTTTTCAGGGCCATTCTGAGCCCTGGCTGTCCCCTGACCCATTGTGAAAGAAAGGGCAGGGACTAGGGAGGGTTGGAAGTGATGGGAGCTGAGAAGGCAAGAGGTGAGAGGAAGGAAGGAGAGATTCCAGGACTAGAATCCAAGAAATGATGGGAGGAGGAAGGGAGGGAGCAAGGAGGCTGGAGAGGGGAGGATGGAGTGAGGACAGAGGGCTCTGAGCTGGATCAGAGATCCTCTCACAATGGCAGGTGACAGCTGGGACCCAGGGAAGCAGGGACATGTGCAGAATTAAGGGATGGCTGACCCCTGAGGCCTCCCCTGATGCCAATCTTGCAGGCTTCAAGAAGGGCACACTCCATCACTCCAAGCCCAGATTCTACAACTCCCGAGGCTTCCATGGTAGTGGAACTGACGGGAGACGTGGGCCTCGTGTTCTCCAGGGATGCTCAAATGTAAACTTTGAATGTTACTTCCAAATAAGGGTGTCCTTCCTGTTACAGAGACTGTAACAGGATGGCACAAGGAAGAGAGCTCTTCACCCAGCTCTAACCCCAGGTCCTAGCCCGGTGCTCAGAGAGAGCATGTCAGTCATCATGGATTAGCGCCAGCATCAATCCTATAATTATCCCGTGAGGAGCACAATTACATTTTATTGTACCTCTGTGTGAGTTCAAAGCCTTCATTTACTCAATGTAAACATTAAAAACATACATCCCACAAATTTTACAACTCTGTTTTGGCATTTTCCTTTTCTGAAATACGGGGAGTCTCAGGAAATGTAAGTGGCCTGGGGCTCTCTCTGGCCCTGCAAAGTCCCTCCACCCTGTACTTCTCAAAGCCGTGGATGCTTTTTCGGGGTGTGAGGTTGAGAAGAATCCAGGAGAATGTCTCCACCTCCCTGTGCAGCCAGCCTTCTCCTCCATCCTCCATCACTGCGGCCTCTAGCCCAGGCTCTGATGCAGGCTTCTGGAGGGACAAGGGCCAGGCTGGGTGGCTGACAGACCCCCATGCTCTTGCCCTCTCTCTGTTGGCATAATCCCTCTGGGGCCACCTCCAAACTCCCAAGCAAGGGCAGGGCTATCCAGGGCAGTCTGATCAGCTCTAGGGAAGTTAACCTGCTGGGATATGGGGTTAGGGTGAATAGCTAGCCCCCTGGGGTGTGACATGAGGATATGCAGCCAGCCCACCAGGATTAGGGTCCGTGTGGAGAGCTAGCCCTCTGGTGTGTAGGGATGGCGGGAGGTTAGGGCACTGGGGCATGGAGTAAGGGTAGGGAGCTAGCCCACTGGAACATGGAGGTCAGGATAGGGAACTAATTTGTTGGGATGTGGCATCATGATAGGGAGCTAGCTCACTAGAGTGTAGGGTCAGGGTATGACACTAATCTACTGGGGCATGGGGTCAGTGGGGGGAGTACCTCACTGGGCTGTGGGGTCAGGGTGCAGAGCTAGCCTGCTGAAGTCCAGAGCCTGGGGTGTGAAGCTAGACCATTGGGGTGTGGGGTGGGATCTGCAGCACATGCTGAGCCAGGGGATTCCTAAGAGTTCCTTGGGCTGGGACACTCTGAAGTGCACAGTCACCCCAAACACAAATATGTCTCTAAATAACCAGTCCATGCATCACCCAGGGCATTAATTATTTCCCGTGATGTCACCCCACATACCCATCTCTACCAGCTTTCCTGGAGGGCTCAGAGTTTGGACAGCTCAGGTGACTGGCACACCCCCATGTCTGGGGGCTTCCCCTCACCTACCAGCAAGGCTGATTAGAAACATTTGCCTGGCCTCATCTGGAGCCAGGCACCTGACGACAGGGGTGAGGGAGTCCCAAGTTCATCAAGGGTAGCCCTTTGCTCCTGGAGTGAGCTCCGGCCTCCTCTTAAAATCACTCCCAGGTCGAAAATTCATGACATCTTCCTCCACCTATCCCAGCCCTACTGGCAGGAAGTTCTTCTTTAGTTCTAATCGTAAATCAACTTGCTGCAGAGTAAATCTCTGTTTTCTACTTTAGAGACACTCGGTGGCTGACTAATCATCACCAACACCCAAGGTAAAGGTTCCTGAAGGGCTTTGGGGTCAAAGTCCCTCACAAAGTTCAACTCAGGACCTTAAAGCAGCCACTCCCTCTCCTCTCCCCTCTCCAAGCCTTCCCTTCAGAAGACAGATGCCCCTCTCTGCCCCTGGTATAAGGCTGCCACATCAAGTACAAAATGCTTAGCTAAATTGGAATTTCAGATAAACAATTTTTTTTAAAGCATAAGTATGTCCCACATAATGTTTGGGACATACTTATGTTAAAAAAAATTTTTTCTTGTTTGCCTGAAATTCAAACTTAACTGGGCATCCTGTTTTTTATTTGCTAAATCTGGCAGCCAAGGTACCACAACGGTGAAACAACCTGGGTAGCTTCCTCCTTCCCCTAAGCTGGGTTGAAACCCCACGTATGAGGACACTAAAGGGCTTGGTGATTCCAAAGGAGGTTTACAGACAGCCCTGCCCTATGCTTCCACTGTTTAATGCCTTTGAATTATGGTGTTGGTAAAGAATACTGAGAATATCGTAGACTGCCAGAAGAATGAACAAATCTGTCCTGGAATAAGTGTAGCCAGAATGCTCCTTGGAAGCGAGAATTGCCAGACTTCATTTCACCTACTTTGGTCATGTTGTCAGAAGGGACCATTCCCTGGAGAAGGATGTCACGCTTG
>NW_006921618.1:676409-677356 GCF_000298275.1 Orycteropus afer afer | reverse complement strand
GCTGGTGGGTTTGAACCGCCAGCCTTCTGGTTAGCAGTCAAGTGCCACAGGCACTACGCTACCAGAGCTCCCTCCATAGTGATACCACCTTGGAAACTCAAGGAGGGGTCACTATGAGTTAGGTTCGACTCGATGGCACATAACAACAACAACAAGCCCGTTAAAATCAGTACTACTGTTTCTTCATTTGTCAGAGGAGGAGACTGAGGCTCAGAGAAATGCAGCTACTTGCACAGAGTCACAGCCACAAATGGAACTGGATTAGAGCCCCAGCCTGTCCAACTCCAGAATCTATGCACTTTACCTCCAAGCTGAACTACAGAGGAAACAAGACCCAGAGAGAGCCAGTGACTTGTCCCACGTCACACAGTCAGTAGCAGAGCTGGGACCAGAACCCAGGAGTCCTAGCTCCCAGTCAAACGCTTCTGGCCTTAGTCAGCAACACCATGGAGGGGCCTGCCTAAGGTTGTGAAATTACTTTCCGAAAACAGCCATCCCTGCAAGTGACGGACGCCCCTCTCTACTTTCTGGTGCTAAAGTAAGGTTGCTAGATAAATGCAAGATGGTTAGTTAAACTGACATTTCAGTTCAGCAATAAATTTTATTTTAGCATAAGTATGTCCCATGCACTGTTTTAGACATACTTACATTAAATTTTTGTTGTTGTTGTTGTTTATCTGAAATTCAAATTTAATTGGGCATCCTGTCTTTTTGTTTGCTAAGTCTAGGAGTTCTATGTTAAAAGGGTAGGATCTCCATTGATCCTAGAGAATCAGCCCACACCATAGGACTCCCACCGGCCACTTAGGGTCAATGTGGTAGCCAGAGCTCATGGTTTTTCACTCCAGCCCTACCACTGAGGCCTCAGGCTGCTTCCAGAGAGGAGCAGGCAGGACTTGTGGGGCAGAAGAGCCCCCAAAAGAGGCTGACCTGAGACCAGATAGGGA
>NW_006921618.1:626526-675899 GCF_000298275.1 Orycteropus afer afer | reverse complement strand
GTCAAATGCCTTAAGCTCTATGCTACCAGAGCTCCTAGAAAGACCCCCAGAGATCAACAAGTTCAACTCTCTCAGTGGCCAGGTGGGAAAACTGAGGCTGAGCCAAGACAGGAGGATTTGAGCCAACAGAAGCTGATATTTCTACTGTCCCTTCAGATGTTATCATTGTCCCCACCACTGCCATCGTCATCACCATCACAGCAAAAACAAGTCCCAGGCCTCGTTCCAATTTCTCTTCCTATTTTAGCCCATTGAATAGTGCTCTAACCACTCCCTGCTAGTCCCAATCACCTTTGCTGTCCCTGGCTGGCCTCCAAGGATCCTAATCCCACTCCAGCCTCAGACAGAAGGGTTGAGGCAAGATCTTGAGGGAGAGGAGTGGAGGCCTAGTCCTGCTCCCTTCCTGAGCAACAACTCTTTCTGATGGCCTAGACAAGACAAGTAACAAGTCCCACTCAGACATCAGCACCCAGAGCCCAGACCCCAAAGGCTGGCCCAAGGACCAGAGCCTGGACCCCAGGGATCAGAGCTAGAAACTTGAGGCTAGACTCTGGATCCAGGGGCCCAAGGTTAATATCCTAACCCCAATGCCCAGAAACAGGAGCCCCAAGGTAGACTTGACACCCTAGCCCCTCCCTCCCAGATTCCGCAGCCAACTCCACCTTCTCAGCTGTCAAAACAACCAGCTTCCTGCCGGCATCCTCCAACGTGCTCCATCGATCCACCAGCACCCACCTCATTGCCTCGGAGACCTTCATTCCAGCCCAGCCCTCTGCAGCCGTGTGGGCACCTCCCAGCTCTCACCTGTGAACGTCCACAAGCGCCTCAACTCCCACCACACACACGGCATAGGTGGGCTTCTTCAGGGACAGCTGCACAGCTCTCTGTGCAGCCATCCCGTCTCCCAGAGCCCGACCTCCAAGATCAGCTCTGGCCCTGGCCCCCCTGGCCCTCAGCTGCTCTCCTGGGCACCTCTCCACCAGGAAGGTACGTGAGCTCTGACGGGCTGATTCTCTCCTCCCTTTTAATTTCACCCTGTGATCTGCAATCCCCACCTCCTGGCTCCACGCCCTGTCCTCTGTCAATCTGGGAGGCCGAAGAGGAGGCGTCCACCTGCCCAAAAACTCTCTGGGGAATGGGGCTGCTTCATCTGGGAGCTCCCCTGCAACCCCTGGCTCCCTCTTCTTCCCCAGCTTTGCCTCTATGCTCACTCCCCCACCCCCATGAGGCTGGGCAGTGGATGAGTCTGAATCCATGCTGTATTGATAATCATCAGTATTTTCCAGAAGCCAATTATGTGCTAGGTGCCAGCTAAGCAATTCACAGATTTTATCTCATATGCTAACATATAATGTTGTTGTTGTTGTGTGCCATCGAGTCGGTCCCGACTCATAACGACCCCTCCTTGGGTTTCTGAGGCAGTATCATATAAGAGAGCATATAAATCACAGTGGAGTCCGATCGCCTAAGTTCAAATCCTAGCTGTGCCTCTTACAGCCTGTGTGACCTTGTGCAAGTTACTTAACCTCTCTGTGACTCAATCTCCTCAGGTGAAAAAGGGTGGGTGTAACATTAGTGCCTATTTGACTCGGTTGATGCAAGAATTACATGAGACAAATGTGAGGGAGTTAGCATGGCACCTGGCACCCAGCGTTCACTAAGAAAAATGCTAACAACTATTGCTGTTGTTGGGAGCTTTGGTGGTGTAGTGCCTAAGGCATTTGACTGTTAACTCTTCTTCTATAGTGATACTGCCTTGGAAACCCAAGGAGGGGTCACTATGAGTCAGATCCAACTCGACGGCATGAGTTTGGTTTGTTTGGGTTGCCGTTGTTCGCTGGTATCCAGGCAGCTCCAGCACAGGGCAACTCCATGAACAACAAAACAAAAAGTCGCACCATCTTTAGGATCATTGCTATCCTTGAATCCACTGTTGTGGCCACTGTGTATTTTGAGCCTAGGGGGCTCATCTTCCAACACTGTATCAGACACTATTCTGTTGTGATTCAGAGTTGTCATGGCTGGTCTTCAGAAGGACAGTGCTAGGCCTTTCTTCCTAGCCTGTCTTAGACTGGAAATTCCACTGAAACCTGTTTCCAATGGGTGACCCTGCTGGTATTTGAAATACTGGTGGCATAGCTTCCAGCATCATAGCAATGTGCAAGCCACTGCAGTACGAGAAACTGACAGGGAGCAGAGCAGCTATTAATGGCGTCTTTATTTTCTAGGTAAGATAATCAAGGCTTCAGATTACACTGTGAGAAGCGGTAGAGCCAGACCTTGAATCCAGGTCCATCTGACCCACTGCACTGTACCATACCCAAAAAGGTGCTCTGACTCCAGGGATGGTAAAAGCCATCTTTGGCCAGCCAGAGGGGAGGAAACTTGAGAAGCAGCTCAGAGCAATGGGCTGGGGAAAGTTGGTCTCTTTCTGAAGATCCTTTTCCTTTCAAGTGTTCTGAGGGTGTTTGTGAATTTTCATTCAACCATTTGAAAAATGTTTGTTGGCAATGACTATGTGCTAGTCACTCCTTTAGGCAAGGAGCTTATAGCTATGACTGAAACAGACCACCTCCCTGTGGCAGTGCCATTTATGTTCTGGGGGTTGCGGTGGTTAAGTTTGTGTGTCAGCTTGGCTGGGCCTGGTTGAGTGGCTGGGCAGCTGGATGTACTATTCCCCAGGATGAGACTGGTAATCAACTCCATGGTGGAATCTACTGTGAGCAGCTGAGTAGCTGCCTTTGGGATGTGGTCTGCTTCCTGTATATAAGGAGAAACCTTGGGGAACGGTCTCTAGCTTATAGCACGCTTGAACCCTGCATGTAGCTGAGTTGTTGTTCAACAGCCTGCCATGCTCTGCCAATCTTGGGACTTTTAGTGACCTTGAATTAAGAAACCGCCTGCTGTGCGGTTTGGTAACATCAAGACTGTGTCTTTTTACTTGTCAGCCTTGGGCTTGTCAGCCTCAGCAGCCAGCAGCTGTCCAAGTGAAGAAAAGCCTCTAGCTTCAGTGGGTCGGGAGCAGAAGGCAGAGCTGAAACGCAAGGTTGAGGGTCTTTCACCCAGCCCCTAGAGCCCAGCACTTTGAACTCAGATTTAAAGCCCCCAAACTGTAAGAGAATAAACTCCTGTTTGTTAAGGCCATTGCATTGGTGGTATATTCTTGTCAGAGCAGCACTAGGCAACCAGAACAGGGGGAGACAGACAGCAAACAGAGGTAAAAAAGTAAAATGTACAACATGGTAGATGGTATAACAAAGCTCTTCTGCCACCCAGGAGAGAGATGACAGTGGCTTGGTCTCAGGGGTATCAGGGAAGATGGTGAGAATCAGATGGACTCTGGATATATTTTGAAGGGAGAGCTGACAAGGTCTGCTGATGAACTGGATGTGGGAGTGAAAGGAGGAGAGCATCAAGGACAACTAGAGAGCTTCTGCCCAGAGCAACCAGAAGGATGGAGTCAAGTGAGTTGGGGAAGATGGGAAGTGGACCTGTCAGACCTGTTAAATGTGAAATGTCTACTAGACATTCAGGCAGAGGTGATGAGTTGTAGGTGACATGTCCCCATCCATATTAGCTCTCAGGGATGATGAAGAAGGCGTCCCCCAGAAATCACAGAGCATGCCTCCTTAGTTGTGAGGTCCTCTTATTTCAGGAGAGTAAAATAAAGGACACACAAACCAGGACTTCCCACTCCACTGATCTGGGGTGGGAGGGCTGCAGAGAGACAGATGGAAATAGGAGTACACCTTTGCCTGGGGAACTGCCAGTCTGATGCAGGGGACACAGGCCTTGCCTCCAGGAGCCCCAGCCTGATTAGGGAGTGTTCTGGTTCCCTAGTGCCGCTCTGACAGGAAACATACCACAAATGAGATGGCCTTAACAAACAGGAGTTTATCTCACAATTTGGAGGCTGTAAGTCCAAGTTCAAAGTGCCAGGCTTTAGGGGCTAGGTGAAAGCCCCTCAACCTTGGGGTCCAGCTCTGCCTCCTGCTCCCGGCCCACTAGTGCTAGAGGCATTTCTTCACTCAGACAGCTGCTGGCTACTGAGGTTGAGAAGCCCACAGTTGACAAGTAAAAAGGCACAGTCCCGCTGTTACCAAACCACATGGAAGGCCATTAACTTAAGTCCATTGTAAATCCCAAGGTCAGCAGAGCATAGCAGGCTGCTGAGAAACAACACAGCTACATGCGGGGTCCAAGCATGCCATAGGCTAGAGACCATTCCCAAGGCTTCTCCTTATATTCAGGAAGCAGCCCACATCCCAAAGGCAGCTTCTCCGCTGCTTGTGGTAGATCCCACCTGGAGCTGATAGCCAGTCTCATCACGGGCAATAACTACCACCAGCTGCCCAGCCACTCAACCAGGCCCAGTCAAGTTGATACAAAAACATAACTACCACAGGGAGATAGGAAACAAAAATGCCGCAAACATTTATTTGGTTATTTTTCATTTTGAAGATCTTTCAGAATGAAGTCTCTTTTTTGTCAGCAATGTGTCTGACTACAAATGTTCTTGATCTGTAGAGTTCATTATACCTAAAGACACCAAGGCCGAAGCTAGGTGTCCCTGACGGATATCGAAGCCAGCAAAACAGCACTGCAGCAATGGCAATGGCCACCTGGCTGTCCCATTAACAGGGCCTGGGTCATTTTGTTGAATAACATTTATTGACATAAAGATGTACTGTAATGTGGAGTGGAAAAGGTAGGTTCCTGAAGAGCATATGGATATGTTCCCACTGGAGAAGTTGAAATGGAAGGATGGATGGATGGATGGATGGATGAATGGATGGATGGATGGATGAGTGAGTGAACTGACAGGAAAGAGGAAAGAAGGGGGGTTTGGTACTGGCATATACTGACCCATCCAAGCCTTACAGTGGCCCAAGCTGGCAGGTGCTGCTACCATGCTCCTGTTACAGATGAGGAAACTAAGACTCAGAGGAGTTAAGGTACCCTCCCAAGGTCCAGAAGTGGGAAGTGTCTAAGCCAGGATGTGAGAGCAGGCCACCTGGCCCTAGATGGACTTGTAATTGCCACTAGATCCCTGAGAGGCAGAACTTCAGGTCCTTTGTACCTTCTTCCTCATGCTTTTGTGTACTGTTTGAATAGTGTCACTGAGCAAACATTATTACTATTGAAAAACTATTAAGCTGTGCTCATTACTCTCTCCTTGAGGAAAAATAAAAATTCCCTCCTCTTGGCCTCTCTACTCACCCCTGATATTCCCTCCCTTCCTTCCTCTTTCCTCAAATTCTAAGAACATTTCTTCTAAGACCTCATGACCTGCCCAGGCTTGTGCCCTACCCACAACCCACAAACAGTATACCCTGCACACCCATGCTGTGGTCTGTTTAAACTTTAGATTCCAGGCTTCATCAGTCAGATTTGGGGTAAGGAGGCTTAGAGGAGTGGGGGTGAAGCACCT
Organism: Orycteropus afer afer; assembly: GCF_000298275.1. Lineage (NCBI taxonomy): Eukaryota > Metazoa > Chordata > Mammalia > Tubulidentata > Orycteropodidae > Orycteropus > Orycteropus afer. The sequence goes on along the minus strand of NW_006921618.1, from coordinate 670,468 downwards.
GTGTGACATCATTGCCCTTCACCCCACCCTCCACCACTCTCACCCCCAGCCCCCACATACCACTGGGAGGGCCTACAGGAGTTAGCCTGAAACACAGCCCTATGCATGGAGGAGAGGCCTGCCAGTTGCAGCATGACCATGGGCTTCTCAGACAACTCCAGGTTGTCTCTGGAATAATCCAGGGAAGTTATCCCAGGGATGCTATCTGGCAGTGGGCTGGCCATGCCCAGGGCCTCACTTTTCCCATACTATGACAATTTTTTGAGCATCTACCATGTGCCACGGAGCTCTGGTAGCGTAGTGCCTAAGGCACTTGACTGCTAACCAGAAGGCTAGCGGTTCAAACCCACCAGCCACTCCTCAGAAGGAAGGTTGGGCAATCTACTTCCATAGAGACATTGCCTCGGAAACCCAAGGAGGGGTCGCTATGAGTCGGGTCTGACTCGATGGCACATAACAACAACAACAACCATGTGCCAGGCACTGTTCTTGGAACCAGGGATACAGTAGTGAACAAGACAAATAGTGAACAGTTCTACTTGCTTTCTAGAATCTTCCATCTTTAAGATGGAAAAGCCCCTGGAGGTCATCAGTCCAACCCCTTCATCTCCAACTGAGGAACCTAAGGCTCCAAGGTGACACAGTAAAGTCAGGGAGCCAAGGTTTTCATTCATTCATTCAGCAAATATCTTTTTATATACAAGCACAGTTCTAGACGTCAGAGTTCTCACCACCAGTTGAGTCCCCTGGGCTCTTTCTCTTTCCCTCCCCTCATGGGGCATACAGAGTAGCAAAAGAGACAGGCATTAGACTGGACAGGAGACAGACTATGATATCAGAAAGTGGTGGGAACAAATAAAGTAGCATACAGGGGGAGAGGGTGATGGGGTGCTGTCTTGGGTCAGGAGATCAGAGAAGGCCTATCTTAAAAATATATATATTGGAGCAGAGATCTGAAAATGAGGTCTTGGTCATCTCAGGGGCTTTTACAAACTTAGGTGAGCTAGGACTCCATTAGCCTAGATTTGTCCAAATCTCCCTGACTCTCCCTTCTCACAAGATGGAGCTATGGTGATAGATCAGAGTTTCAAGCTCAGATGTCTTCAGGGTAACAGATGCAAGACACTAGGGAGAGGTAGCAACTGTAGCAAAGGACTTGCATTGGCCAACCCATTAAATCTCAACATTTCTGAAAAGCAGAAAATTGTGAGGTCAAGCAAAACCCATATGTAAGCCAGACCTGGCCTTTGGGTCACCAGTGTGAGACCCCAGCACTGACTATTTGTGGACTGACAGAGGTTCTTGGGTTGTCCAAATAGTTTGTGCTCAAATACTAACCTAAAGGTTGGCAGTTCAAACCCACCCAGTGGCTCTGTGGAAGAAAGGCCTGATGTTCCATTTCCATAAAAGATTAGAACCAAGAAAACTCCATGGAGCAGCTCCACTCTGTAATGCATGGGGTGCCATGGATCAGAATTAACTCGACAGCAACAGGCTTGGGTTTGGGGGGAGTCACGTGATGCCCATTAGGGATAGTAAGCTACCTGAGCCCAGGTGAGCCTTGGTACCATGGCATGAAACATATACCTGCTTCAGACCTTGTGCAGTCAGAGGAGGTTCTAGGGCTGTTCCCACGATCACTGACACCAACTCAGGGCTCTTGCTACCCTGGGGGACCCCACACACACTCACTGCCTATGCTCCTGCTTACCTGGGACAACCATGGAGGGCACTAGGGAGACAGCAGAGCCCAGTTCTCTGGACACCCTTCCCTGTGGTCATTTACACCCTAGAACCTCTGGGCACTACAGGGACAGTTCTACTTGCCTTCTAGAATCTTCCATCTTTAAGATGGAAAGGCCCCTGGAGGTCATCAGTCCAGCCCCTTCATCTCCAACTGGGGAACCCAAGGCTCCAAGGTGACACAGTAAAGTCAGAGAGCCAAGGTTTTCATTCATTTATTTAGCAAATATCTTTTTATATACAGGTACAGTTCTAGACGTCAGAGTTCTCACCACCAGTTGAGTCCCCTGGGCTCTTTCTATTGGCTAATCCCTCTAGAATCTCCCCAGGTGACTCCAGACATTTCCCTGTGCACCTGATACTCAAGACAGGACCCTGGACCTCCAGGTGGGTGAAGGAGGGACCTTGAGAGCTCTCACTGAGCCACCATGAGAAAGCAGGGCACCCACCAATTTCCACAGGGCTAGAGGGCTGGGGCCACTGGTGGTTCTAATGGCAGGAAGTGGTGAGTCACCTGGCTCAGTCTGTACCAAGCCCTTGGAGCCTAAAACCCAGGCCCAGGTCTCTGCTAGGCACCATGGACCTTCAGGAATCATCACCTCCCTCCTTGTCTCTGGGGACCTCCAAGGCTCTATGTGACAGCGTCAGCAGCACTAATGACATTGTGCATGGGGCAGGGCTGGGCATCGTGCAGGCCCTCCTGAGCAGGAGCAGGCGGTGGACTCTGCCCTGGGGGCTATGATCAGGCCTTGTCAGCTCCACAGGTGGCCGACTCAGCAGCCTCCCAAGCACATTACCTCCTTCTCTGCCCCCAGCTGGCTTTTTCCCCTCTCAGCACATGGCACTGCCTCCACCCCAGTAGCCCAAGCTAAAAACTCAGTCAATCTCTTTGGTTCTCCACTTCTCTCACCCTCAGCATCCAAACAGTCACCCCACCTGGCCTGTTGGCTCTACTTTCCAAACATCTCTTGGCCCCATCCATCCGTTCCTTCTGGTCCTCACCATCACCACCCTACTCCCAGCCACCACCATCTCTTGATGGTGACCTCAGGAGCTTCCTGGTCTCCCAGTCCCAGAGTCACTGCTTTCCATGCCACAGGCAGTGGCATCTGATGGTCTCATTCCTCTGCCCAAAATGAAGGAGGGTGAGCAAGTAGAAAAAACAAAGACTGTGGGGCCCTACTATCTGGAATTCCAATCTGGGGTCAGCCATTTCTTAGTTTTAGGACTCTGGGCCAATGAGGTAACTTCTCTGAGGCTCCGTCTCCTGATTTGTAAAATGTGAAATAATGTAGAAGTTAGAAATACCATACGTAAGGTGCCAAATTGATGTTCAAGAAATAGAAACTTAGCCTGGCATTCACAGCCCACCAGACCAGGCCCCTGATGACTTCTCCATCATTTAGAACCTGATCCCTTCCCTGATCAAAATTCCTCCAGGCCCCGTCCCCCCTCCCACTGGGAGCTTGCTCCCTAAGCAGATGTTCTCTGTGAACATCTGCTGATCACCAGCCTTCTAGCCCTTCCCTCCCCTTTCCCATCCCATCTTTCTTCCTCTAGCTCCTACTCCCCAGCACTTCCAACTTTTATGGATTCACTTCCCACATCTCAACAAAGACAATTTGAGACAGCTGGCAAAATACACTCCAAATAATATTTTTTTTCAAGTGAGAAAATTAATTCAGAGAGTAGGGACAGAAAGAAATAGACAGGGATGGTCATACTGTCTGATTGGTACTCATTTAGCTATGAGTTCCCTAGAAACCAAGGAAAAAAGGGAAACATCACCAATAGCATGCATCTTGGTGATCACAAGGTAAAACTAAACCTGTTGAGGAAGAAAAGCCAAGCTCTTCCTGACCTTGAGATCTGAGAGAAAATTCTCCTCTGTGCCCACCCCTCTGGGTGAGGTTCAATAAATGGGCCAAATGTGGGACATCGAACTAGGTAATCCATAGCATCCTGACTTGATCCATGGGTATATTTTGGGGTGGAGTATCTAGAAATGTCTTTCTATGAGAATTCTTGGTTTTATACAAACCTTTGATTAAACAGGGAGTGGCAGGGAATTTGGGGGTTGGGTTCCTTTCCTAATGTTGGCTCTTCCTTGCAATGGTTGGAGCAGAGACCCAACATCTTCCAAAGTCAGCCAACCTGAAGTTGAGGTCTCATTTTGAGAACCTGGTTCCAGCACCTTCAACTGACTCCCTTGGAGCTAGGGATCATGTCTGGGAAGGGGGTGGGAGAAAGAAACTCTGCTGGGCGTCACCTAAAGCAGACTTCACATCTGGGCAGTCTCTTCCTTAAAACCTGGTCCACCTGCCTCACTGAACACATGGGGACAGATAGACCCACAGAGGGGAGTGACTTCCAGGGAGAGACAACATGGGATAAAAGAGAAAATTAACCCTGTACTCAGACACTTGGATTCTTTGACCGTCTGCCATGGTTCCTTTAAAAAAATAAAAAATAAAAAAAAAACTTCCTTTTTTTCACAGAGGCCATTCTGGCCTAGAAACCCCATCTGGACCTGCCTTCTCCTACTGATTGTTCCCACCATCTATGTTGCGGCCAAGACATCATCTTCCAAAACCTTCACTGGGTAAGTTGTACAAAGGGCTCAGCAACTTCCACAACATCGCTAGCTCATTTATTCACTAACATTTCTTGAGCACCCACCATGGGTGCTCATGGGTTCTCTTCCACCATGGGAAGAGAGATGAGTACAAGGAGGGACAGGGACAGGGACAGGGACAGGGACAAGGAGGTACAGAGAGAGACAGAGATAGCCAGAGACTGAGATGGAGAAAGACAACCTAAAAGACAGAGAGAGGGACAGAAACGAGGAGAGGAAGAAAGACAGATACAATGTGGGGATCAGGGGTGGTGGGCCAGGCCACAAGTTGGCCAAGGACTAAGAAGATGAACACGACCTGGTCCCTGCCTATCTTGCAGGAGGGCAGGGTTTATGAGGAAGGTGGAAGTGTGAATCTGTTATTACAAGGGAGTTTTGTAAGAGCCCTAATGAAGGGATGTGCTGATGGCTGGGGCCCAGGCACAGAGGGAAGGGAGGATGGAACAGAAGCCAGCGTTTACTGAGCACTTACAGAGCTCCAGCACTACGGTAAGTACTTCGCACACATCGTCTTTAACCCTTGCGACAAACCTAGGAAGTGAGCACTGCTATTTCTCTTCTTCACTTTGCAGAGGCGGAAACTCTGATCTGGAAGAAGATCAGCAACGTGTCCAAGGCTGCCCCAGTCTGTGGACTCCACAGCGTGAATTTTAATTGCTATACTCAGTTGCCTCCAAGGAGGGTGAAGCCAGGGAACTCTTGCTGCACCTCGTGTGTTGTTGGTGCTTATAGGCTGCAGGGGCCACTGGCCTCAGCCCTTCCTGTTACCTCCCATGAACCCCAACTTTAGCCCTGGGAAAGGTATGACTGTCCTGTGCCTGGCTTGCTGGTCCCTGGGAGCCCTTCTGCACAGAGGCCTGAAGGCAGGATGATCAGGTCATTAGAGCTGCACGACCCCATTTCTCTAGTCCCCATTCTAGCTCGGGAGCCCCCCAGGACATGGGTGTGGGTGATCTGGACCCTGCTAGCCTTGACCTGGCCTGAGTCCTGAGGTTCAGGGGCTAGTTTGGGAACAAGAAATATGCCCGTCTCAAACAGGACCCTATTGACTGGGGTGTGGGAATAGGGACCACAGATTCCCAGAGAGTCCAGAAAGAGGAGAGCAAAGGGCTTTGCATTTAAGACATATAAAAGAAGAGATGCCCGGGATGAAGGGGGGGGGTCAAAGCCCACCCTCTCAGGTGCCTCCTCATCCCTATGCCTTCGAGCAAGCCCTGTGGCCCTGGTGCAGGAGTCTGGGTCTCCACAGAACCTCTCAGAAAACCACCGGCCTAATTTGTCACTGATAAGGAAACCCAGAGAGGGCAAGCAGTTGGTCTGAAGCAAGACAGCACATTTTGTTTCGATCGTACCCCAGGAGGTCAGACAGGGCTTTGGAAGTGGGAGGTGCTCCCAAAGGGGGAGCAGGCCAAACCCTGCTCCATCACTCACCGGCTGTGTGACCACAGCAGCCCTTTCACCCCGCTGGGCTGAACTTTGCCTCATCTGTGAAATGGGCTTTTTTTTTTTTTTTTGATTTTTTTTTAATTAGGATTTGGGTGAAGATTTACAGAGTAAATTCACTTTTCATACAGCAGTTCACATATACTTTGTCTCATGTCATTGACCAAAATTTACAATGCAGCAGCTCCCCTCCCACTTCCTCCCCATAGTTACCTCCTCCCAGTGTCCATCCTTTCATACTCTTCGAGAGGCCCATTGTCTGCCAACCCTGTATATGATCTTGGATACACTCTCCATTTAGACATACATAATTGTTTAGCTTGTTCACCCATCTATCCGTCCCTATACCCATGTTTGCTTTCATTGACAACTCAGTATTGTATTTACAAAGGGGTTCATATTTGTTGTTTGTACTGCCCATGTAACTCTCTCTGTCTTTCTCATCCTCAATGCTGCCATATTAGTCACTCACATTTGGTACATTGCCCTTCTCTTCACCCAAATCAATATTTATCTCTATCTATCTAACAGCATTCCCTCCCCTTCCCTCCCACCCCTGGTAACCAACAAAGAAAATGTCCTCCAATATATAAACATTTCCTTAACTTTTACATAACGGACTAATACAATATTTGTCCTTTTGTGACTGACTTATTTCGCTCAGCATAATGTCCTCCAAGTTCATCCACATTATGCGGTGTTTTGCAGATTCTACATTATGAAATGGGCTTTTTGTAATGACCACATGAGATAAAGTTTGTAAAGCATCCAGCACGAGCCAGGCACCTGGCAACACCCAGCACTCCTTTCTGATTCCTCACTGTCCACCTCCCCCAGGAAGCCCTCCCTGATGGTCTAGGTCCCAGAGAGTGTTCTGTCCTCTAAGCAGATCCTCAGGCTCAGCCCCAAGGAAATTGCCTACTTCAGTCCCATTCCCCTCATCACTCTAGCAAGACTGTGCATTCCTGAGGGACACGGACAAGAACAGGGACTAGCCAGGCCTTCAATGTTGGGGATCAGGAAATGGCTTTTGGAAAAATGGAAAAGTCTAGATTGCAGTGGGATGGAGAGTTCTCGGCCACCAGTAGCGTAGTGCCTAAGGCACTTGGCTAACCAGAAGGCTGGAGGTTCAAACCCACCAGCCACTCCTCAGAAGGAAGATTGGGCAATCTACTTCCATAGAGACATTGCCTCGGAAACCCAAGGAGGGGTCGCTACGAGTCAGGTCCGACTCAAGGGCACATAACAACAATAACAACAGTTCCAACCCAGTAGTTTCCTTGTACTCCAGTCAGAGGTTCCAGGCCCCACCCCCCGCCCTTGACAGAACTCTTGGGCTGTCCCTTGGGCTGTCCTCGCCTCCTTCTTCTTGGCCCTGGAGCTTGGCTGGCAGCCTCAGGGGGCCAAGGGTCAGCTGGGAACAGGACTCCTGCTTTCCCTCCTCGGCCGACCTTGTGGCTATACAGAGCAAGAGGGGTCTCCAGACAAAAGAGAGACCCAGATAGACAAAAGAGACTGAAAAACGGAGACAGAGGCAAAGAGAGCCTAAAACAGAGACTACAGAGTGTGCATGAGAAAGGAAGAGAAACGAGCACAAGGAGAGGGGACAGGGACGGGGACAGCCAGAGACTGAGATGGAGAAAGACAACCCAAAACCCAGAGGGAGGGACAGAAAGGAGGAGAGGAAGAGACACAGATACACTGTGGGGGATGGGGGATGGTGGAGAGCCACGTGAATGAGGCCGCACAGAACCCAGGGGCTCCTTGAGTCCCCCAAGCCTGACTATCCCTTCTCAACTCCCTGCTTGAGTCTCTGGTGGGTCTTCCCTCCCTCTCCTGCTCCTTGAACTCAGATGGGCCTGGGGAGGGCGGAAACACTGCCCCTGACAAGCCTGTGCTGACCACCTACTGTGAGCTGGCTTAGGCAAGAACACTGCCCCTGATCTGCACTGAGCACCTACTGTGAGCTGGCTCAGGTGAAGAGACTCCACGGACCCACCCTGCTTGACACCTCCCAGGTGGTGGCTCTGCTGGTTCCACTGCGCCGATGAAGAAACTGAGGCTGGGAGCAATCAAGTGACTCAGCCACTAAACTGGATCCATCACTGCAAGGGTGCAGACAGGAAGGCCATGGATAGGGAGACAGAGGCCCAGAGAGGGGCAGTGCCTGGTTCCAGGACACACAGCAGCCAGTGGCAGAGTGGAAGCTGGAAGCCAGCTCCCTGGAACCTTGCCTGGCTCCAAGGAAAACAGAGTCAATCTCATTAAGTCTTTGGCAAAGAGGCTCTAGATCTTATCTGTGGCCAGCTGTCAACAGCGCCTGCCCCATCCTCTTTACCTGCCCCTCTTTGCTCTCTTTCCCAGGACAGCAGCTCTAGAGCGTCTCAATTCTCCCTTGTTCTCAGAACCAGGCTCCAGCCAAGGGCTTCTCCACTTCCCCACCCTGTGAGCTGTACCCAACTCCCCTGAGGAACTGTGAGAGGCAGGTGACTGTTCATCCCCGGCAGTTCATACACCCCAACTGTGACATCAGCCAAGTGCTCAGGCTCTCCCCAAACTCCTAGGCTCCCTGGAGGTAGGAAGGGAGGTCCCACATGCTGACACTGAGCGTCTGCTCACAGTACTCTCTTGCAAGCCAGCAAAGTAAGTATTGTAGTTTATTTTTATTTTGTTTTTGTTGAGAATATACACAGCAGAACATACACCAATTCAACAGTTTCTACCTGTACAATCGGTGACAGTGATTACAGTCTTCAAGCTGTGGAACCACTCTCACCTCATTTTTGAGTTGTTCCTCCCCCCTTACCATAAACTCATTCCCCTCTGAGGTTTCGATCCAATCTTTTGAGTTGTCATTGACACTTTGATTCCATGTAGGTAGTTCTTACAAGAGCTTAAGGCTCAAGGCAAACATTTTTTACTAAAAAAAAAAAAAAAACCTCACTGCCCTCGAGTTGGATCCTACTCATAACAAGCCCTCCTTGGTTTTCTGAGGCAGTATCACTACAGAAGTAGATTGCCCAACCTTCCTTCCAAGGAGTGACTGGTGGGTTTGAACCGCCAGCCTTCTGGTTAGCAGTCAAATGCCTTAGGCACTATGCCAATAGAGCTCCTACATTTTTTACTAGTTAGGCTAAACTACTGTTTGGTTTTAGGAAGACTTTGGAATACTCTTGGAATAAGGTTTAAAGATTACCCAGGGCAATAGTTTTTAGGCTTCATCCAGCCTCCATGGCTTCAGAAAGTCTGGATTCCATGAAAATTTGAAATTCTGCTCTGCATTTCCCCCCTTTTGATCCAGATTCTTCTATAAAGTTGTTGTAGTTGTATTGTTAAAGAAGCTCTGGTGGTGTAGTGGTTAAGGTATTTGGCTGCTAACTAACAGGTCAGTAATTTGAATCCACCATCTGCTCTGTAAAGACTTACAGCCTTGGAAACCCAGTGGGGGTCACTATGAATCTAAATCAACTGATGGCAGTGAGTTTGGTTTGGGTTTTGAGTTACTGTTAGTTGCTGTTGAGTTGATTCCAACTCATGGAAATCTATATTTCAGAATAGAACTACCCCATAGAGGTGTTTTTTCCTTTTTTATTTGTTGTTGTTCCCATGGAGTTTTCAAGGCAGTGAGTTTCAAAAGCAGATCACTGGGCCTGTCTTCCAAGTCACCTCAAGGCAGACAAATACCAATGTCCAAATAAGCCACAGAGGAAGTCAGTAATGAAACAGGGATCAGGATGATGGCAAATGAGTAGTCCTCTGAGTGGGCACCTTCCCTCAGGAGGCAAATCAAAAGAAAAAAGTGAATTCAAGGTTTCAGAAATGTCACCAGACCAAGCATGAACACAAAAGAGATGTAGCATCAGAAACACAGAGGTGCACATTGTTTTGAAAGGCAACTCAGTCCACTCAACTAGCCACCAAGGAGTCTTGAAAGTATGAATAGAATCTGAGAAAATTGCTTAAAAAAAAAAAAAGACTCATCATATCATTTGGTAATCAGAACTAAGAGCCTGATGATTAAATTCAAGATTCCTTTGGAGAAAAATCGATATTATTAAATTGGTCATATATATAAAATAACAACAACAAATTACAGGTGGGCAAAGTATGGCTTACAAAAGAGACACCAGCCCAGGGTCACAGTTCATCTGGGACAGCCCTTAGACTCCAAGCCCATGCTTCCATGACCCGGGATCCCAGACTACCACTCTCATGCACTCTGCACCCACCACCATCCAGGTCCAAAGTGCAGGCCCCCTGGCGCTGCACACCCTGCCCCTCTCTGCACACACTCTGTGCCCTGGGAAATACTAGGCACCACTGAAGTTATGTTGTAACATATTCATACAATGAAATACTATACAGCAAGGAAAAAGGACATAGTACAGCTTCATGCCACAACAGCAATTAATTTCACAGACAGACACACACAAAACACTAAATACTGGTCTTTCAGTAAGATGGAGGAATAGGCAGACAGCAACACAGACCCTCTTCAACAAAGAAAAGAAAAACCAACTGGCAGAGATACAGAAGATAATCCTGGAGCCCTGAGCTCTGAAAGGAACTATACAGAAGTGGATTAGGCACCAACTAGCAGAAAAACCTGAAAGAAAACAGTGAGTAGAGAGACTGTCGGAGCTGCGGACTATCACCTACTCTGACAGGACCAATAGCCTGAATACTTTCAAGTGGTGTTTGGACCTGAGAATTGATCTAAAGATCAGCCCTGGTCACCAAGGGCTGCAGGGACGACTGCACTGCCAACCTATGACTAGGAAGGGAAACAGCAAGGAGGGAGACAACCCAAGCTCCCTCCTTACTTTACAATGACTTTACATTGTCCAGAGGGCACAGCCATTTTGCTTGTTTACATGCAGCAGCCATTTTGGATATTTAAAGTGACCAAGGGACAGCCATTTTGAATCTTTACAAATGCCAACCATTTTGGATTTTAAAGTGATAGTATTCACATTCAGATTCTGGGGACCTAACAATAGGCTCTGTTTGCCAAGTTCAGCAGGGACATATAAGAGGCTGACAACAGGAAAGGAGACAGGTGGTGAGTGTATAAGTGCTGTCAACTAGCAAGTAGAGGAGCACAGCACAGCACCCTGCCTGTATAGATAACATACAAACAAAACGAAAATCATGGGCAAGTCACTCCAACATATAATCACCAATTAAATACAAACACAAAAACATCACAATGCCTCGGAGACAACAGAGCATCACAGTCCACACAAAGAAGCAAGATAAAGCAGAAGAAACAAGGGACCAGGATACAGGCCCAAAACACATCCCCGAGGAAGACACAGCATTGGAACGCCCTGATAAGGAGTTCAAAAAAATTGTATTTAGGTATCTTCAACTCATTGAGAGACAGATCAAGGAAAACACTGACAAAATGGAAGAAAACAGAGAAAGCCGTAGAACAATTATGAAAGACAATACAAGAACAAAATGACAAAATAAATGAAAAATTAGAAATTATACAAAATCTACAGATAAAAATCCAGAAGATTAATACTATATTTTCTGAAATAGATAACACATTGAACAGACAAAGGAGTAGAATTCAATCACTGCAAGACAGAATTAGTGAAACTAAAGATACATACTTCAATACTTCTCTGGAAAGGGATCAATCTGAAAAAAGATCAAAAATAAATCAAAAATGAAGAAAGCCTAAGGTTCATGTGGGATACCATCAAAAGGAATAACTTCCGTGGAATTGGAATTCCAGAACAGGAAGAGACAATAAAACCACAGGGAAAATTGTCAAAGTTGTATTGGAAGAGAATTTTCCTGGTATGATGAAAAATGGGAATATATCCATTCAGTAAGTCCAACGAACCCCAAACAGGATAGACCCCAAAAGAAAATCACCAAAACATATCATCATGAAACTCACCAAAACCAAAGACAAAGAAAGAATCATGAGAGCAGCATGAGAAAAATAAAAAGTTACCTACAAGGGGCAACCAATAAGACTAAACTTGGATTTCTCAGCAGAAACCATGTAGGCGAGAAGACAATGGGATGGTATATATAAAATCCTGAATGAGAAAAATTTCCAACCAAGAATTATGTACCCAGCAAAATTGTCCCTCAAATATGATGGTGAAATTAGGACATTTCCAGATAAGCAGAAATTAAGGGAATTTGTTAAAACCACACCAACCTTACAAGAGATGCTAAAGGGAGTCCTTTGGACAGAGAAGCAACAACAGCAAACAATAACTGACCATTAACACATATGATGGTAGAATTCAGAAACCAACCCAGCTATGGAAGTATCCAAAGTAAATAAACCTACAAGATTGTGAACAGGGAGTCAGAGACATCAATTGACAAATGAGTATAACTATAAACCAAAAAGAGAAAAAAAAAATGTGTCATAACAGAACTTCTAGATGGTAGGAAAGTGAAGACAACTACAAGATAGAATGGACTGTTCTAAACTTGGGAAGAAAACTATAAATCACAGGGTAACCTCAAAGAAAAATGATCAATCTTCACATCAAAATCAAAAAGAGGACCAGCACAAATATTTAGCAAATACTAAAACAATAGCAACAAAAGAAGTGATAACACAATTCATTAAAAAAATGAGCTCAGCATAGAAAATTATATGGAACAAAGAAATCAACACCACGAAAAAGCACATAACAAAAATGACAGCAACAAATTCATACATGCAGATCATTACATATCTGGCAAGGGACTTAATCCCTAAGAGGTATAGAAAACTCCAACCCCTCAACACCAAAGGAATTAACAATCCAATTGAAAAATGGGCAGAAGACATGAATAGATACTTCACCAAGGAGGATATTCAGATGGCCAGCTAATACATGAAGAGATGCCCACAATCATTGGCCATCAGAGAGATGCAAATCAAAACAATGAGATACTATCTCACCCCAGCACTGATGGCAAGGTTCAATGAGACAGAAAATAATAAAATAAATGCTGGCAGAGATGTGGAGAGATTGGGACTCTCATACACTGCTGGTGGGACTGTGAAAGTGATACAAGCACTGCGGAAAGCAGTATGGTGATTCCTTAGAAAGCTGGAATTGGAGATACCATTTGACTCAGCAATCCCATTACTAGGTATATATCCTAGAGCGGTGAGAGCCAGGACAGGAACAGATATATGCACACTCATGTTAATCGCAGGACTGTTTACAATACCAAAACGATCGAAACGACCTACGTGCCCATCAGCGGAAGAGTGGATGACCAAACTGTGTACATGCACATAATGGAATAATGAAGAGTCTAAAGAATAATGTAGAGTCTGCAAAACACCGCATAATATGGATGAACTTGGAGGACATTATGTCGAGTGAAATAAGTCAATCACAGAAGGACAAATATAGTAGTAGTTCATTGTTGTGGAGGGTCAAGGAAAGGTTTATATATGGAGGGAAACTTTCTTTGTTGGTTGCCAGGGCTGGAAGGGGAGGGGAGGGACTTACACTGGAAAACAAAAAAAAAATGCATCGATCCATGTCACTTTAGTTTTGTGTATTTCACTGTACATAAATTATATTTCAATAAAATGCATTTAAAAAAAAACCCTAAATTCTGTAGGATTCTCTTTCCATGAAGCTCAAGAACAGGTAAAATAAATCTATGGTGACGGAGGTCAGAAAAACGGGCTGGGAAGATGGGGACACCCCTGGCCGTGGAGCTCAGATCATTCAGAGCCTCTCTCTGGGCCACAGTTATCCTTTCTACAGGGCAGTGGAGTATGGGGTGCAGGCTTGCCTCTCCTGAGTCTCACCTTGCCCACCATGCCCTCTGAGACCCAGGGCCTCATTTCTAACTTCTGAGGTGGCGATGATGCCTCATAGGCTGATCCCAGAATTCTAGAGACTTTGGAAGACAGAGTCCAGGGCCCTGGAGGTAGAGGAAGTCCAGATATGGCTGCAGTGGTTTGCATGCCACCCCACAGCCCCACTGGGAAATTTAGCTTCTTAATCCAGGGAGGCAGAAGGTGGGGGGTTGGGGACTGGAGCAGAGTCAGCCTGAAGGATGTGCCACACACACCCCTATTGCTGCCTCCCATGCTGTGCAGTACTGGGGGCAGGACACAGTATCATGCCCTCATTGAGCTCCCGGGGTGGGGGCTGGAGGAGGAGTCTGACACAGATGCAGACGTTACTGTACAACTTGTTACAGGCAAGCATAAAGAGAGAATCCCAATAACACAAGGTCTCGGTCCAGTCTGGGCTTGGAAGCCTTCCTGTAGGAGGTGACAATGGGGAGGCCCAAAGGTGGAAGACCTTATATCCCAAGTCTGAGTCTTCAGAACTGGGTCAAACACGCCCTTAGTTCCCTGTCATTCCTCTGGGCCTCTCCCAGACCACAAGGTGGGGTCCCCACAACCTGCTCCGAAGTGTTCACAATGCCACCTTCTTAGACAACTGTCAGAGAATGGCAGAGCTGATGGATCCTTTAAATGACATGTGACATTGCACAGACAGGGGAATTGAAGCCCTGGGAGGGCAGCTGGTCAGGATTCAAGGCAGGAATGAGGCTCAGGGCTATAGTCCAGGTGTCTGGCTCCCTGACCAGAACCCTCTGCATTGCCCTTCTCTGGCCACTGTCGGACTCCTGGGTACCCCCTCTCTGTACACTTACTAACTGGGACTTTCTGAGGCCTGGGCCAGGCTTCCATGCTATGCCTATCCCATCTGTCCTCATCCTGGCTCCTTCAGTCCAACATGTTGGCCTCTGTCTCTCCATCATGCTCATAGGCTCCTGAGTCCCCTTCAGGGTGGGCAGCCCTTCAGGGTGGGATGGGAGTCTGGCTTTGGCCAACGCAGTACACACTGACTCCAAGGAAGTTCCTATCCTGGGTATCCCAGGGTGGGAAGGCAGGAGTGAGGTCTTCTAAAGTGGATCCAGCTTTTCAGAACATTCGCCAGGTCTGACACCCCCCGCAAAACCTCCACCTCCCTGGCTCAACCTGATGGATGAGTCACTGAGCACCAGGAACCCAGCTCTTGTCTGAGAATTAGACCGTGTCCTGGTGGGTCCATAGCAACATACCCAAATGAGGGCGGAACCCAGGGGAGCTGTCAGCAGGTGAGCACATATCCAGGCAGTGGGACTTGTAGAGTCAAGGAAACTTCTAGAAGCAGCACTCACTGCAAATGATTTAAAGACTCAGCCCAGAAAACAAACAGGGAAAAACTTTCTTTTCACCTCATCTGGATTCTGAAGAAATTCTCCTGAATAAAACTTTTGGAAAGCAAGCGTTAACTGTGTGAGGGGAGCTGGCCCTTCAACAATAGCTTTTCCTTCCTTCTCTTTCTAAATGTTTGTCCCCTTCACCAGAGGGGAGCTCTCTTTGAGACCGGGGACCACATTGTATGTATTTCGTTGCCCTCAACACCTAGCACAGGGCCTTCCCACTCGTCCATTGATGCTCCAGGAATGATCTGATGAACAGATGGGTTACATTCCCCTCTATCCACAATCCGTGGATCTGACTAAGGACTCTGTCATGGATTGAATCCTGTCTTCAAAAATACGCGTTGGAATTCTAACCCCTGTGTCTGAGGATAGAATCTCATTTGGGAATGTTGTTGTTGTTGTTATGTGCCGTTGAGTCGGACCCAACTCATAGCGACCCCTCCTTGGGTTTCCGAAGCAGTATCACTATGGAAGTAGATTGCCCCATCTTCCTTCCAAGGAGTGGCTGGTGGGTTTGAACTGCCAGCCTTCTGGTTAGCAGTCAAGTGCCTTAGGCGCTACGCTACCAGAGCTCCTCTTTGTTGTGTTAATAAAGGCTCTATCAGTGCAGGGTGTGTCTTTAACCCAACCACTTTTGAGGCATAAAAAAGAGCAGATTAGGTGCAGAGACCAGCAAGCACAAGTGGGGGGCGGGGATAGACACCACGAGGAGCTTGCCCAGGAACTGAGGAGCACCAAAGCCACAGAAGCTGAGACGGAGAGATTTCCCCCAGAGCCAGTGCCCTGAATTCAGACTTCTAGCCTCCCAAACTGTGAGAAAATCAATTCCTGTTCAGTAAAGCCATCCACTTGTGGTATTTCTACTCCAGCAGCACTAAGAAATTCATACAGACTGACATGCAGGATGTATGATGAATGTCTACAAATCAATACAAAATAGATAAACCAGCTGATTTGTTTTTTTCCTTCACCCAAGTTAATATGTGTCTCTTCTCTAGTTAGTGGTTTACTCTCCTTTCCCTCCCACCCCTGGTAACCATCAATGAACATTTCTTTTTGTATGAAAACCTTTTCGTTGACTTTTCACAATGGTGGGATCATACAGTATTTGTCCTTTTGTGATTGACTAATTTTACTCAGCATAATAGACTCTAAATTCATCCATGTTGTGAAATGTTTTGCAGATTCATTGTTGTTCTTTAACATTGTGTAGTATTCCATTGTGTGTATGTACCATAGTTTGTTGATCCATTCTTCCATCCATGGGCATTTAGGTTGTTTCTATCTTTTTGCTATTGTGAATAGACCTGCGATGAACCTGGGTATACATATATCTATTTGTGTCGTGGCTCTTATTCCTCTAGGATATGTACCTAGTAGTGGGATTGCTGGGTCATGTGTTTCTATTTCAAGGACCATACCACTTTCCACAGTGTTTGCACCATTTTACAGTTCCAAGAGCAGTGTGAGGATTCCAGTCTCTCCACACCCTCACCAGCATTTGTTGTGTTTTTTTGAACTGTGCTATTATTGCTGGGATGAGATGATATCTCATTGCTGTTTTGATTTCCATCTCTCCAATAGCTAATCATCAGGAGCATTTCTTCATGTATTTATTAGTTAGTTGAATGTCTTCTTTGGTGAAGTATCTTTTCCTGTTTTCTGTCCATTTTGACTGGATTATTTGTCTTTTTTTGTTAAATTGTTGGCTTTTTCTATAAATTTTAGAGATTAGCCCCTTGTCCGGTACGTCAGTGGCAATTTTTTTTTTTTTTTTTTTTACCAGGCTATGGGTTCTCTTTCTCAACAGCATAAGTGTCTACTTTTCAAAAGGTCCCAGTCATCTATTTTGTCTTCTAATATTTGTGCACCACCTGCTTTTTTAAAATGAGTAAAATTTAAACAGACACTTCATAAAAAAAGAAGACATCCAGATGGATGATGAGCATATGAACAGATGTTTGATTTCTTTAGTCACCAGGGAAATGCAAAATAAAACTGCAAGGAAATTCTACTACATTTCTATTAGAATGTCTACAGTTAAAAAGACTGATAATACCAAGTGTTGACAAGGATGTGGAACAACTAGGACTCTAAGACACTGCTCATGAGAGTGTAAATTGGTAGAACCACTTTGGAAAATGGTTTGGCAATATCTATTAGAACTAAACGTATGACTTTTCTGTGACCCAGCAATTCCACTCCTAGATAACCAAGGAAAATGGGACAATCTCTAGCAAAATATATTTGTACAAGAATGTTCATATCAGCTTTATTTATCATCATCACAAACTGGAAACACCCCGAATGTTTATCACTAGAAGAATGGGTAAATAAATTGTAGAATATTTATACAATGAAATACTATACAGCAATGAAAAAGAACTTACTACAGCTCTATGCAACAACAGGAATAAATCTTATACAGAAAATAGTGAGTGAAAGAATCTGGAAACAAAAGACCAAGTAACATAGGATTTCATTTGTATGAAGTGCAAGAACAGGCGAAATTAATCTGTGGAGATGGAGGTCAGAAAAGTGGTTACCTTGTAGCAAACGATTGACTTCAGCAGTCATGAAGGAGCCTTCTAGGGTTTTTGAAATATTCTATACCTTTATCTGGGTAGTGGTTAAACAGGCTTAATTATATAGAAACATGCATTGAACTATACACTTAAGATTTATGCACTTTAAGTATGGGATACTTAAGTAAACAATTGAAATTCTTTTCCACATAGTGAAAACCCAAAACCTGGGTGGAAACCAGAGAAGGCGTCATCAGGTTACCACATGTCTGGCCAGTGGGAATTGTACAGTCAAGGAAGCTTCTAGAAGGAGCATTCACTGCAAGGGATTTAAAGGCACAGATTAATGAAAAATATTTACAGATTAAGCCATCGCATTCTCTTAATTAACCTAGAAGGAAGCTTCACTCTGGAATCAATTTGAGTTTCTCAAGCTGCAATCTGGATGGTGGACCCACAAAGCTCCCAGAGCTTTACTCAACCATCTGGGAGGAAAGATGTACTTTAAAATGTTAACTATGGATGTTTCATGGTGGGGCCACTACCAGCTCTTCTGAGGCAACTTTATGTAAAGTAGGGAAAGAAGTACCCCTTCTGTAGGACAGACACAGTCCACACCAGGGTGCACAGCTTAGCTAGGAGAGCTCAGACAGGTTATCAGCCATGTGTGTCTTTGCACAGTGAACAACCTGCCCAACCTTTCACATCAGCCCTGTGTCATGGAGTGGAGCTCAAAATTCACATGAGATCTTTATGAAATAGGAGACTTCAAGGAGCTTTCCGAACTGGCAGCCAGCTTCCCCAGATACAATCGCCCAGGCCTTGCCAGGGCGTGTATCCACTTACATCTTTATTGGGGTAAATTTTGGAAAGTCTCATGTGAAGTGTTCTTGGTTAAGAGCAACCAGATTGTGGGGGCAGAGGGGGATTGTAAGAGGGAAGAAGGATGAATGATATAGGAAGAATCCCAGAGAGGTCCCAGACCCACCCCGCAGGGTTACCCAGGCTCAGTGCTACCACTGCAATGGGGGGTTATATCTACCCTCAGATGGGGGACTCTCTAAGGCACTGGCTGGGTCTCCCCCAAAAGTAACCAGGCAGAATGGAAAGAGTACTGGGCCAGGATTCTGGAGCCCTGGGTTCTGATGCTAATACCTTGCAGACTGTCTAGGTGACCTTAGGTAAGTCCCAGCCCCCCTCTGTGGCCTCAGTCATTGCTGCTCTACAGGAAAGCAGTTGGGAAGCTAGTCCTAGCCCAACTATGACTCAGCAAACCTGGGTAAGGCCCACACTTCCACCTCCTGCTGCCCCTTCTACCACCTTCTGCCCCCAGCATCCCAATGCCGTTAATCTTATACCCCCAGATTGCCAGTGAGTTCGGGCTGAGTCTGAGAGCCAACCAGCCCCAATTCAGTCCTGAATCACCCTACCTGACCTTGGCCTTCTGCCCCAGGAGTTCAGTGGTGCCAGTGAAGCCTGGCAGGGCGGACACCTGGTTCTGAGCCATTGCTTTACCTTAATAGGTGCTTCCTGTTCCACTTCCCCCTGAATCCACGTGTGGCCTCCTTTCTCCCAGATACCCAGTGCTGGTCTCCAAGGCCCAATGTGTACCCAGCAGCTGCCCACAATACTAGGTCTCCTGGATGCTGGCTATGAAGAAGAAAGATGGTAGAGAACAGTGGGGCCCAGTCTGAAGGGGGAGGCACAGCCTCTGTGAGACCCACGAGACTGAAGGTAGTGGTAAACTGCCTTTCTTTCCAGAGTTTCCTGTCTCATGGGGAAGGCACAACCACTGCCCTTGGGAAGTTTCCAATCTAATGGGGGAGGTAGAGTCCCTTACCACGTGGATCATCTACTCTGATGGGGAAAACATGGCCCCTATCTTACACTAGGCCAGGAGCTCTGGTGGTATAGTGCCTAAGGCATTTGACTGCTAACCGGAAGGCTGTTGGTTCACACCCACCATCTACTCTTCAGAAGGAAGGCTGGGCAATCTACTTCTGTATTGATATTGCCTCAGAAACAAACCCAAGGAGGGGTCGCTATGAGTTGGATCCGACTTGACGGCAGTGAGAGTAGATTTTACACTAGCCTCAGTCTGAGGGGATAGCAAAGCCCCTCTCCAAAATCTTCCTGTCTGATGGAAAAGGCACAACCCTTGCCCTTGGGAACCCCCATCTGATGGAGGAATCACATCCCACAATTGAGAATCTTCTAATCTAATGGAGGAGACATCACCCTGTTGTGGAGGAATCTCCAGTTTGATGGAGGAGTCCTCAGGAAACTCTCTTCCTAATCTGTGGAAGGGGCCCACCGCTACCCTCAAGACCCACCTCTTCTTGAAAGTGGAGACCAAACTCTTCTGCCCTCGGGTCCTAGTCTGATGGATAAAGCACAGCTCCTGTCCTCAGGAAGAGTCCGATCTGATTCTGGGGACACAGTCCCTGCACTTGGAGTCCCCTGTCCGACACAGAAGGCAGCATACCCAGCAGGGTGACAGGCAGTAACCAGGTCCCAAAGCCACCCCTGCTCACGTGTGTAGGGCTCCCTCGGGCAGTGGTTCTGGGCCAGGCAGGGAGATCAAGATCAGAGCTGAAATGAGAGGATTGGGAGAGGGGGGCAGTAAGCACTTGGGGGTCACCTTGGGGAACTGAAGGTCGCTCTTAAATGGAGGCTTAATCGATTCTTTTTTCTTTTTTCTTTTTTTTTCAACCCTTAAACCAAATCAAGCCAAACCCACTGCTATCAGGTCAATTTTTTTTTTTTTTTTAATGACATAAAGCACATAAAGTACTTAACATTGTGCCAGCCCCATGGTAACGTCTCCCCCCCCCCATTTTTTCTTTCTTCTTAATCAATTCTTGAAAGATGCTTTCACGCATTGTCTCTGTTGAGACTCAGCACAGCCCAGAGTGAGGCCATCCAGCGGCTGACCTCCATGTCATACGTGTGTGTTTAATGTAGGTACAGATTGTAAAGTTGACCACATTTTTGCAGACAGAAAATCGCAATGTTCTATAGGGTTCTTGATCCTTCTATTTCTCACAAAGCAAAGGTCTAACCTTAGGAAAGATTAGTCTTGAAGTTAAATAAAGTTTAGTCCAACATGTAGCCTCCCTGTTTATAAGTAGGGAAACTGAGGCCCAGAGGGAGAATTGACTGGGCCAAGGCCACACTGTGAGCTGCCTCATTATCTCCAGAGGGGAGGAGGGAACAAGGAAGGCAGGAAAGATGGCAGATGACTAAGGGAGCTGGTCCACCACGCCCTCAGCCCAGAAAGGCTCAGCAGTCGGGAGCCCTGTGCTCCAGTGCCCCCGTGACAGCCTGCCTCAGGGCTGCTAGAGCTGGGCTTTCTCAATCCTGTTTGGAAAACATTTTTATTTGAGGGAGGCCTGCCATCTCACCAGGCATTTATGAGCTAGGTTTATTGGTCTGGCCCAGGGAGCCTGGGGCCCAGCTTCTGCATGAGCCAAGCAAACACCCACTGGGGCACAGCCCTGGACCTGCCACAGCTTCTTTGACAGTCAAGGCTGGTGGGGGCTGGGAATCCAATGGTCAGAGCCAGAAGGAACCCCAGAGACAGGCTGGTCCAGCCCCTATCTTTTGCAGAAGGGAGCCCTGAGGACAAGAGAGGGGCAATGACTTGCCCAAGGCCACACAACATGTCAACAGAAAAGCTGGGCTCTGACATGGCCTCCTGACCTCCAGCCATGGCTCTCACAAGAGCTCCCACTGCCTACCCTCTCTTTGAGGCCAGATATAGCAGCTTTTTCCCCTCAAACTCCCTTTGTGGGGACAGCTCAGGATGCCAGAAGGACATTCTGTACTGGGGAAGGTATTTGGGGATTTACCTTTCTTGAGTGAGCCTGGATCCCACTTCTGGTGTTCTGCCCACCCCCACAAACATCCCCTGAGGTGGTAGACCCAGGACTTGACCATGGTGGGAATTAGCTAAGATGGTGGCTCAGGGAAGAGGATGGGTGTCACATGCCTCCAGTCAACCTAAGCTGAGGAAAGGGCCTTGCTGCAGTAACTGAGCTGCTGGGGCTGGGGTAGGAGATCTTCCTATCTACTGTGCACCTTCTGAGTGCCAGCCCAGAGCAGGGCACTGGGACACATTACCTCCTTTGAGCCTCAAACCTTTGTGAGACAAGCACTTCTATTATTTCTTACTTTGCACAAGAGGAAGTGGAGGTTCAAAGACATTGAGACACTTTGCCCAAGGTCACAAAGGACCTACGTGGGGAACTGGCATGCCAGTCAGCTCTGTCTGCTTCTGAAACCCATGCTATATTTCTCCATTGTGCCTGCAGCCTCTTGAAGGGCCCCAGGGGAGGCCCACCCACCTCCTCTAGGGAGAGCCCAGAGCATCCTGACAATCTCCCCCTGCTGACTTGGTCTGTGCTGCTGGGCAGTGTCTATTCACAGCTCAAAGCTGCCCTTGCTGACCCTATCCCAGAGCTGTAGCTTTGACCTTGGGGCTCCCTGAGCTCCTTGCAGGAGGAACAATGAGACAGGCAGAGTCAAACTTGGTCTCGGGGTACAATAGACTCTAGGATCCCTTGGGCCTCAGGATATGCTGGACTCCATTCCCAGGCCAGCTTAAATAGCCCAGGGGCTCAGCTGAAGAGAGTCCTTAGGCCAAGACTCTAGTATGCACAGTTCCAAGGCTGTGATGGGAACTCAGAGACTTGCTTTCCTGTTAAACTCTGCCACATCCTGCAGTCTGGCTCTCTTTGGTCTCTGACATCTTGTGAGGCCATGCATCGACACATACCTGCACAGGTTCAGAGGTTCAGAGAGGACCATTGCTCAGGAGGGGGAGCTAGGGTGGGAGTGAGGCAGCCAGGCCAGGAGCAGATGTGAGCCCCTGAGCCACTTCTTTCTGTGGGACTCAGCTGGTGTCGTCCTTCACAACCTGGAACATCAGCAACTCTACCAGGGTGGAGGGTGACAGTGGGGCCTCGTTTGCAGCAAGGTACAGCAGGTTCAGGTTCTGGAGTTTAGGGGTACAAGGCCAGAAGCCTGGGCCACTGATTCAGCTTATTTTAGGATTACAGAACTATTTGGATTTTCTTTTTTTATATATTAAGCCTCAGTGGTCAGCTAGAGCTGGCTCTGGAGAACTCAACTCCACATTCAACAAGTGCGTGTTGGTATCCTGAAACTGCGTGGGATGGGAGTATTTACACCATGGAAATTGGTAAATGCTACAAACTGGGTGGTTTTGTTTGTGTCTTTGTCTATTTGGTTTGGAAAGTCGTTGTTAAACATTTACCAGCGCTTCACTGATTGTGTGGGTAGGTCATATTTGTGGGAATTTATCCATTTTATCTGTTTTCACACTTTGTAGCAAATATTTTCTTATAAATAGGCTTCATAAAAATTTAAAAACTTTTGTGCTTCAGAGGACATTATCAAGAAAGTGAAAAGACAACCCACAGAATAGGAGAAAAATTTTTACATCATATATCTGATGAGTCTAGTGTCCAGAATATACATAAAGAACTCTACAACTCAGCAATAAAAAGACAAATAACCAATTTAAAAATGGGAAAATGACTGGAATAAAACCCACCCCCAGGGGCAGGCTCTCAGCCCAATAGTTAACAAGATGTACACGCAGATCACTCAACTCAGGATGACACACCCACGTACTCTACAGAAATACATACCTTAGAGCAATAGACCATGGGACACCGGAGGACCAACATTCAAACTGAGGAGATGCAGGACAAACAGGAGTGCGTAAATATGAGGGGCTAAGGGGGAGGGTTATAGGGCAGGGAGGGGAGGAGACTGGGTTAGGGTTGGACATGGCGAATGGAGAATTAAACTAAATGTACGTGTTACATTGAATGTAAAACAAGCTCTTAAAATAAAAAATAAAATAAAATAAAAATGGGCAAATGATTTAAATAGACATTTCTCCAGAGAAAATATACAAATGGCCATCAAGCACATGAAAAGATGCTCAACATGTTTAGTTATTAGGGAAATGCAAATCAAAACTACAATGAGATACCCCTTTACACACACTAGGATGGCTATAATCAAAAAGACAGACAATAATAAGTATTGTCAAGTGCATAGAAAAATTGGAACTCCCATCATTGCTTCTGGAGTTGGTACAGTCACTTTGGAAAACAATTTGACAGTTCCTCAAGTTAAACATACTAAAGCCCATTGCCACTGAGTCAACTCAAACTCATAGCAACCCTATAGGACATAAGAGAATTGCCCCATAGGGTTTCTAAGGCTGTGATCTTTATGGAATCAGACTGCCTTATCTTTCTCCTGTGGAGCAGCTGGTAGGTTAGAACTGCCAATATGACCTAGCAATTCCCAGGAGAATTGAAAACATGTCCACACACAAAAATCTTATACATGAGTGTTCATAGCAGCATTATTCACAACAGCCAAAAAATGGGAACAACCCAACATCAACTGATGAATGGATAAAAAATGTGGTATATCCATACAAAGGAATATTATTGAGCCATAAAAGGAACGACACACATATGGATGAACTTTGAAAACATTATATTAAGTTAAAGAAACAAAAAACAAAGGATCTCATATTATATGATTCTGTTCATATAAAATGTCTAGAACAGACAAATCCATAGAGACAGAAAGTGGATTAGTGGTAGCCAGAGGACAGGGGAAAAGGTAAATGAGTAATTGCTAATAGATCCAGGGTTTCTTTCTGAGGTGATGAAAATGCTCTAGAGTTAGGTAGTGGTGACAGGCAGGTTCACTATATACCAAGGGATTGTAAAAGGCTGTTTCTTACGGTATGTGAATTATAGCTCAATAAAAAATAGAGTTAATTAATTTTATGGACAATTATCTGTTTCCTCTGTTTTGTAATAGTAACTTCTCCTGCTTACAAAAAGTTCATCTACTAACAATGAGACTACAAAGAAAATTGAGCCACTTTCAGTGCCATCATTTGAGATACCAGTTTCCAGTTGCTGTCGAGTTGACTATAACTCATGGCATTCTCACGTGTATCAGAGTAGAACTGCACTCCATAAGATTTTCAATGACTGTTCTTTGGAGGTAGATCATGAAGCCTTTCTTCCAAGGTCCCTCTGGGTGGATCTGAACCTTCCACCTTTCAGATAGCAGCTGAGGGCATTACCATTTGCATCACCCAGGGCCTCCAACTTGGAGATAATCACTGTCAATCTATGCAGGGTTTCCCTTCAGTTCTTGAAATATATGTGGATATCCACATGCCCATACAGGTTTGAAAACAAAATTGTGGTAATGTTGTAGAAGATTTTTAAATCATTACATCATAAAGCAACTTAACATTTATCTACCATCTCCACTGAGTAAATAACTCCAGGAAATGGGGTCCTTCTCCAATCCTTCAAAGTCTATACAATTTTCTTTCCCTCAGGACACGAGGGTGAAGCAGGAGGAAGTGCAGAAAGATGGAGATGACTCTTTGGGGAGTTTTTTGGAGACCTCAGCTTCAGTGTATAGAGACCACATGCACAGCAGAACAAGACACTGCCCAGCCTGCACCATCCTCACAATCATTGCTGTGTTTGAGCCCATTGTTGCAGCCACTGTGTTAATCCATCTTATTAAAAATCTTCCTCTTTTTCATTGACACTCTACTTTACCTAGCTAGGTGTCCTTCTCCAGGGACTGGTCCCTCCTGATAACATTCCAAAATACGTGAGAAGAGGTCTTACCATCCTTGCTTCTAAGGAGCATTCTGGCTATTCTTCTTCCAAGACAGATTTGTTCATTCTTCTCGCAGTTCATGGTATATTCAATATTCTTTGCCAACATCATAATTCAAATGCCTCAATTCTTCTTTGTTCTTTCTATTCATTGCCCAGTTTGTGCATGTATATGTTGTTGTTGTTGTTGTTATGTGCCGTCGAGTCAGACCCGACTCATAGAGACCCCTTCTTGGGTTTCCAAGGCAGTATCACTATGGAAGTAGATTGCCCCATCTTCCTTCCGGGGAGTGGCTGGTGGGTTTGAACCGCCAGCCTTCTGGTTAGCAGTCAAGTGCCTTAGCCACTATGCTACCAGAGCTCCCACATGTATATGAGGCCATGGTATTTCAGTTGCCGCATGTATATGAGGCGACTGAAATACCATGGCCTGGATCACACACATGTTAGCCTCAAAATGACATCTTTGCTCTTTACCACTTTAAAGAGGTCTTTGGGAGCAGACTTGCCCAATGCAATACGTCATTTGATTTCTTGACTGCTGCTTCCATGGGCATTGATTACAGATCCAAGTAAAATGAAATCCTTGGCAACTTCAATCTTTCTCCTTTTATCACAATGTTGCATATTGGTCCAGTTGTGAGGATTTTGGTTTTCTTTATATGTTGAAGTGTAATTTATACTGAAGGCTGTGGTCTTCGATCTTCATCATATCAGTAAGTGCTTCAAGTGCTCTTTGCTTTCAGCAAGCAAGGTTGTGTCATCTGCACATGGCAGGTTGTTGGTGAGTCCTCCTCCAATCCTGATGCCAGGTTGTTCTTCATATAGTCAGCTTCTTGTTTGCTTTCTTGTTTGCTCAGCATACTGTAAATTTCCCTTTCACCACTGCTTTAGCCGAGTCTCACAAATTGTTTTATGTTCTATTTAAATTTTCTTTCATTCAGTTCAATGTCTTATTTAATTTCCCTGAGACTTCTTCCATGACTTATGGGTTATTCAGAAGCATGTTGTTTAATTCAAAGCATCTGGAAATTTTCCTGTTATTGATTTCTGTTTTAACTCCATTGTGGTCAAAGAGCACACTCTGGATGATCTCAACCCTTTTTAACCTGCTGAAGTGTATTTAATGACTCGGGATACAGTCTGTTGTTGTTGTTAGGTGCCGTTGAGTCATCTCCAACTCATAGCAACCCTATGCACAGCAGAACGAAACACCACCTGGTCCTGAGCCAGCTCAATGATTCTTGCTATACTAGAACCCGTCACCACCACCACCACATCAATCCATCTCGTTGAAGGCCTTCCCCTCTTTTGTCGACCTTCCACCTTACCAAGCATGACATCCTTCTCTAGGGAATGGTCCCTTCTGACAACATGACTAAAGTAGGTGAGATGAAGTCTGGCCATTCTCTCCTCCAAGGAGCATTCTGGTTGCACTTCCTCCAGGACAGACCTGTTAGTTCTTTTAGCAGTCCTTGGTACTTTCAGCATTCTTTGCCAACATCACAGCTCAAAAACATCAATTCTTCCTTAGTCTTCCTTATTCATTGTCCAACTCTCACATGCATATGAGGGGATTGAAAATACCATGGCTTGTGTCAGGCGCACCTTAGTCCTCAAGGAAACATCTTTCCTCTTCAGCACTTGAAAGAGGTCCTTTGCAGCCGATTGGCCCAGTGCTATATGTCGTCTGATGTCCTGACTGCTGCTTCCATTGGTGTCAATTGTAGAACCAAGCAATGTGAAGGTTTTGACAATTTCAATCTTTTCTCCATTTATCATAATGTTGTTTATTGGATATGGTCTATCTTAGTATGTATTCCATGGGATCTTGTGAAGAACATGTATTCTGCCATTGTTGTTGGGTGCTCTGTAAATGTTGGTTAGATCTTATTGATTGATGATGGTGTTGAGTTCTTCTGTAACTTTGCTCATCTGTCTAGTTTTGATACCCTCTTGCTGAGACAACTGTAGTCTCCACCTATAATTGTGAATTTATCTCTATCTCATTTCAGTTCTCTCGGTCTTTGCTTCACATATTTTGCAACTCTGCTCTTTGTACATACTCATTTAGGGCTGCTATGTCTTCTTGGTGAATTGACTCTTCATCATTATGTAATGCCCCTCTCTGTCTCGCAATTTTCCTTGCTCTGAAGTCTGGTATTATCTGACACTAATAAAGCTGCTCCTGCTTTCTTTCTTTCTTTGCCAATTCAACTTTTTACAGGTGTACAACTTATTAACAGCAATTACAATAATTGGCTGTGTAATCCTACCTTTAATCAATTCAATTATTCCATCACCATTAACCCCTCATTCCCCCTTCTTTCTGCCCCTGGTAACCACTAATAAACTTTGGTCTCTGTACATTTATCTTCTCTTGTCTTTTTATACAGGTAGGGTGATATGATATTTATCCTTTTGTGGCTGATTTACTTCACTCCGCATAGTGTCTTCAAGCTCTATCCATATATAGCATGTATCAAGACTTCCTTTCTTCTACTTGTTGAATAGTATTCTGTTGTATGTATGTATTATATTTTTTTTAATACATTCATCTGTTGCTGGGCATTTAGGTTGTTTCTACCTTTTGGCTATCATGTATACTGCTGCAATGAGCCTTGGTGTACAAGTCTCTTTTTGAGTTTCTGCTCTCAGGTCTTTTGGATCTATACATAGGAGTAGAATTGCTGGGTCATATAGTAGTTCTCTTTTTAGTTTTGTGAGAAACCACCACATTGTTTTCCATGACTACACCTGTGGAAAGAAATGATAGAAAAGATACATATTCTCCATCAGAAAAGGAGCAGGGGCTAACTCCAGAACAGACCATCAATTGCTCCTGTGCAAATTCAAGTTGAAGCTAAAGAAAATTATAACAAGTTCAGAAAAGCCAACATTCAAATTTGAGTATATCCCACCTGAATTTAAAGACTATCTCAAGAATAGATTGTCCACACTGAACACTAATGACTGAAGACTAGATAAATTGTGGGGTAACATCAAAGCCATCCTACATGAAGAAAGCAAAAGATCATTAAAAAAAAAAAAAAAGAGAGAGAGAGAGAGAGAAAGAAAGAAAAGACTAAAATGGATGTCAAAAGAGACTGGAATTTGCTTTTGAATTTAGAGACGCTAAAGTGAATGGAGGAAGATCTGGTAGCATAATGCCTAAGGCACTTGACTGCTAACCAGAACGCTGGTGGTTCAAACCCACCAGCACACCAAGGAAAGAAGGTTGGGCTATCTTCTTCTGTAGAGTTATCTCCTCGGAAACTCAAGGAGGGGTCACTATGAGTCAGGTCCGACTCGATGGCACATAACAACAACAACAACAACATCAACAACAAAGTGAATGGAAGAAGTGATGAAGTGAAATACTGGACAGAAGGTTTCAAAGGGCACATGGAGAAAATAAAGTATTAGAATGAAATGTGTAAAAACCTGAAGTTAGAAAACCAAAAGGAAAGAACATACTCGGCATTTGAAAGAACTGAAGAAAAAAATCAAGTTTTAAGTTGCAATATTAAAGGATTCTCTGGGCAAAATATTGAATGGCACCAGAAGCATTAAAAGATGGAAGGAATACATAGTCACTGTATCAGAAAGAATTGGTCCACATTCAACCATTTCAGGAGGTAGCATATGATAAAGAACCAATGGTGTGGAAGGAAGAAGTCCAAGTTGCACTAAAGGCATTGGTGAAAAACTAGGCTCCAGGAATTGACAGAATACCTATTGAGATGTTTCAACAAACAGATCTGTTTTGCTTCTCTAGTGTCACGCTAACAAAAATACCATAAGTGGATGGCTTTAATAAACAGGGATTTATTTTTTTACAGTTTAGGAGACTAGAAATCTGACTTCAAAATGCCAGCTCTAGGGGCTGGGTGAAGGCCCCTTGACCTTGGGCTTTAGTGCTTCCTCTTGCTCCCTGCCTACTGAAGATGGAGGGGTCTTTTAACTTAAGCAGCTGCTGGCTGCTGAGGCTGACAAACCCAAGTTCAACAGGTAAAATGCCACAGCCCCAAGATTATCAAGCAATACAGCAGGCCACTTAGTTAAACAGTCCCAAGATCAGCAGACAACATGGCAGATGACT
Organism: Orycteropus afer afer; assembly: GCF_000298275.1. Taxonomy (NCBI): domain Eukaryota; kingdom Metazoa; phylum Chordata; class Mammalia; order Tubulidentata; family Orycteropodidae; genus Orycteropus; species Orycteropus afer. The sequence goes on along the minus strand of NW_006921618.1, from coordinate 641,104 downwards.
GATAACTTGGCCAATTGCAGGATCCAGATGTGCCAAAAAGCTAGAGACTTTCCTCAAAGCTTCTTCGTATATAATGGAAGCAAACCACATCCCTAAGGCAGCTACCTAGCTGCTCCTGTAGATTCCACCATAGAGTTCATTACCAGTCTCATATGGGGAATGATTACATCCCACTGCCCAGCCACTCAAAACCAGGCCCAGCCAAGTTGACACACAACCTTAACTACCACAGATCCAACATTGGAAGCACTCACTTGGCTATGCCAAGAAATTTCCAAAGGAAGATCATCCAATGGATAATGGAGATTATCTAACCATATCATTAATGTAACATTAAAGTAAAATTTTGCTGAAAATCATTCAAAAATGGTAGCAGCAGTACATTGACAAGGAACTGCTAGAAAGTCAAGTCTGATTCAGAAGAGGACATGGAATGAGAGGCATTGTTGCTGATGTCAGATGAATCTTGGATGAAGGCAGAAAATACCAGAAAGATGTGTACCTATGTTATATTGACTGTGCAAAGGCATTTGACTGTATGGATCATAATAAATTTTGTATAACACTGTGTGATAGTTGGAGCTGTGTGTCAACTTGGCTGGACCACAATTCTGTGTGGTTTAAGCAATTGTGATGTGGGTTATTCACATGATGGGATCAGATGTATATGTTTTGAGCAGCCAATCCATTGAAAGGGAGTTTCCTTAGGGGTGTTGACTGCTTGCACTATTTTTATGGACATCCTGGGAAAAAGACACTCTTCTGTGTATCGGGATCCTGTTGTGTTGCCTACAACTGTCTGTGAATGAACAATCCACCATTTGGCCTGGAGATCTTGGATTCATCATTCGTTGGAGTCAGCAGCCGGTATACTACCTCCAACCTTGAGCTCGTCAGCCCCTGCAGCTGCATGAGTTGGGAAAATCCTCCAGCTTGACGTTTGATCCAAGAACTTGGGACTTTCCATCTTCTATAAGTGTCTGAGCCATTTTCTTAAGATAAATTTCTCTTTCTCTATATGTATATATAACCTTTATGTGTTTTGCTTCTCTAGAGAACCCAGCCTAACACACACTGCAAAGAACAGGAATTCCAGAACATGTAATTGTCCTCATGAGGAACCTGTACATAGACCAAAAGGCAGTCTTTTTAACAGAACAAGAAGATATTACATAGTTTAAAATCAGGAAAGGTGTGCATCAGGATTGTAACCTTTCACCACATATCACCATACTTGTTCAATCTGTATGCTGAGCAAATAACCAGAGAAGCCAGATTATATAAAGAATAACATGGCATCAGGATCAGAGGAAGACTCATAAACAACCTATAATATGTAGAGATGACACAACCGTGTTTGCTGAAAGTGAAGAAGACTTGAAGCAGCAGTCAAGAAATCAAACAATGTATTGCATTGGGCAAATATGCTGCAAATGACCTCTTTAAAATATTTAAGAGTAAAGATGTCACTTCCAAGACTAAGGTAAGCCTAACCCAAGCCATGGTCTTTTTCAACAGCCTTATATGCATGTGAGAGCTGGACAATGAATAAGGAAGACCACAGAAGAATTGATGCATTTGAATTGTGGTGTTGGCAAAGAATATTGAATGTACCATGGACTGCTAGAAAAATGAACAAATTTGTCTTGGAAGAAGTACAGCCAGAATGTTCTTTAGAAGCGAGCATGGCCAGACTTCATCTCTCATGCTTTGCTCATGTTGTCAGAAGGGATCTGTCCCTGGAGAAGGTATCATGCTAGGTAAAGTAGCAGGTCAGCGAAAAGGGGAAGACCCTCAATGAGATGGACTGACACAGTGGCTGCAACGATGGGCTCAAGCATAGCAATGATTGTGAGGATGGTGCAGGACCAGGCGGTGTTTCATTCTGTTGTACATAGAGTCACTGTGAATCAGAACCAACTCAACGGCACCTGACAACAACAACAACCACACAGGAGGCGAAGTTATGAAAACTTTTAGTTATAACAAAACACCTTGAGGAAATATGCCACTGGGCCTGGGGGCTCAGGACCATAGTCTCAGGGGACATCAAAGTCAATTGGCAGAACATAATTCTCAAAGAAAATATTCTACATCATATTTTGGTGAGTAGTAACTGGAGTCTTCAAAGCTTGTGAGCAGCCATTTAAGGTACAACTAGTGGTCTCTCCCCATCTGAAGCAGTAATGGCTGTGATTAACTGTCGTAAAAATGTGATACACAGGAGGCAACGAACAGGTTGGACTCGCAGCCAGGGAGGCACACTGGTGAGTCACAGCACTGATGAGGGGAACAGCTAGTAGCCCCAGAGGACAGCTGCATGGCCAGGCTCCAGAAAGACCTAGGAGTCTGCAGATGGCCCCTCGCACAAGTGGGTCCCCTTCAGTCCCAGTCAGCTTCCAGAGGGATCTGGGGGCCTGTGTTCCCTCCCCAAGGGAAATGAATTCCCTCAGCATCAATTTCACTGACAACCCTTAGTGCTGAGTATTCACCAGGGCCTGGCATCAAGCCAAGTCCATCTCCAGTTTTACCACACTACGTTTCTGTCGTGGGCAGAAAGGCACATTACCTCCTGTGCTTCTGCTTGAAAAGTACCTGTCATACACGATGCCTGTGAGTTTTCAATTAACTACTGTGTGCAAAGCACTTAGCACAGTGCCTGGCACTCAACAGACATTGGCTACTGTTGTCACCCACCCACATAACAGCTGAGGCAGCTGAGGTTACTGAGGCCTAGAGTTGCTAAGTGACTTACACTTACACAGTTACTGGTGGTAGAACTGGCTATGCCTGGCTCTAAAGCTTCACAGTACAACCTACCAGGGACAAAATTACCTTAAAAATATTTCAAGAAGGCCAGAGTGGCTCCCCTGAGCCCTCTCCACCCAGCTCAGAACACCTTCATCCTTCTCTCACTACTGCCTTCTCTGGATATTTTTCCCCAACTCTAAACACCTCTTCCAGGGGGCCCTCCTTGGTTCTCCCACCTTCCTTGTCTCAAAGCATCGGATTTCATTTCATTTATTGAGAGCCTAGTAGGTGCCAGACATACAGCAATGAGGGAGGCAGACAAGGCCTTGCTGCCTGATGCTGACATTCTAGAAAAGAGCAGGATAATAAACAAGTTTTTAAAATAGCAAAGATAATTACAGATTATGATTAGTTCTATGAAGTAAGCAAATAAGGAGGTCTGGCAAAGCCTCAGAGACCTCAGAGAAGAGACAACATGTAAAGTGAAGAGCTTATGCAAAGGCCCTGGGGTAGAGAACAGCCTTACAGTATTAAGGAACTACAAGAACAGTCAGGAAGGTGAGGGAAGGAAGAGGAGAACAGGAGGTTGTAGAAATGGGCAGGATTGGGTCACGCAGAGCCTGGCAGCCAGCTGAGCCCTTGGCTTTGACTCTGAGTGAGGTGGGAGTCACTGCAGGATTCTGAGCAGAGAATGCCATGCAGGGAGTAGATTCAAAGGAAGCGGGACAGGAAGGAGGGGTATGTAGTGGTCCAGGTGGGGCTGTTGGGGGCCTGGACCACAGCAGGGGCAGTGAGGTGGTTGGAGGTGGATGGATTAGGATCCTGAGAACCCAGGGCCCCTCCCTCTCTAACTCTCTATTGACTGGGAACATTCCCCATCTCTAGATATCCTTCGCAGTTCTAAACACCTCCACCAGGAAAAACAAAACCAAATCCATTGTCATCAAGTCAATTCCAACTCATGGTGACCCCATGTGTTACAGAGTAGAACTGAACTCCATAGTGTTTTCTTGGCTGTAACCTTTAAGGAAGCAGATTGCCAAACCTTTCTTCTGTGGCACCACTGGGTGAGTTTGAACAGCCAATCTTTCAGTAAGTAGCCGAGAGCAAACTGTTTAAACGACCCAGGGACCTCTCTTCAAGAAGCCCTCCCAGGGACTTCCAGTAACATGGAGGAATAGGCAGACAAGCTACACAGACCCTCTTTAACAAAGAAAAAAGAAACAGAAATACAGAAGATAATCCTGGAGCCCTGAGCTTTGAAAGAAAGTATACAGAAGTGGATTAGGCACCAATTAGTGAAAAAAACTGAACAAAAACAGTGAGTATGGAGATGGTTGGAGAAGTGGATTGTAAGGTACTCTGATGGGACCAACAGCCTGAATATTTCCAAGTGGTGTTGGGACCCAAGAATTGACCTAAAATCAGCTCTGGTCACCAAGGGCTTCAGGGATGACTGCTCTGGTGGCAGAAGGGAAACAGCAAGGAGGGAGACAACCTGAGCTGTGGACTTTTGGCTGTCCAGAGGGTGCAGCCATTTTGATTGTTTACAAGCAGTGACCATAATTTGATTTTAAAGTGACAGCACTCTCATTCAAATTCCAGGGACCTAAGAATAGGCACCATTTGCCAAGGATGGCAGGGACATATGGGAGGCTGACAATGGGAAAGAAGACAGGTGCTAAGTGTATAAGTGATGCCAACTACCAAATAGAGGAACACAGCACAGTACCCTGCTTACACAGATAATATACAAAGAAAACAAAAATCATGGGCAAGTCATTCCAACATACAATCACCAGTTAAATATAAACACAAAAACATCACAATGCCTCGGAGACAACAGAGCATCACAGTCTACACAAAGTAAGATAAAGCAGGAGAAACAAGGGACCAGGATACAGACCCAAAACATATCCCTAAGGAAGACACAGCATTGGAACTCTCTGATAAGGAATTCGAAAGAATTATATTTAAGGACCTTCAACAGACTGAGAGATAGATCAAGGAAAACACTGACAAAATGGAGGAAAACATGGAGAAGACCTTGAACAATTTTGAAAGACAATACAAAAACAAAATGAGAAAATAAATGAAAAATTAGAAATGATACAAAATCTACAGACAGAAATCCAGCAGATTAATACTAAATTTTCAGAAATACATAACACATTGAATGGGCAAATGAGTACAATTGAATCAATGGAAGACAAAATTAGTGAGAATGAAGGCAAATGCCTCAATACTTCTTTGGAAAGGGATTGATCAGAAAAAAAGATCAAAACAAAATGAAGAAAGCCTAAGGTTCATGTGGGATACCCTCAAAAGGAATAACCTACATGTCATCAGAATTCCAGAACAGGAAGAGCAAATAAAACCAGAGAAAAAATTATCGAAGATTTGTTGGAAGATAATTTTCCTGGTATGATGAAAGATGAGACTATATCCATTCAGGAAGTCCAATGAACCCCAAACAAGATAGACCCCAAAAGAAAATCACCAAAACATATCATCATCAAACTCACCAAAATCAAAGACAAAGAAAGAATCCTGAAAGCAGCATGGGAAAAATGAAAAGTTACCTACAAGAGGCAACCAATTAAGACTAAGCTTGGATTTCTTAGCAGAAACCATGCAGGCGAGAAGACAATATAAAACCCTGAAAGAGAAAAATTTCCAACCAAGAATTATGTACCCAGCAAAATTGTCCCTCAAATATGATGAAATTAGGACATTTCTATCCTATTCAATTATCTAGCAGAAATTAAGGGAATTTGTTAAAACCATACCAACCTTACAGAGAAGCAACAACAGCTAACAATAACTGACCATTAGCACACATGATGACATAATCCAGAAACCAACCCAGCTAAGGAAGTATCCAAAGGAAATAAGCCTACAAGATTGTAAACTGGGAACCAGAGACATCAATCGACAAATGAAGAAAACTACAAACCAAAAAGAGGGAAAAACTGTGTAGTTACAGAACTTCTAAATGGTAGAGAAGTCAAGACAGTTACAAGATAGAATGGACTGTTCTAAACTTGGGAAGAAAACTATAAATCACAGGGTAACCTCAAAGAAAAATGATAAACCTTCACATCAAAATGAAAAGAGGACCAGCATAAATATTTAGCAAATACTAAAACAATAGCAACAAAAGAAGTGATAACATGATTCATTAAAAAAATGAGCTCAGCATAGAAAATTATATGGAACAAAGAAATCGACACCACGAAAAAGCACATAACAAAAATGACAGCAACAAATTCATACATGCAGATCATTACATATCTGGCAAGGGACTTAATCCCTAAGAGGTATAGAAAACTCCAACCCCTCAACACCAAAGGAATTAACAATCCAATTGAAAAATGGGCAGAAGACATGAATAGATACTTCACCAAGGAGGATATTCAGGTGGCCAGCTAATACATGAAGAGATGCTCACGATTATTGGCCACCAGAGAGCTGCAAATCAAAACAACAACGAGATACCATCTCACCCCAGCACTGATGGCAAGGTTCAACGAGACAGAAAGTAACAAATGCTGGGAGAGATGTGGAGAGATTGAGATTCTCATACACTGCTGGTAGGACTGTGAAGTGATAACAAACACTGTGAAAAGCAGTATGGTGATTCCTTAGAAAGCTGGAATTGGAGATACCATTTGACCCAGCAATCCCATTACTAGGTATATACCCTAGAGAGGTGAGAGCCAGGACAGGAACAGATATGTGCACACTCATGTTCATTGCAGCACTATTTCCAATAGCAAAAAGATGGAAACACCTACGTGCCCATCAACAGAAGAATGGGTAACCAAACTATGGTACATACACACAATGGAATATTATGCAACACTAAAGAAAAAACTAGAGTCAGCAAAACACTGCGTAACGTGGAAGAACTTGGAGGACATTATGTTGAGTGAAATAAGTCAATCACAGAAGGACAAATATAGTATTAGTTCGTTGTTGTGGAGGGTCAAGGAAAGGTTTATATATGGAGGGAAACTTTCTTTGTTGGTTGTCAGGGGTGGGAGGGGAAGGGGGGAAACATTAAAAAAAAAAAAGCATTGACCTATGTCACTTTAGTTTTGTGTATTTCACTGCACATAAATTATATTTCAATAAAATGCACTAAAAAAAAGAAAAAGAAGAATCCCTCCCAATTCTCTCACCCCTCAGCTTGCATCCCAGCACCCTTCCTCCTTGCCCCCACAGTCCACATCTTTGGCTTTAGAAGGACTCTCCTAAAGTGGCTCACAGCCTCCTCACTCACAACTTTGTGATCAACAGCGACAGCTGAGAGTTGAGTACAAGGCTAGGACAGCCCCTGGTACTAAAGACTTAGAGGAAGCTGACTTTCAAGGAGACCTATTTTTCCCAAAATCCCTCTTAATGCCCTCCTGCTCCAACAGAGGCTGCAACTCTGGATCCAAAGGATTTTGGAGTCACTTTGCAAAGGACAGAGACTCCAGGTCCTGGCGGCTTCCAGATGAATGGCAGCCTGATGTCTTTCCTCTCCTTCAGCTGGGGACCAGTGCTGAAAACTATCCTCAGAAAACCTCACTCGCATCTTCCCTTCCTCAACACCACCCAGGCTTGGGCATAGCTTCTTCATTCTCAAAACAAAAAACAAAACAAAACAAAACAAAAAAACCCACTTACTGACCACCTACTGTGTGCCTGGTTCTGAGATCAAAGATGGCCAAGGCACAGCCAGACTCAGGGGTTCACAGTCTGAGGAGAGGCAGGTGGGCAAACCACTGGCAATGCTGATGGTAATGATGGTGATGGTAGTGGTGGTGGTGATGGTAATGACGACAATTATGATGGGAGGGCAATGATGACAATGATGATGATGGTGGTGATGACAATGGTAGTGGTGACAATCGTGGTGGGAATGATGATGATGATGGTGGTGGTGGTGGTGGTGGTGGGGCAATGATGACAATGATGATGGGTCTGGTAGGGATGGTGGTGATGCTGGGGGATGATAAGGATAATAGTTCCCTTTTGTTGAGGGCTCCCTATGTGCCTGGCACCATGCTAAGCACTTGATATGTATTAACTCATCCAATCCTCCTAATAGCCCTATGAGTTATTAGTAATTATTTTAATAATGGGAAATATTTACTACTTACTAAGTGCCAGCATTTATCTAAATGATTTTCAAGTGTTAATCCATTCAAGGCAGGTACTATTATGTCCCCTGTTTTCCATGTGAAGAAATTGAGGCACAGAGAGGTTTAATAACGTGCCCAATGTCACACAGCCAGTTAGCAGCATTTGTTCCAATAGATGTAGAGAGTAGGTGCTGTGGGGCACAGAGGAGAAAGGAGTCCATTCCTCCTGACAGATCAGGAAAGACTTCATAGAGGAAGTGAGTTTTAATCCAAGTCTTAAGGGACTAGCAGGGGTTGCCAGGTGAGCATAAGGAGTTCATGGAGCAAAGCTCAGAGACATGTACAGGGAGCAGGACATGGTTCAGTGTGGCCAGAACATTGCAGGGATATGCTCAGGCTGGAGAGGTGGGAAGATGTCAGGTAGATCCTAAGAGTACTGGGGGCTAAACTGAGGGATTAGCCTTTATTCTAAAGGCAGTGAGAGGCTGCAGCCCCCTCATCTCTTCCCTGAACTGCAAAATCCTACTCTCAACCCTGCGGATGCTGAAGTGGTAAACCTTCCTTCAATTGAGACTGCTCAGCAACCTCCACCTGTCCCCAGAAACCTATTCCTGTCACATCTCAAAACTGAGCCAATTCAATCACGACTGACAAAGAAAATTTGAAACAGACCCAATTTTTAAAATTTGGGTGAAGTGGAATGATACCCAGAATGGAAAAAAGTATAGATCACAGCCCTGGAACAGGAGACTCAGAAGAGGCATAGTGAGGCCTTTCAGGACCCTGATGCAGAAGACTGGATTATTGCTCAAATTGTGGAGATTAACACATATTCAAAGAAGTGCAGTTGGTCACCATCTTTGAGCTGAGCACCATTGTTTCTGACTCTGTCAGTCAAGAGATTTGGTTGCTATGCAATGCACACATTGTCCTTGTTTTCTTAGACGGAGATGAAGTTTCTAGTAGGGTGTTGACCCATAATTTTTCTTATTCCAGTTACTGTTCTGGTTCACCCACATTTACACACTTGGGTCTGTCCTGGTTTTGCTTTACCAGCCTTGACTGAACTGGGAAGAACTGGTTCAAAACCTTGTCCTTGGCAGACCTCAGGCCACACTGCTGCCACCATTTAACACAGTGTATGGGTCCCATCCTACTGCCACAGTCTATTCCTCCCTTAGGCTCAGCTCAGGGATCTCCTCCTCCAGAAAGCCCTCCCAGGTCACGCTAGCCCAGGTGAATTTCCATCCTCTCTTACCTCTTCCTAGTTTCACATCACTTGGGACCCACATCATGGCTGGAAATGTGGACTCCCAGCTTTCTTCTCAAGAGTCCTGTCTCTTTCAGCTGGAATGTAAAATCCTTAAGGGGCAAGGCCATATCCTATAATTAAATGTAAAAGGTAAGCACTATTTTCTGAATGCCTACCTACTGTGCCTGGCATGCACAGAAGCTGTGCTTTGTGCTCTAACATGCATCCCTTCACTTAGTGCTCCCAGTCACCTTGCAACTTGAGGAAATTGAGGCTCAAAGAGGAGAAGGATTTCTCCCCAAGTCCTCCAATCAGGATTTGACTCCAAGTCAACTTGACTTTAAACTCCATGTAAGCTGCTCTCTCTCACACCTTACTCTAATCCCCCAAATTCCCAGCAAGTGTTCATAAAGAGTCTGAGACAAATCTGAAGGCTGGTCCAGGAAGGGTCCTTCTATGACTCTGTACTTTCAGGCAGTCTCCCTGAAAGGTCCCTGGCTGCCCTTTCAGTTACATCTATGGACACTGGCCAATAAAAACACTGGGGTCTGGGTGGCCCACGAGTGTCTGGAGGCTGGAGGCTGAAGACTCAAAAGTTCTGAGCTCCTCTGACAGACACTGGCCTAGACTCAGAAAGGCCATGGGTGGGAACCTGAATCAAGACCTGAAAGACCCCAGCAGGGCAACAGATGCAAGCTCACATCTTTGTTTTGCCAAACTGCAGCCAGATAGTAATAATCAGTTAGTGATAATCACAGTCAAAATACATTCGGCATTTACTGAGTGCCAGGCTAAGCTCCTCACAGGCATTTCTTCTTTCTCCTCCCAGCCACCCTAAGAAGTCAGTACCATGACAGCCCCCATGGTACAAATGAGGACACTTTCATGCATTTATTCAACCATCCAGTCATCCAATGATTCTACAAATATCTATTGAGCACCTACTATGTGCCAAGCCTAGAGCTCAGAACTGGGATACAAAGATGATAGAGAGAGATGTGATCCCAGCTCTTTAGAACATACCCTCTGAGGGTCTCTAGATTTCAGTGTCAGGCTCCCCAGATGAGTAATGCAAAGGCCTTACTGGTTACTTAGGGTGGAGAAGGGAAAAATAACTGTCCAGCCAGAGTGCAGGTACTCACAGTCAGCATCTCAATCATTTATCTTGCCAGGTTGCACTAGGGACCCCTCTAGAGGAAAATCCCCATGAGCTGGGTCTTGATGAGTGCCCCCATATACTGCACTCCCTCAGTAGAATGTGTGGGGGAATCCTAGCAGTGACAAAGCAGCAGGAGAGGAAGTGAGAACCCACCATGTCACCAAACCCAGCAAGGGTGCAGGTCATGAAAGAAGCCAAAGCCACTCTGTGGTCAAGAACTAACCTTGGCATTGGCATCACGGACTTTTCCAGAAGGAACACTTTTGGGAGTGAGCATTGAGCGATGAGAAGGGTGAGGGATGGAGCCACCAGGGCAGGAAACAGTGGTGGAGGGCTTTCTCAGACCATGTGTTCTTGCAGGGAGTTCCTAGTAGGTCTGTGGCCTGAGGCAACTGAGCCACGGAGGGGCAGATTGTCCCAAGCAACTTCCCCCATTTCTATATGGGGAGACTGAGAGGCTGAGAGAGAAGGCACCAGCAGGAGGAGATGGGCAGCCCAAGCAGAAGGTGGAGCCTGACTAAAGACAACCCTGCTTGACAACTTCCTCGTGAGGCCTAGTCAAGTCCTAATGACCTGCCGCCCACCTGCTGCCTGGCAGTTGTTCACAGGTTTATTACAGAAGCTGGGACATACATGGGGAGAGGCTAGGCCTCTGGCCCTGGCTTGGCCTGGCTGCAGCTTCTCTCCCCCATTGCCTTAGCCCCTTCTCATCTCTGGGTCTTCTTTCCTGGTACCTCTATTGACATCCAATCTCCCCATTAGAAAAGAGTAACGTCGGTGGCTAAGCCTCCTCCATTAGACTGGGGTCTCCTCTAGGACAAGGCTTATGTTTCCCCCATCACACGGGGAGACTCCAGGACAAGGGCTGTGACTTCCCCCTTCAGACTTAGGGGTTCTGCCTGAGCAGAAGCTGAGCCTCCCCATCACTCTGGGGGCCTCTCCTGGGTAGGCCTGTGCCTCCCCCATCCCCTGGGAACTCCCTGGACCCCTGCTCTGGGAGATGGGCCAGCCCTAGTAAGTTTAACCTTCTCTATTTTGGATCAGTGAGACAGAGTCCAGGAGTGGCTGTTTGAGGAAAGCTGCTGCAGGGCCTTGTCCTTGCTGAAGGCCTCAGGGTGAGGGACAAGGCTCCCACTCACACCAACCTGGATGTGTGTCCAGCACCACCACCTACCAGCCATAGGACCTGGGGCCATTTACTTAATCTCACGAGCCTCCCATTGCCTCACTAGAAAGTAAGACAGTGACCCTGCCTACCTGGTGAGGCTCATGAGAATTAAGTGACATCATGTTTGTCAAGTACTTAATGCGGGACAGGCACATGATGAGCACACTACAAATGGGCGCTATTATCATTGTTGTAGAAAGAGTCAAGAGAGATGCCTGCACCTGAGTTGACAAAGCACTCCCATCCGTGTTTCACTAGAGCCTGAAGGAGCCCATGAGTGAGGTGGATGGAGCTTCTCCACTTCTGCTTGGAGTCACCGAGTCAGAACCCTCCTTGCTCTGACTTCATAGTCCTGACCCACCAGTTGGCAGGTTTCTGTGTCACATCTGAGTATTTACGAGCTGGATACTTAGAGCACACGATGAGCCTCTCTGAGCCTGATTCTTTATCTGTAAAACGGAGATGGTTGCACTCCTCTCTCTCAGGCTTGGTGTGAGGAGAAAACGATGTCATGCACGTAGAGGGCTTAGAACACCGTTGGGCAGAGTCAGCACTATCTATATCTAGATAAGTATTTGCTTACATCATTACTACTTCCTGAACACCTACTATGTGCTGGGGGTTTCACTTAAGATATGCCATTTAATCCTCATAACAGTGTTCTTCCAATTTTACACACAGAGGGAACTGACTTAGAGTGCATCTTGGGTTGGGTTCCCTGGGACGCAGGCTCTGAAGCAGAACTGTGTGCAGAGGGTCATTGGGAGGTGTCCTCAGGAGCCACCTCTGCCAGGATTTGGGAAGGTGGGGGAGGCTGGATTAGGTAGAAAGAGAAGCTGGGCTGTGGTGCGGTTGCAACAGAGGCCTCAGCCAACCTCACAGGAAGCTCTGAAGCTAGATGGACCCTTTGAAGATGTCCTGCATTGAAGCAAAGAGCGGGACTTTGTCCCCCCACATCAAGGAGTCATTGGATGAGGCTGCCTAAGGAAAGGGATGTGGCCTTGGGAGAATCAGCTCCCTTTGGCTAAGGGCAGTTTCTGGAGAGGGACTCAATGGGGAGTGGTCAGTCACCAATACTCCCCATAGCTGAGGGGCGTGGACTTGGGTTTTCGTTTTGTATCATTTGTTTTTTTGGTGGAGGGAGCATCCAGGCAGCACATAGCAGCATCCACTACAGAGACGGAAAATGACCTGCCCTAAGTTTCCTTGTTGTTGTTGTTGTTATGTGCCGTCGAGTCGGACCCAACTCATAGCGACCCCTCCTTGGGTTTCTGAGGCAGTATCACTACGGAAGTACATTGCCCCATCTTCCTTCCAAGGAGTGGCTGGTGGGTTTCAACCAACAGCCTTCTGGTTAGCAGTCAAATGCCTTAGGCACTATAGTACCAGAGCTCCCAGTTTCCTAGCTGTTGTTGTTGTTGTTATGTGCCGTCGAGTCAGCCCTGACTCATAGCGACCCCTCCTTGGGTTTCTGAGGCAGTATCACTACGGAAGTACATTGCCCAACCTTCCTTCCTAGGAGTGGCTGGTGGGTTTGAACCGCCAGCCTTCTGGTTAGCAGTCAAGTGCTTTAGCCACTATGCTACCAGAGAACAAACCCAAGTCAGAGCCTCATTCTTCCTTCTATGTCACACTGTCTCCCATCAGACAGAGAAGGAAGAAATACATAAAAATGGAATGAATAACACAGGGCAGGATGATTTAACCAATGATAAAAACCCATTGCTGTTGAGTACCAACCCTACAGGACAGAGAACTGCACCATAGGGTTTCCAAGATTGTAAATTTTTACAGAAACGGATTGTCACGTCTTTCTCCCATGGGGTGGCTGGTGGCTAGAGGCAGCTGAGTTTTGGGTTAGCAGCCTAGCTCTTGACCACTGCGCCATTAGGGCTCCATAAACCGGGCAGAATGCTCACAGTCTAAACCGATGTGGGGGCTGACATGTCAGGCCCAGGCTCCTTCTGCCTTGTTGCTCTGCCCTTGGTTTCCACCTCATGATCTAATTTGGCCATTTCAGTGCCCTCCTTCAGAAAAGGATTCTAACCAGTGAGAAAGGAGAAGGGGGAGAAGGACAGAAGGGGAGGCTATTAAAGGGCACAATTCAAGTGATGTGTTCTTCCCTTCATTTCAAATTAGTTTCAGTCAAGCTAGGATTTTTTTGCCTTGAGTAAACCAGACTGAGTTCCATCAATTTACAGTTCTTCCTCCCAGTCCCCCACCCATTCCTCCTTCCATGGCATTTAAATATAGCTTCATGACATCCGTGACCAAGATTGAGGTTGTCCAGCATTCAGGAAGTTTGGAGGTGTGGAATAGACATAATGCTATGTCACTCACAACCCATCCTCTAAGGAATCTGCATCCCCACTTGGTTTCCAGCTGTGGGGTCCCACCTGCCTTGGCCCAGTGTCATGACCTCACAACACCATAGGTTTCCTCTCTCTCAGGCAAGTGCAAACCTTCTTTTGAAGTTTCAATTGCTCTGCACCTTTCTGAGGTGGGATAACTCAGGGCACTGCCTGGCAACCCTCCCTTCATCTCTGCGGTTTCCTGGATTCCAGACAGAGTGAACTCACATCCTTTCTGTTCTCAGATCCCCCAACATCCAGTCTCATGCCCTGCCTTCTGAGTTACTGGCCCCTCTGGAGGCTCCTACCAGCATTAGACTCTCACAGCCCTGCTCCTTTACCAGCCCCCAGAGAGCTGTAGTCTCTTCTCAAGGTTTTAGAGGAGGCATGTGGCCAGCCTTGTTTTCTTCAGAATTTTTCTTCCTTAGACAGGCCACAGTTTTCCTGCCTCTGCTCCTGGCTCTCCAGGACCCAAATAAAGGACAAGCATGAGATTGAAAGGAAGTACAGGTGTAGAACAAGCTCTCTTAGAAAACACTGCCCACCCCCCACACTCCTGTGAGCACAGGGGATGAAATCATGAGAAAGCATGGTCCCAAACAACTGCAAGCTAGAAAGTGATTCAGAAAATCAAACTCTGAATGTGAAGATGTTTGAGGCTCATCTTAACCAATTCATTTGACTTAGAGTTTCCTTTTACTGCATGCACAAGACTGACATGGGATAGAGAATGTCTGGAAGAGCTCTTTTGATAAGTTGTTGTTG
>NW_006921618.1:615052-626296 GCF_000298275.1 Orycteropus afer afer | reverse complement strand
ACCTTCCTTCTGAGGAGTGGCTGGTGAGTTTGAACCGCCAGCCTTCTGGTTAGCAGTCAAGTGCCTTAGGCACTATGCTACCAGAGCTCCTTTTTTGATAAGTAGAAAATGAAAATGTTAAGTGATAAGGAAGCATGGTGTCCCACTTTAATTGGTGTTTTTTCCACTTTTCAATAATACATTTAACAACTGATGGAGTCTTAGATTTGATGAACTTCAGCAGTTTCTAATATTTTCACTCATTTTGCAGATGAGGAAATTGAGGCCAAGAACTGTGAGGTAACTCACTCAACATTATGTGACTAACCCATGGGAAAGGAAAGCTAGGACTTGAACACAGGTGGTATATGCACTAACTATGCAGCCATCCTATCTCTATGGGAGTGGCCTGTCCTTTCCAGCTTTGCCATCAAGGTGAGGATCATCCAGAGAGAAGTGACTAGGTCCTAGTGAGCCAGCTTGGGAACTGTGGAACAAGTCAGCCCTGACTCATAGCGACCCCTCCTTGGGTTTCCGAGGCAGTATCACTATGGAAGTAGATTGCCCAACCTTCCTTCTGAGGAGTTGCTGGTGGGTTTGAACCACCAGCCTTCTAGTTAGCAGTCAAGTGCCTTAGGCACTATGCTACCAGAGCTCCTTGGCTTCATTGTAGAACCCCAAAATCTTACACCATGCTTGCACTCTGTCTCCTCTCTGGGCAGCAGTGCCATCTGACTACTGGGAAAGTGGAACCACAAAGCCATGATTCATTCTCCACCCCAGTTCCCAGCGGTAATTTAGGAAGGGTCTGTCCACTCTTGGAGCCAGGACTGGCAACTTCAAACACAGTTCTTAAGAGCACCAGAGGAAAGTCTGGTCCATTAACTAGGGGGCAGCTACTGCGTGGGCAGAGAGAGGCTAGGCAATCCAGGGGAGAGGGCTGGGAGGCTCGAGTTCAAGTCTCAGCTCCACCACCAGGGCTTAGGGAAGTCACTATCCATCCATGACTAGTTGGGAGTGCTCTTCTGCTGTTAGCATCTTTTAATAATAATAACTTCTTATATTCACAAATACAAGAATGTTGAATGGACCATGGACTGCTAGAAGAATGAGCAAATCTGCCTTGGAGGAAGTACAGCTGGAATGCTCCTTAGAAGGAAGAATGGCCAGACTTCTTCTCTCATACTTTGGTCATGTTGTCAGAAAGGACCAGTCCCTGGAGGATATCATGTTTCATAAAGTAAAGGGTCAGCCTGAAGGCTAACCTGCCTCTAGCTTTTCAGTCTTATGAGCCAATAAATTCCCTTTATAAATTGAATTGGGTTTTCTACAATCACAACTGCTAAAAAGCATCCTAACAAATATAAATGGTTTCAACAATATCCCCACAATAAACACAGTGACTGTTTTTCATAGGGCTTTCTCTCTCTCCCTCTCTCTTTTTTTTCTCTCGTTTCACACGGCTCTCTTGATCTCACTTGTTATTAGTGTATGTTGTAGGATACCTGAAGATCAGGAAAACAGGTGCTGCCTAACCCCCAGCTCCACTCATAGTGTCACTTCTCTTTACAGATTTTGCTAAATAATGACCTCAAGGTTATACCCCTGAATGCAAATCTGAGGTGAAGAGCCAGAGGTGGCTGGATAAGTTTGGAGGTAGAGCTAACATGCAGGAGCCAGGCCAGTCTCCCTACTGCCATCTGAAAGAAGCCATTTTCCTTTCACAGACAAGCTTCTGTCTCTTGGCAGCCCTGGTAGAAAGACTGATTTTCCGTGGGCAGCAGCAACACAGGGGTGGTCTCCCTCCTCCCACCATTGGCATTTCTTTCCTCCGACTAATCACATCTATTGAGCACCTACTGAGCCACCTTAGTTCACAAAATAGTTTATTAATTTAGGCTTGGCCCAAGTTGCCTGCAGCCATCAAAGGAACTCTTACCTGGTGAACAGAAGTTAAAACCAGAGCAACAGAGGAGCATAGTGGGAGACGTCCCTGAGATTTAGGGTTTGGGTTCAAGCCCAAACTCTTCTGCTTCTAAGCTGTGTGACTTTGGGCAGATCACTTAACCCCTCTGTGCTGGGCAGAATAATAGTCTCCTCGAATATGTCCATGTCCTGATCCCCAGAACCTGTGAACAAACAAAAGGGATTTTGCAGATGAGATTTTGAAGTGGAGAGATTACCCTGGATTATTCAGGTGGTGGTGTTGTTATTATGTGCCGTCGAGTCGGCCCCGACTCATAGCGACCCCTCCTTGGGTTTCCGAGGCAGTGTCACTACGGAAGTAGAGATTATTCAGGTAGACCCAGTCAAATCACATGAATCTTTAAAAGCAAAGAAGCTTTCCTGGCTTTGGTCTGAGGGGATTGTGACTCTGGAAGAATGGTCAGAGAGATGGAGAGAGACAGCATTGTTGGCCTTGAAGCTGGATGAAGAGGGCTGTTAGCCAAGGAATATGGGCGGCCTACAGAAGCTGGGAAGGGCACAGACACAGATTCCCCCCTAGAGCCCCCAGAAAGGAACACAGCTCTGCTGACACTGTGACTTTAGCCCAGGGAGACCCATGCCAGAATTCTGACCTCCAGAATTGTAAGATAATAAATTTATATTGTTTAAGCCACCAAGTTTGTGGCCATTTGTGATAGCACCAATAGAAGACAAACACAGCCACTGAGATGCAGGGTCCTCCTTTGAGAATCAGGTCAAATAATACTGACCTCCATGGATTGCTATCAGATCTATAGGTTGAGTGCTCAGCTCCTGAAATCATAAAGCCGAGTGCTCAAACCCAAGCCTACATTAGGGTCTCACTTGCCTATAGCCAGGCAGGGCAAGGAGCTCGACCCTCTTCCTGGCCCCAACCCCAGGAAGCCGACTCCTCACAGCAATGAGATAGCTGATGCCCAGGCCATCTAGGCTTAGCACAACCTAACACTTCTTTTAGGAGCTCTGGTAGCATAGTGCCTAAGGCACTTGACTGCTAACCAGAAGGCCGGTAGTTCAAAATGTGAGAGCGTGAGATTATGTTTCTATATAACCACCCTGTATGCAACCATTTTAAGTATGTAGCCATTTGTACAAAAAGCCTTAGCACGTACTTCACACTTTAGTGCTTTAGTTACTGGAAAAACCACAAAGAATCCTTACTATCCCCACCTCATCGATACTCTCAAACATACTTTTTAGCAACAACCAATCAGTAGATGGCAAAGAAATACCTTACCTAAAACAGTTAAGAAATGGCAGTTAGTGGGTTCGGCCCAGTAGGCAGAGCCAATCAGGTAGGAACAACTAGCAACTTGAAAATGTCAACCAATCCTGTAATTTTCGGATTGAAACTTCCTCCTTTCTGCTAAGACCCCCATAAAAACCCTGTTACCCCTGAGTTCGGGGCTCTCAATCCTGAACCGCTGCATTGGTGAAGGTTCAGGGTCCAAGCTCAAGCTTGAATAAACAACCACTATGCTTTTGCAGTGGAATCAGCTCCTCGGTGGTTTTTTGGGGATTCTTAATCTGGGCACAACAAAACCAACCAGCCACTCCTTGGAAGGAAGGTTGGGCAATCTACTTCTGTAGTGATACTGCCTAAGAAACCCAAGGATGGGTCATTATAAATCGGGTCCGACTCGAGGGCACATAACAACAACAACCCTTCTTTTGAGCCTTTGAACTTGAGCTGCCTCCCCTGGCCAGGCCAAAGCAGAAAGGATTAAGGCAGAGTCTCGGGAGGGACCGGAAGAAACAGGGGCAAGGCCCAGGCCCTGGCCCGTATGCCAAGTGCAGCCAGAATCTCAGGAGAGGAAAACAAGGGCTCAAAGGTGCAGCTCAATGGGCATCATTGGCTTTTAATTCCAGAAATAACTAGTTGTTAGCCAGCTCCTATCATCTGTACCCTCGTTCTCTCTCTTCCTCTCTCCTCTCTCTCCTCTCTCCCTTCTATATGTTTCTCCCTCTCCTGTTCTTTCACTACCCTTTGCCCCCATAGACCTAATAAACAGGAGACAGTAGCACCCAGCAGGGCAGAAAAAATAAAGCCAAATCCCAGATCAGCCATCTACCAGCTGTGGGAATTTAGACCAATGACTTCATCTCTCTGAGCCTCCATTTCCTGATCTGAAAAATGAGGATAATAAGAGTGCCTACCTCACTCTTAGAGCTGTTTATTGAGCACTAAATGAATAATCAAGTAAAGTATTTAACAAAGGTTGGGAACATGTTGTTGTTGTTATTAGGTGCCATTGAGTCAGTTCCAATTCCTAGCCACCTTATGTTCAGCAGAATGAAACACTGACCAGTCCTGCCCTATCCTCATAATCATTGCTGGGTTTGAGCCCAATTTTGCAGCCACTGTGTCAATCCGTCTCATTGAGGGTCTTCCTCTTTTAGCTGACCCACTACTTTACCAAGCATGGCGTCCTTCTCCAGGGAATAACCCCCTCTGACAACACGTCCAAAGTACATAAAACAGAGTCTCACTTTCCTCACTTCTAAGGAGCATTCTGGCTATACTTATTCCAAGATACATTTGTTCATTCTTTCTTCTAGCAGGCTGTATTCCTCACCATAATTCCAAGGCATCAACTCTTCTTCAGCCTTCCTTATTTATTGTCCAGCTTTCTTCAATGCATTTGTGGCAATTGAAAATACCATGGCTTGGGTCAGGTGCACGTTAGTCCTCGAGGTGATTTCTTTACTTTTTAGTGCAATATAGACT
The DNA here is from genome assembly GCF_000298275.1 of Orycteropus afer afer. Taxonomy (NCBI): domain Eukaryota; kingdom Metazoa; phylum Chordata; class Mammalia; order Tubulidentata; family Orycteropodidae; genus Orycteropus; species Orycteropus afer. Next base: position 621,603 of record NW_006921618.1, on the reverse strand, counting down.
GGAAATTCAAATTATAGTTCATGGGCCAGCAGCACTGCTATCTCTAGGATCTTGTTCCAACGTGATGCCTCAGGAGCCCCCAGCCAGATCTACTCTCCATGTTAAGATCCCTAGGATTCACATATTCATTAAAGCCCAGGTGTGCCGGTGTTGAGGAGGGATTAAGAGCAGAAGTTCTGGATTCCAAGGACCTGGTTCCAGATCCCTGTTCCACCACCTACCAGCTGCTAATTTTGGGCGGGTTGCTCTGGGTGGCAGTTTCCTGCTCTATAAAATAGGGATAATAATAGTATACTTTAGACAGATCATGTAAGGATTAAACTACTTAAAATTTCAATTAAAAAAAAAAAACTGTTAGAACTAAGACTGATATAGAATAAGGAAGGGTTCCCTAAGTCATAGCTGGGAGCTCTGGTAGCATAGTGCCTAAAGCACTTGACTGCTAACCAGTAGGCTGGCGGTTCAAACCCACCAGCCACTCCTCGGAAGGAAGATGGGGCAATCTACTTCCGTAGTGATATTGCCTTGGTCCAACTCAACGGCACGTAACAACAACAACAAGTCATAGCTGAGCATACAGGCCTCCCACTTCGTGCCTTAATTGGTCTGTTTCCTCAGAAAGCAGCTCCTGGCCCAGCCCCTGCCCCTCTGGACTGTGACTCCCTTCCCATCTTCCAGAAGTCTCTTTCTCTCTCTCTTCCTTGTGCCTCACTTTAAGGCCAAGTGCCCCAATAGGGAAAGGACGTGTGATTCCTCCTATTCCCATGGTGTGCTTGAGGCCTACACATAGTAGTCATTAATAAGCATTTGCGCAGGTGGGTTGGGCTGACTCTGCCATTGTTGCTTTCTATATGTTGGGGTGGGGGTGATGCTTAAAGGGAACTTAATGATAACCTTTATTAAGGAATTACTATGTTCCTAACTGAAGGCTGTAGTCTTTGATCTTCGTCAGTAATTGTTCAAGGCTCTTCACTTTCAGCAAGCAAGGTTGTGTCATTTGTGTATCGAAGGTTAATTAATCCTCATCTAATCCTGATGCTGCATTCTTTTTCATGTAATCCAGCTTCTCGAATTATTTGCTCAGCATTCAGAGTGAATAAATATGGTGAAAGGATACAAACCTGACACACCATTCCTGATTTTAAACTACGCAGTATCCCCTTGTTCTGTTCCAAAACCTGCCTCTTACTCATGAGCACAATTGAGTATTCTGGAATTCCCATTCTTTTAAATGGTACCATCATTTGTCATGAGCCACACAGTCGAATGCCTTTGCATAGTCAATAAAACCCAGGTAAACATTCTTAGGTGTTTCATTTTACTTTGCTCCACAATCAATGTACGTGGAAGTAGCAGTCAAGAAGTGAAATGATAGATTGCATTTGGGCAAATGTGCTGCAATAGACCTCCTTAAAATGTTAAAAAGCAAAAATGTCCCTTTGAAGACTAAGGTACACCTGACCCAAGCCAAAGTATTTTTAATTGCCTCATAAGCATGAGAAAGCTGGACAATGAATATGAAAGACCAAAGGAGAATTAATGCATTTGGATTATGCTCCTTAAAAGGCAGGATGGCAAGACTTTGTTTCATGTACTTTGGACATGTTATCAGAAGGGACCAGTCCCTGGAGAAGGACATCATGCTTGGTAAAGCAGAGTCAGCTAAAAAGAGAAGGACCCTCAGTGAGATGGATTGACACAGTGGCTGCAACAATGGACTCAAACACGGCAATGGTTGTGAGGATCGCACAGGACCAGGCAGGGCTTCGTTTTACATATGGTCGCTGTGAGTCAGAATCAAGTGGACAGCGCCTAACAAGTGCAAACTGTTAACCTGCCCACCTGCTAACGAAAGGTTGGAGGTTCAAGTCCACCCTGAGAGGCCTCAGAAGAAATGCCTGGTGATCAACTTCCAAAAATTCTGCCAACTCAACGGCAACTGGTGGTGGTACTGTTATTATTAATAATGTTTTACCATGAACCTGTGAGGCAATTGAGGCTTGGAAAAAGTTAACTTGTCAAGATTAAGCAGGCAAACAGCTTGGTTGGGATTTGAACCCAAGACCCACGATCACATCTGTAACCTGGCTGACATGAACCTGGAAGATATAAGGTAACACCAAGAAAGCAGATTTCCACAAAGTGCAAGGCTTGGCCTTGGGGTCTGTGGGCAGGGATCACATGCCCCTAGCTCCCTCCAGCTGCTGTGCCTAGTGGTGGAACCACTCGCCCACTGCTTCCAAACCCGCGCCTGTGCGGCCCAGTCCCAGGTGCTGCCAGCCAGTGGGCTCCGGCCTTACTTTGGCGTCCCGGTGGAGGGTTGGGACCCGGCCTGTGATTGGAGGAGGGCGCCGCTCGCCTGGAGCTGTGGCACCCAGGGCGGCGGCTGCTCCGGCGCGAATGCGTGGCTTAGTCACTAATGCTCTCGCCGCCCGGCCTAATCCCGGCTTAATGCCTAGGATAATGCCTCACTAAGCTCTCGCTGCGGGCTCACTCTGGGGCCGGGCCTGACGGTCAAGGGTCAGGGCCCGGCCAGGCGCGCCTCCCTTGGGCCGCTCCCCCTACTCAGTTCTCTTCACTTCATCCCCACAGTAACGCCAAATCCTCCCACAAGGCCAGAGCACGAAGGGCCCAGGAGACCACCTTATCCAGGCTGACATCCTGCGTCACAGTGGGAAAACTGAGGCCTAGCAAGAAGGAACTTGGCAAGTGCCAGCAGAGCTGAACTTCCTAGGTTGAAGCCATGGTCAGCCGGTTGCAATTGTCTGTTCCCAGCTACACTAAAGAAGTGTCTTTCAACTCATGCCTGAGTTCTTACAGGGGCCTGTGGTACCTAGTAGGTGCTGGGTGATGAATGAATGAGGTCATCCCAGAACTCCACAAAGCAAGAGCTCTGGTGGTGCAGTAGTTAAAGTGCTAGGCTGGCAATCAAAAGCTGGGCAATATGAACCCACAAGCCACTCTGCTGGAGAAAGATGTGGCAGTCTGCTTCTGGAAAGATTTACAACCTTACAAATCCTATGGGCCAGTTCTACTCTGTCCTATAGGGTCACTATGGCAGTGGGTTTGGTTTTGGGGCGGTCTAGACTTAAGAGAGAAGAGCAGACTTCTGGAAGGAGTAGACTAGAGCAGTAAAATGTGCCCATTTATAGGAATATTTGCTAAAAATATCCACTAGTGTTTTTGAAACTAGAATTTGCCCATTTTTCTCCCCTCCCCACCTCTTCTTTTTCTCTTTTTTTCCCCCCTCATTTTGTAAAATGGAAACTCCTGTCTTGTATGTCAAGCATTGGGCTGGCAATTTACATATTCCATTTATTCCTTTGAGCTGGAGATTACATTTTCCTTGTTTTACAGATGAGGAAATTAAATGAGATCAGAGGGGTTAGGTCACTTGCCTCAGTGCACACAGCTAGCAAGAGCTGGAGCTGAGATTTGAACCTAGGTACCTGCTATTTTTCTAGCTGAATTGAACTAAATGTCTACTGACGGATTTCAGGCTTGAGGTTCTGTAGCTCTGCTATTATATTAATATTTTTTAATTGATGTTTTTGAAAAGGACAAAGTCAGATTCCCTACAACCTGTTCCAAGCCATTGAATCCTGCTCGGATCAATATGACGCTTCCAGGAAAAGATGCTACTCTGATTCCCTAGCCTCCTCCAGGAGCTGTTCCTTTGTAGAAAATCCCCCCAGGAAATTTGCAAGAGTTCATGCTCCTAACAACACTTGTCCAGTTTTAATAGAGAGAACATAGAATATAGAACATAGGCTCAGGAGAACTGGGCTTTTATCTTGTGCAACCCAATTCCACTGTGCTGAGGCTGAAAATAGAAAAACAAGTAAGACACCTCCACCGTCTGCTGCTCAGCCTCCCCATTTGTAAAATGAGTGCCTTTGACTAGGTCAGAGACGCAGATACATAGCAGGCAGGCCCCTTCAATCTATTCCAGCATTCCTGGCAGACATTGCTAATTGATCACAGCACACTTTCTTGCTGAACCTCATCTCAGCCTCAAAAATCCTTTTCAATGCATAAATTCAGCTGCCAGAAGAATCCTTTGGAGATGCCAAAGAAGATGAAACATTTTGCTTTCCCCAGGCTAAAGTAACTCAGAATCTGTCCAGCCCTGCCATTTAGCCCCAAATGTTCTAATTACTCCATGGATCCAGGATCTGTGGTTTCTTTATTCCTGGAAAGAACCCTCTCCCATAATAGATGAGACTGCTAGGCCAAGCCAGAAAGCCACTGGGCAGAGCCTCCTTCAGCCTCTCACCTACTGTGGTGCAGAGAAAGAAATCTGGCAGTCCCTTAAAGCCTTGCTCCCCCACGCAGTGCCTCAAAGGGGCTGCTTCCCCACCCTCCCCATACCTCACATACACACACACACACACACACACACACACACACTCAAGACCGCTTTAACTCAGGACAAAGTTGTAAAGGGAAAGAAGTAATGGAATTTTTAGAGTCATTCAGCCAGGGAAGTCTCCCTGCTTCCCACAGAATTTCAGCTTTCCCATATCCATCCTGGGATTTCCAACCCAACCTTTGCACACATAGTTCCCTCTGCTATGACTATCCTCACCCCTTGTCTGCCTGACAAGCTCCTATTCATTCCTTCAAACCCTATTCACATATCATCTCTTCTGGGAAAACTTCCCTGTTCTCCCTCTAGGCAGTTATTTGCTTATTCTTAGGTATAATATCTGTGCTTTGCATACACACACACATGAATGTGTGTGTGTATGCAAAGCACAGATATATATCAGGACTCCTTAGTATGTGCTCTGATTAGTGATTATTTCACAGTAGTGATTTGCATATTTGTTTCTCTCCTCTAGACTGAAAACTCCTTGAGGAAGGAGCCATGTCTTAGTCCATCGGGAACCTCAGGTCCCTAGCAGAGAGAGAGACCTTGCTACATATTTATAGACTTTTTGATCCAACCTCAAATCCTACCACCTCATAAACTTAAAACACCCCAAGTGATGAGCCAGGGACAAACATCATTATCTCCAATTTGCAAGTGACTCAGCTCAAAGAGAAATGCCAAAAAGTCACCAGCTCACACAACCGGCTAAGTCAGGGCAAGGACCTGAGAGTCCAAGCTCCTCAGCATTCCAAGAAGGGGAAATGGTCCCTCCCTTCAATTCTGTGTATGAAATGGCCAACTCCAAGTGTCCATTAGTGTTTTTTCACTGTTTGTATTCTGAGGCTGGAGCAGTTAATCCAAGTGGTTAGAGCTAAATACTCACGCTACCATAATCAAAAGTTTATACCATTTGTTGCAGCAAAAACACTTCAAGAAATCAGAGGACCCTTAGTCACCCTTCAAGCTTGGCACTGAACTTACCTCTGTGTCTCACCTTTCAGCCAAACAATATACAAGCAATACAAACACATAAAAGGAGCTCTGGTGGTTCAGTGGCTAAGGCATTCAGCTGCTAACCAAAAGGTTGGCGGTTCAAACCCACCACTTGTTCAGTGGGAGAAAGATGAGCTAGTCTGCTTCGTAAACATTTACAGCCTTGGAAACCCTGCGAGGCAGTTCTCCTCTGTCCTATAGGGTCACTATGAGTCGGAATTAACTCAATAGCAGTGGATTAGAAGGTGCACAATAGCACCAGGGAGATATGCACTCATTGGAACAATCAATCATAGGAGATCAAAAGAACAGCGTTTGTCAGGGGATAAAGCTCAGAAGGCAGGAAGGCTTAGGAAAGAAGGACAAAGGGAAATGGTAAACAGCAGGAGGAGGTGAAAATTGCAGTCTGTGTCACGAATCAAAATGTGTATAATTGTTGAATAGAAAACCAATGTGCTCTGTAAACTTCCACCCAAATCACAATAAACAGTTAAAAAAAGAAATCAATAGACAAAGTGCTAATCATCTTAATAAATAAAGAGCTCTTATAGATAAATAAGAGTAACAGCACATAATAACACATAATAATATTATATGAGTTCATTATTATAAAAAGTCACCAAAAAGTTTACACAGGGAATGGAAGTACCTTTGTTGGTTATCAGGGATGGGAGGGCAGAGGAGGGGAGGGAAAATTGCTTGTTAGTTAAAAGACAGGTGTTGATTTGGGTGAAGGGTAAAAAAAGAGTAGTTGTTGTTGTTAGGTGCCATCGAGTCGTCTCTGACTCATAGTGACCCCATGCACAGCAGAATGAAACACCGCCCGGTCCCGCACCAGCTCCGCGATGCTTGCTATACTTGAACCCATTGCCACAGCCACTGTGTCAATCCATCTTGTTGAGGGCCTTTCCCTTTCGTCAGCTCTCTACCTTACCAAGTATGACATCCATCTCCAGGGAATGGTCCTTTCTGACAACATGACCGAAGTAGGTGAGACCAAGTCTGGCTGTGGTAGTTCGGTTTGTGTGTCAACTTGGCTAGGCCTGGTTGAGTGGCTGGGCAGCTGGTGGTAGTTAATCCCCATGAGGAGACTGGCAATCAACTCCATGGTGGGATCTACCACAAGTAGCTGGGTAGCTACCTTTGGGTATGTGGTCTGCTTCCTGTATATAAGGAGAAGCCT
>NW_006921618.1:607331-612087 GCF_000298275.1 Orycteropus afer afer | reverse complement strand
CAGCCACTCCTCAGAAGGAAGATGGGGCAATCTACTTCCAAAGTGATACTGCCTCGGAAACCCAAGAAGGGGTCGCTATGAGTCAGGTCCGACTCAACTGCACATAGCAACAACAACATTATTAATGGATGTTTGCAGCTGTTTCTCCTCTGAGTCATGCCGTGTCAGCAAATGGAGGTCTCAAAAGTTTTACTTTATCCATTTCTTTAAGGCTGGCTCTACTCTGATGATGCAGCTCTTTCCCAGTTGTATTTTGAGAGCCTTCCGACCTAAGTGGCTCATCCTCCTGCACTGTATTGGACAATGTTTCTGGGCTATTCATAAAGTTGTGCAGTAATGTATCAGACAGTGTTTCTCTGCTATTCATAAGGTTTTCCCTGGCCAATTCTTTGAGAAATGGATGGCTTCTTCCTTCCTCCTAGTCTGTCTCAATCCATAAGCTGCATTGAAACCTGTGCACCATGTGTAACCCTGCTGGTATTTGAAACACCAGTTGCACAGCCTCAAACCTCACAGCAACATGCAAGCCACCACAGTAGGACAAACTGACAGACAAGAGTTTGTCTCCCTTAGCTGTTCAATACCTCTCCACCCTCTCCTTGCCTGGATCCCTGCCACTGTTGGTCTGTCATCCCCCTGGCTTCATTTTTTCCCCACTTTCCTGCTTCTTGGGAGTGGGGCCTGGGTCCCTCCCCTTACCTGGATCCCTGCTACTGCTTGCTCTGTTAAGTTTCTGGCTTCTTCTTTCCCCCACTTTCCAGCCAAAAAAAAAAAAGAGTAGTAACAGTAGAAAAATAGGTAAAATTGACAAAGAGATAAGCCACAGAATTTTAAATCAATGCAACAATTATTTACTGAGTAATTACTATATGGCAGGCACTGTTCTAGACATGGAAAATGTATGGTAAACAAAACAAGATCCCTGCTCTTGTAGAATGAGCCTGTGAGGGTAGATGAACAATCACAAACAAGCAAGCAAGTCAGGTAGTGATGAGTGCTATCAGGAAAATAAAATAGGTGGATGTGATAGAAGTGACATAGCTACCCTAGATGGAGTGGTCAGGATAGGCATATCTGAGGAGGTGTTATTTATGCAGAGTTCTGGATGACACAAAGGTGCCAGCAATGTAATCATCTGGGGTAGAAGCTTTCTAGGGAGAAACCAGTGTCTCCAAGGTCTCCAGATAGGAATGAGTTCAGAATGTTCAAGAAACCAAGAGACAGCCAGTATGGCTAGAGGGAGTGGACAAGGAGGAGAATGGTAGGGAATGGTGCAGGACTGTGTAAGCCAGGTAGGGAGTTGAGATTTTAGTGAGGTGAGAAGCTATTGAAGATTTTAAGCAGGAGAGTGACATGACTTTCTTTTACATTTTTAAAACTTTATTGTTGTAGATACAGATATATAGTTATAGATATAACACAGCATTTGCCAATTCAACATCTTCCAGGTGTACAATTTAATGATATCAATTACATTAATCACATTGTGCAACCATCTCCCATAGACCCAGCTATATTTTTAAAAGAACTCTTTGGTGCATGTGTAGAATTGAATAAATGGGGCCAGAGCAGAATGAGGTAGTTAACAGTGAATAAGAGACATGTTAGGACTCAGGATGCTTGTTGTTGTTGTTCACTGCCATTGAGTCAGTGCTGGCTCACGGGGACCCCAAGCCCAATGCAACAAATGGATCATGGTGAGCCATAGGGTGTTCATTAGCTGATTTTCAGAAGTAGATCACCAGGCCTTTTTTCCTAGTCTGTCTTAGTCTGGAAGCTCTGCTGAAATCTGTTCAGCATCATTGTAGTTGTTGTTAGTTGCCATTGAGTCAGCACCAAGTCATACCAACTCTATGTACAACAGAATGAAACACTGCTCAGTCCTGTGCCATACTCATCATACTAACAATGCTTGAGCCATCCTTGAAGCCACTGTGTCAATCCATCTCATTCAGGGTCTTCCCCTTTTTGATTGCCCCACTACTTAACCAAGCATGATATCCATCTCCAGGGACTGGTCCCTTCTGACAACATGACCAAATAGGTGAGACGAAGTCTGGCCATTCTCACTTCTCAGGAGCATTTTGACTGTACTTCTGGGGCAGATTTGTTCATTCTTCTGGCAAGCCACAGTATTTTTGGTATTCTTCACCAACACTACATTTCAAAGGTATCAATTCTTCTTCAGTCTTCCTTATTCCTTACTCAGCATCATAGCAACAAATAAGCTTCCACTGACAGATAGGTGGTGGCTGGACACGAGGTGCATTGGCCAGAGTCTCCCAAATGGAAGGTGAGATTTCTACCACTGAACCACCACTGCTCAAGATGTTTGTAGATGTTCTTAGGTGCCATCAAGTAGCTTCTGACTCGTAGTGACCTTATGTACAGTGGAACTAAATGTTGCCTGGTCCTGCACCATCCTCACAATCATTGCTATGCTTGAATGCATTGTTGTAGGTACCACCATCCCATTGAGGGTTTTCCTTTTTCTCACTGACCCTCTACTTTACCAAGCATGATGTCCTTCTCCAGACACTGGTCTCTCCTGATAATATGTTCAAAATATATGAGACGAAGTCTCGCCATCCTCACTTCTAAGGAGCATTGTGGCTGTACTTTTCCTAGATGTTTAGAGGGTAGAAATTAACAATATTTGCTAATAACAGACTTGATTTGGGGGTGAGAGAAAACAAGGAGTCAAGGATATCACCTATATTTTGCCTAGAAAAACTGGGTAGATGGTAGTACTTTTTCTTGGATGGGAAAAGTTAGGTGTGGGGGCAGAATCTTAGAGATAAATTTTTTAGTGGTAGTAACAGCTAACATTTACTGAGCTTTACCTCTGTGTTTGACTTGTTTCACATAAGGGTTTCTCAATTTAGGACAGTATAATTTTTTGTTTTGGGGGCTGTCTTGTGCATGTAGAGTGTTTAGTAGCATCCCTGGCCTCTACCCTCTAGGTGTCAGTAGCATCCCCCCAGATGGACAACCAAAAATGTCTCCAAACATTGCCAAACTTCCCCTAATCATTGAAATCACCCCTAATCAAGAACCATTGCTTTACATGAATCCTCTCATGTAATCTTCACAAACACGTTATGAGTTCAAGCCTGTTATCATCTCTCCTTCACAAATGAAGAAACTGAGACCAAGCATAATTCAGTAATTTATCCAAAATCATGAATTCTGTTTTGGCCAAGTTGAACTTGAGTGTCCAATGACCATCCATAGAGAGATATCAAGCAGGCAGTTGTGTGAATGTGTCTGTAGTTCAGGGGAGCAGTAAGGGTGAAGAAAGAATCTACAACTGGTGTCTAGATGGCACTGGATGAGGTCACCTGGGGAAAATGTAGCAACCCCTGTTATCTCCACTGTTTTGCATGACCAATTTCTTGCTCTTTTCTGGATTATTCCCACAAGCAAACACAAAGAATGTCACCTTCCCTTGGTCCTAACTCCCCCTTCAGCTCCTGTCCTGTTCTCTGATCCCCTTCTTGCCAAAATTCTTGAAAAAGTTGATATGGTGGCATTCAAAATGGAATCTCATTAGTAATCACAACACTATTTCCCTCTAGCATCTTAGTGTTTGAAAAAACAGGTACAGCAGTTTGAATTAGGGAGTCTGGTGCTCTGAACAGCTCCCTGAGTCATGGTGCACCAAACTCAGGGGAGTAGAATTAGAAAGGAGAAAGGGACGGGGGAAAACTAATAACAAGATCAGATCTATCCTGTGGAGTACCAACAGGCAACCAAGAAAGACCATCTGAGACCTCCCTGGGTTAAGGAAGAAGACACACCACACCAGCATACCAGTGACCACCCCAAGGATCTACCTTCAGCACCTGACTTTATCAGTAATTTGGGTCGACTAGAGGCAGATGGGCACAGCCAGCACTGCTGAAACCCAAGCAGAGTACATTGGTGCCACAAGAGGGCGGGCCCAGGGAGGTGCCCCTGTAGCAGATCACTGATCAGGCTTGGGTCACCTTAGTGGTACTGAGGAGCCCGCACTTGACTTTGTCACTAATATTGAGACTACAGGTTACGCACAGGGACTGGACTGGTTCCTGCGCTGCTGAAACCGAGCAGATCTTTGGTGCCGTGGGTGGGAGAACCCAGAGAAGACCTCCCCCAGTGATCACAGAGCTGGACAGTTGCCATGGGTAGGCTTTTTTGGCACTGAGGGGCCTCGGGAGCAGGGTTTTTGTGTGTGTCTGAGCCTGGTGGGAAGTGGTGACTCCCTAACAACTGGAGTCTTTGCTGAAATTGAGCTGCAGGCCAGTGAATAACAGTACAACATCATTAGAAGCCCACTCAAAGCCCTAGAAACCACCCCTCGCAACGGGGAGCTTTCCTTCTTTCTCTCTTCTGTCCCCATCTTCTCTGCCAATACCCTCACTCATCCAATGGAAGAAACTACATTAAGCCACCATAATACTTCCCGGTTTGAATTCTAAGCCCTCTTTATGACAAACAGAAACCTATGTCCACATTCCACACAGTGATTCCACCATCACAAAGAAAACTGCAGAGCAACTCAGCATACCTGAATTAATAACTAAAAAAATAAAATACAACAGCTTCCCCATTTCAAAATATTAAATCATAAAACCAAGACAAAAGAAATCAATACATAACCAACAGTTAAAGACAACCTCAAAATGTCTATGAAACAACAGGCAACCTCAAATCAAAAAAAAAAAAAAACAACCAGAACAAGACATTAGAAGCAAAACCACAAAAAAAGGTGTCA
>NW_006921618.1:605887-607231 GCF_000298275.1 Orycteropus afer afer | reverse complement strand
TTTTACTTGTCAACCTTGGGGCTTCTCAGCCTCAGCAGCCAGCAGCTGTCTGAGTGAAGAAATGCCTCCTAGCTCCAGTGAGCCAGGAGCAGGAGGCAGAGCTGGATCCCAAGGTTGAGGGGCTTTCACCCAGCCCCTAGAGCCTGGCATTTTGAACTTGGACTTAAAGCCTCCAAATTGTAAGAATAAAATCCTTTTGTTAAAGCCATCCCATTTGTGGTATATATCTTGTCAGAGTGGTACCAGGTAACCAGAACACTGGCATTCTCATTTCCAAGGAATATTCCAGCTGCACTTCCTTCAGGACAGATTTGTTAGTTCTTTTAGCAGTCCGTGATACTTTCAGCATTCTTCACTAGCACCACAACTCAAAAGCATCAATTCTTCTTTGGTCTTCCTTATTCGTTGTCCAGCTCTCATATGCATATGAGGCGATTGAAAATATCATGTCTTATGTCAGGTGTACCTTAGTCCTCAAGGAGGCATCTTTGCTCCTCAGCAGTTAACAGAGATCCTTTGCAACCAGCTTGCCTAGTGCTATACATTGTCTGATGTCCTGACTGCTGCTTCCATTGGTGTCAATTGTAGAATGAAACAATGTGAAGTCTTTGACAACTTCAATCTTTTCTCCATTTATAGTGATGCAGCTTATTGGTCCAGTTGTGAGGATTTTTATTTTCCTTATATTGAGATGTAATCCATACTGCAGACTGTATTCTTCAATCTTCATCAGTAAGTACTTCAAGTCATCCTCACTTTCAGCAAGCAAAGTTGTGTCATCAGCGTATCACAGGTTGTTAATGATACTTCCTCCAATCCTGATGCAACGTTCTTTTTCATATAGTTCGGTTTCTCGGATTATTTGCTCAGCATCCAGATTGAATAAGTATGGTGAAAAGATACAATCCTGACACACTTCCTTCTTGATTTTAAACTATGCAGTGTCCCCTTGTTCTGTTTGAATGACAGCCTCCTGGTCTATGTATAGGTTCCTCATGAGTACAATTAAGTGTTCTGGAATTTCCATTCTTCTCAATGTTATCCACAGTTTGTTATGATCCACACAATCAGATGTTTTGTATAGTTAATAAAAGACAGGTAAACATCTTTCTGGTATTCTTTGCTTTAAGCCAAGATCCATCTGACATCAGCAATGATATCCCTTGTTCCACATCCTCTTCTGAATCCAGCTTGCACTTCTGGAAGTTTTCTGTCAATATACTGCTGCAACTGTTTTTGAATTATCTTCAATAAGATTTTACTTGCATGTGATATTAATGATATTGTTCAATAATTTCCACATTCTGTGGGATCACCTTTCTTTGGAATGGGTACAAATATGGA
>NW_006921618.1:601957-605787 GCF_000298275.1 Orycteropus afer afer | reverse complement strand
CAGAGGAAGAGGAGGCAATAGAATTATCTGAGAAGGAATTTGAGAGATATGTTTATAGAGCTTTACAAAAGCCTAAGGAAACCCCAAACAGAAGCAAGGAGAACACAGTTCCCTGGAAGAACTCAGGAAAGTCATTCAAGAACAAAATAACAAGATTAATGTGCAATCAGAATGCACACAAAAACAGCAGTTAGAAGTCCAGAAGATGCATACCAAAATTACAGAATTATACAACACAGTAGAAGCACAAAAGAGTACATTAGAACTGGCTGAAGAACATATATCCCAGCTAGAAGACAAATCCCTGGACACCAGCCTGTATGAAGAAAAATCAGAACAAAGATTTAAGAAAAATGAAGAGAACATAAAAATTTTATCAGATGGCATGAAAAGAAACCACATAAAACTCACAGGAGTTCCAGAACAAGAAGAGGCAAAAAAAAAAAACACCGACAAAATTGTGGAAGACCTGCTAACAGAAAACTTCCCCCATATCATGAAGGAAGAAGGGATATTTGTCCAAGAAGCCCATAGAACCCCACACAAGATAGATCCCAAGAGAAAAACACCAAGGCACATTATAATCAAATTCTCCAAAGCCAAAGACAGAAAAAAAATTTGAGAGCTGTCTGGGACAAAATAAATATTACTTATAATAATCAAACAGTTAGGCTGAATTCTGATTACTCAGCAGAAACCATGCCAGCAAGAAGGCAATGGGAGGGCATATATAAAACACTGAAGGAAAAGAACTTCAACCAAGAATCCTATATCCAGCCAAATTATCCATCAAATATGAGGGCGAAATCAAGGCATTCTCAGACAAAGAGAAATTAAGGAATTTTGTGAAAAAAGACCAACCCTACAAGAAATGCTTAAGGAAATCCTTCCAATAGAGAACACACAATGGAGATCAACAAAATCAGGATACATGGCATCAACACTAAAACCAAATTAGAAATAGAAACTCAAAATAAGACCATAAAACACTGTACATTAAAAACCAAGGAACTCAATCAGGACACGACAAAAGGAACTAAACTGTTAGAGGGAATAAAACCTCTAGATACAAACTTCCAAATGGAGAGGGAAACAGGACAATGTCATCACAGTGTGCACTGTTCTAAAAATGTAGAGACAAGAATGTACTCCAGGGTAACCACAGAGAAAATTAACACTCCCCCTAAGCAAATCCAGAAGGAAGGAAAACATATGGGTTTAATAAGCACAAAACCAATAAAGAAGAAAAGGGAGAAAGCATTAGGCAACAAACCAAACTCAGCACAGAAAAGTATATGGACCAAGGAAACACCAAAAACATGACAAAAAAACACAATAGAATGACAGCAATCAATTCATACCTATCACTAATTATACTCAATGTGAATGGACTAAATGCACCTATCAAGAGAAAGAGAGTGGCAAACTGGATAAGAAAAGAAGACCAATTGATATGCTGCCTACAAGAGACTGACCTTAGACACAAAGATAAAAACAAATTAGAGTTAAGGGAAGGAGAAATATATACTTAGTCAACGGTAACCAAAAGAGAGCAGAAGTGGCAATATTAGTATCTGATAAAATAGACATTAAGGTGAAAAAACATCATAAGAGACAAAGAAGGACATTATATGGTACTAAAAGGGTCACTAGACAAAGAAGATGTTACAATAATAAATATTTATGCACCCAATGAAAATGCCCCAAAATATGTGAAGCAAATATTAACTGAATTAAAAGGGACAATAGACAACTCTACAATAGTAGTAGGAGACTTTAACACGCCACTTTCAAAGAGGGACAGGTCAACTAGGAAAAAACTCAAGAAAGATACAGAAGAACTCAACAATACAATCAACGATTCAATCTCATAAACATATACAGAGCATTTCACCCAAAAAAAAGCACAATTCACATTCTTCTCCAGAATGGACTATATGTTCAGACATAAAACAAGCTTCAATAAATTCAAAAGCACTGAAATACCATAAAGCATCTTCTCAGATCACAATGCTGTAAAATTAGAAATTAATAATAGAAAGAGCAAGGAAAAAACATCAAACATATGGAAGCTAAACAATTCACTGCTCAAAAACTACTGGGTAATGGAACAAATAAAAATCGAAATAAAAAGATTCCTAGAAACAAATGACAATGAAGATACATCATACCAAACCCTATGGAACACAGCAAAAGCAGTACTCAGAGGACAGTTTATAGCAATAAATGCATACACCAAAAAAGAGGAAAGAAACAAAATCAGCACTCTAACTCATCAACTCCAACAACTAGAAATAGAACAACAAAAGCATCTAGAAGCAAGGAAAAAACAAAGATCAGAGCAGAAATAAATGAAACAGAAAAAAAAAAAAACCCAGAGAAAATCAACAGAATGAAAAGCTGGTTCTTCAAAAAAGATTAATAAAATCAATAAACCATTGGCAGATCTAACAAAAGAAAAGAAAGAAAAGATCCAAATCACAAGAATTGTAAATGAAAAGGGTGTCATCATAACAGAATCAACTGAAATAAAAAAGATACTGACAGAATATTATGAAAAATTGTACTCCAACATATTTGAGAACTAGAAGAGATGGACAAGTTTCTAGAATCACAAGATCTGCCTGAACTACCCCACTCAGAGATACAATACTTGAACAGACCTATAACAAAAGAAGAATTTGAACAGGTCATTAAAAAAAAAAAAAACTTCCCACAAAGAAAAGTCCTGGCCCTGATGGCTTCACTGGTGTATTTTATCAAATATTCAGAGAAGAGTTGACACCTATGCTACTCAAATTCTTCCAGAACATAGAAAAAGATGAAGTACTCCCAAACTTCATTTTATGAAGTAAGCATAACACTAATACCAAAACCAGGGAAAGACAACACTAGAAAGGAAAACTACAGACCAATATCCATCATGAACATAGATGCAAAAATATTTAACAAAATCCTAGCCAACAGAATTCAACAACATATCAAAAACTTAATACACTCACTCAGACCAAGTGGGATTCATACTAGGTTTACAAGGGTGGTTCAGCATCAGAAAAACAATCAATGTAATCCACCACATGAACAAAACAAAACAAAAGAACCATATGATTATATCAATCGATGCAGAAAAGGCATTTGATCAAATCCACCATCCATTCCTGTTCAGAACTCTCAGCAAAATAGGGATAGAAGGGAAATTCCTCAACAAAATAAAGGGTATATATGCAAAGCCAACGGCCAATATCGTTATTAATGGAGAAAGACTCAAGGCATTCCCCTTACGAACGGGAATCAGATCAGGATGCCTTCTATCACCACTTCTATTTAGCATTCTATTGAAAGTCCTGGCCAGGGCAATAAGGCAAGTGAAATAAAAGGCATAAAAACTGGCAAAGAGGAACTAAAACTATCTCTGTTTGCGGATGATATAATCCTTGTGACAGGTGGAGCTGTGTGTCAGCTTGGCTGGCCACAATTCTGTGTGGTTTAAGCAGTTGTGATGTGGTTATTTCCATAATGGGATCATATGAATACGTTTTGAGCAGCCAACCCATCAAAAGGGAGTTTCCCTAGGGGTGTGGCCTACTTCCAGTATATTTATGGACATCCAGGGAAAAGAGACACTCTTCTGTGGATCAGGATTCTGTTGTGCTGCCTACAACTGTCCGTGAGTGAACAATTCACCGTTCAGCTTGGAGATCTTGAATTCGTCATTTGTTGGAGTCAACAGCCAGTATACTGCCTGCCAACCTTGAGCTCATCAGCCCCTGCAGCTGCGTGAGTTGGGAAAAGCCTCCAGCTTGATGTTTGATCCAAGAACTTTGGACTTG
>NW_006921618.1:590663-601687 GCF_000298275.1 Orycteropus afer afer | reverse complement strand
AGGTCAACACACAAAGATCAGTTGGATTCCTCTACACCAACAAAGAGTCCTCTGATAAAGAAATAAGGGAAACAATACCATTTACAATAGCTACTAAAAAGATAAAATATCTAGGAATAAACTTCACCAGAGACACAAAAGACCTATACAAAGAAAACTATAAAACACTGCTACAAGAGACAACAAGGGTACTACATAAATGGAAGAACCTACCTTGTTAATGGATAGGTACATGGAATGCTGTGAAAATGTCAATACTACCTAAAGCAATCTACATATTTAACGCAATCCCGATCCAGATCCAACAAAATTTTTTAAGGACATGGAAAAAAACAATTACTAATTTCGTGTGGAAAGGAAAGAGACCTCGGATAAGCAGAGCACGTCTCAAGAAGAAAAACAAAGTGGGAGGTCTTACACTCCCAGATCTTAAGAACTACTATATAACCACAGTAGTCAAAACAGCATGGTATTGGTACAAGGATACACAGATAGACCAGTGGAACAGAATCAAAAGTCCAGATATAGACCCATCCATCTATGGACAGCTGATCTTTGACAAAGGTCCAAAACCCATTAAACAGGGAAGAAACAGCCTCTTTAACAAATGGTGCTGGCAAAACTGGATATCCACCTGCAGAAAAATGAAACAAGACCCATACCCCACCCCATACACAAAAACACTCAAGCCGGATCAAAGACTTAAATGTAAAACCCAAAACTATAAAATTCATCGAAGATAAAATAGGGGCAAATCTACAAGCCCTAATTTATGGCATAAATAGACTGTCAAGCATAACCCAGAATGTACAGGAGGTAGAAGAGAAGCTAGATGACTGGGACCTTTTAAAAATTAAATTCTTATGCACATTGAAAGACTTCGTCAAAAGGGTAAAAAGAGAACCTACAGAATGGGAGAAATTATTTGCCTATGACATATCTGATAAAGGACTTATCTCCAAAATCTATAGAAAACTTAAACACCTCGACATCAAGAAGACAAATAACCCAATTCACAAATGGGCAAAAGACTTGAACAGACACTTCACCAAAGAAGATATATACAGGCAGCCAACAAACCCATGAGAAATTGCTCGCTATCATTAATCATTAGAGAGATGCAAATCAAAACAATGAGATATCATCTCACTCCAGCAATAATAGCAAAGTTCAACTGGCAAGGTTGCGGAGAGATTGGAACTTTTATGCACTGCTGTGGGATTGTAAAATGGTACAACCATTGTGGCAAATGGTATGGTGTTTCCTTAAAAAACTGAAAATAGAAGTACCATTTGACCCAGCAATTCCATTACTAGGAATATATCCTAAAGAGGGGAGAGATAGCACACAGACAGTGATATGTACACCTATGCTCATCTCAGCACAATTCACCATAGCAAAGAGATGGAAACAACCTAAATAAACACCCATCAACAGATGAGTGGATAACCAAATTATGGTACATGCACACAGTGCAATACTATGCTACATTAAAGTACAATGAGGGATACGTGAATCATCTCACAACATGGATGAGCCTGGAGGACATTATGCTGAGTGAAATAAGTCAATCACAGAAAGACAAGTACTGTGTGAGCCCATTACTGTAAAAAGACAAAGAAGAGTTTGCTTGGGAAAGGGAACTCACTTTGTAGGTTACTGGAATGGAGAGGGAAGGGGAGGGATTGATTTCAGGCTGGTTGGGACTCACACACTGATGTAGGTAAAGGGAGGGATATACGGAAAGGATCTGTGACCACCATGATAACATTGGAAAATGGGAGGACATCGAATTGTGCACATAAGAGAAAGACAACAGATGCTAATACCAACCATCGTGTCCACAATACTGCATTCACATTAACACCAAACACCAGGCTACAGATAAACACATAAACACCTGAGAGGATCAGATGGGGGTCAGTGAACAGAAGTATACTCTAGACCAAGGATAGATTCAGCACTGCCTAATCTTGCACAGACACCAGTGATACAAAATACCTGCAGTCCTTACAGAAACAATAGAAGACAGACACAGAATAATCCCTCACAGACAAACAGACACTATGGGAGAGAGATCCAATAGGTCTACCATCTCAGAACCATAGTACTGAGGGACACCAGACTCAATTAGCATAACAAAATACATAAAAGCCTTGTTTCGCATCCTACATTTGTGAGTAGCGACAGGGGTCTTAATAGCTTTCAAGCAGCCATCTATGATGCAGCTAATGGTCTCCTAGCATTGGAAGCAAAGAAGAATGCAAAAAAAAGGGGGGTGCATCTGGAAGCGGTCAGCCCTAGGACATGATGGCCCTCAAGGACAGAAGAACTAGATGGTGCCTGGCTACCAATGCCAACCACTCAGGAAAGGATCAAATCTGGAGATCCTGGATAGAGTGTGAGGAAAAATGTGGAACAAAATCCAAAACCTCAATAATGACCAGAATTACTGGTCAGATGAAATCTGGTGAGACTCCCAATACTATGGCCCTGGAATACATTCTGCGCCTGGAATAAAACTCACCCCCAGGGGCTGGCTCTCAGCCCAATAGTTAACAAGATGTACACGCAGACCACCCAACCCAGGATGATGCACCCACATACTCTATGGTAATACATCCCTTAGAGCAATGGACCACAGGGCACCAGAGGACCAACATTCAGGTTAAGGAAATGCAGGACAAACGGGAGTGCATAAATATGAGGGGCACAGGGGGAGGGTTACAAGGTAGGAAGGGGAGGAGACTGGGTTGGGGTTGGACATGGTGAATGGGGAGTGAAACTAAATGTACACGTAACATTGAATGTAAAACTAGCTCTTTAAAATTAAAATTAAAAGAAAATAAAAATTTTAAAAGTTGATATGGTGTCTCTCTTCAAAATTCCCTCCCATTCCCTCTATCCATTCTAACAAGGTTTAATCCCCAATACTCCACTGAGACTGCAACCTCCACACTATCAGATCCGATAGTCAATCCTCTGCCCTCATCTTACTGGCCTTCTAGCAGCCTTGGACCCAGCTGGCTCTTGCTTCTTCTTAAAGCACTTTCATGAAGGACATTCTATGAAACAACTTTCCTGAACTCACCTGGACACTGTGAATGTCATGAAAGAAAGTCCTAGGAATTGTTAAAAATTATAGGAACCCAAAGAGACATCATAGCTACTGAGTGCAACATAGGAGATATAGATAGATGATGTTGTTGTTGTTGTTATGTGCCGTCGAGTCAAACCCGACTCATAGCGACCCCTTCTTGGATTTCCGAGGCAGTATCACTACGGAAGTAGGATTGCCCAACCTTCCTTCCGAGGAGTGGCTGGTGGGTTTGAACCGCCAGCCGTCTGGTTAGCAGGCAAGTGTCTTAGCCACTATGCTACCAGAGCTCCCAGATAGATGATAGATAGATAGATAGATAGATAGATATAGCTTAAAAGGAAATTATTTGGATAATGGATATGCCATACTGTCTTGGTTTTCCTTAATTTCTCTGCTCCAATCTAAATGTTGAAAGGTCTCAAGGTCTTTTCCTGGGCCCCCTTCTCTTGCCACTTTACCCAAAAGATAAAATATAGATAGGAAATACACAAGAGAAAAGTGTTCAGCCTCCATTATAATAAAAGAAGTGCCCAATAAAACAAATGAGGTACATTTTTATCTACCACAATGGCAAAAATTCAAGAGATTAATAATGGTCAGTCATGGTGAAGATGTCAGCAAACAAGCACTCTGAATTGTCTGGATAAATGGTAACACCTTTTTGGAAGGCAATTTCTCAATATCAGTAGATAGAATAGAATGATCAATTCTACACTTTGTCCTAAAGTTTTATTTTGACACAATTTCATACTTACAGAAAAATTGCAAGAATAATACAAAGAACTCCCAGTTACCCTTCATTCAGATGACCTAGATTTTAATGTTAACGTTTTGCTACATTACCGTTCTCCTTCCTTCTCTTTCTCTATATGTATATAGAGAGAAATGTATATATTTTTTTCAAACCACTTAGTAACACAAGTTGCAGGCATGATACCATTTTACCCTAAATATTTTCATATGTATTTCCCGAAAGTATGGAATTCTCTTATATAACCACAATGTAATGATCACAGTGAGGAAATTAACATTGATACAATACTATTATCTAATCCATGGATTTTATTGGGATTTCACCAATTATCCAAATAATTTCCTTTTTAGCAAAAAATGTGTGTGTGTGTGTGTATATACATGTGTGTGTGTGTGCGTGTGTGTGTGTGTGTATAAATATATACACATAGGATATGCACATAGGATATGCTGCATTCAGTAGTTATGTCTCTTTGGTTTCCTATAGTTTTTAACAATTCCCAGGACTTTCTTTCATGACATTGACATTGCCCAGGTGAGTTCAGAAAAGTCGTTTCATAGAATGTCCTTCTATTTGAGTTTGCCTGATATTTCCTCATGATTAGATTCAGGCAGGGCTGGATTAAGGCATGTGAGGGCCCTAAACTTGAGTGATCTGTGGTGCCACCTCCTCTATGTACACATTCGAACAGAGTATGTGAGTTATACATATACGCACGCGCGCATGTGGGTGTTAGCTATCCATGACATAACTTCCTTTTAAATTGCACTATAATTTTAGGGATTGATACAAACGTGGTTTGTACCACTTTAGTAGAGCGAGATGAACTGGATGATAAAATTTTTAGTTTATGTGGGATATTAAGATTTTTGCCGTATACCACATTTTATACAAAAAGAATTTTCTACATATCCTACAAAGTAGAAAATGAGCCAGTGACCTTAGCTGTTTCAGCAATCCATGTCAACTTCTGATGATCCCTCACAACAAAAAATTTACCTTCACCAATTTTGATTTAAATGACTCATACTTCAATTTTGATTCTTGTTTTGTAATAAATGCTATGATAAATGAACAAATGAAAAAAGGTCATAAAATTAAATGATCAGAAAACAAACATTACAACAAATTAGTATATTTTATTTTTAGATAGATCTTTCAACTCTACCATGTTACCATTAAAAACATTTCTTTCTATTCTTTGCTCTTACAGATTCTTCTATGATTTTATCACAATCTGTGGACCAATATCTACTTCCATACCTAAAAAGGATGATGAATCAAGTCTTTCTGGAATCATTGCTGTATGCTTCTCCTTTTGTCCCTTTAGGGACGAAAATGAGCATTCTCTTGTGCAGTTGGTGATCATTAAAGGTAGGAATAAGAGTAAAGCAATTTCAACATTGCATTTGATCCTCTCATGGAATCATACGTGCATACATGAGTAAAATTTGTCTTTCCTGAATCTGTAAACTTAGTTCTCATGTAAGAATGAAACTGTCACATTTCTCTGTAAAGATTCATATTCAAGATAAGCCTGCACAAAATTCTTGGACACCCTCAGGTGTATCCACAATGTTTAAAAAGGAAAATCTATTTGAAAGAACTTCATACACATTCACCCCTCTTTTCATGCAAGATTCAAGGATGTCAAGGATGGTGTAGTATGTGGTTACATGAAATTAATCTCTGGCACCCAATGATACTTCTGGAGCTCTCTGTCATGTACTTGTTTCTTTCTAATGCATCTGCAAAGGTAGACAGCCTGATATCAGTATTTGGCAGTATTTGTTTTCAAATTTTTCAAAATCTTCTCTTCAGTTATATAACCTGTGCATATCTTTAAATTCTGAATCTTGGAGAGCTGGACTCATCCAATGAAAATGCTTTCTATATTCCACATAACCAATATAAATACATTCTCTAGTGTTTACATTTACTTGGCAATATTTTCAGCTTCCCTATTTGTGTCTGGTCTTCAGCAATATTTTTAAGGCAGTGTACAATTCCAGGATTGCACTCATTGCTGTAGCATGTGCTTCCCACCATGTATTAGAAAGATATTTTAATTCAATCATTGCCTAAATAAGTCTTAAGAACTGCCCATTGGTGAGCGGGGGTGGGAGGAGTGTGATGTGTAGAGTAACTGAACAGTAGAAAAAAATTGGCTGTTTTTGGATAACAATCTATTGCACCAAACCAAAACCAAACTCAATGAGGTTGAGTCAGATCCGACTCATAGCGACCCTTCCTTGGGTTTCCAAGGTGGAATCACTGTGGAAGTAGATTGCCCCATCTTCCTTCCAAGGAGTAGCTGGTGGGTTTGAACCACCCGCCTTCTGGTTAGCAGTCAAATGCCTTAGGCACTACACCATCTGTTGCACTACATCCTACAAGATTAAGTGAGTGTGAAAATAGCGTCTTCGTTATGTTCTAAAATATAAACAAAAAAGCCAAACCCACTACCATCAAGTCAGTTCTGACTCATAGCAACCCTCATTGGGTTTCCAAGGCTGTAAATCTTTATAGGAGTAGATTGCCTCATCATCCTTCCACAGAGCAGTTGGTGGGTTTGAACCACCCACCTGGTGAGCAGCCTATTTATTTACTCACTGCACCAGCAGAGCAGCATTGTCAGAGGACTGGCCTCTGCAATTAGAAAAATCAACTTTGCAAACATCAGATAAATAGTGAAGCACTTGATCTGAAATTTTTTCACAGGTGTCATAAATCACTCAACAAGTTTTCTATCTGTTTGAGATACACATCTGAAAATAATATGTAGCTGACCTGTATGAGAAAGATCAGGAGTGAAATCTACAGACAAACAGAAATATTTACCCGTATTTATTTCACTGAAAATAGTTAATGGAACTTTATTACTTACTAAGTTTATTAATTCTTCACACATTGTTTTAGATAGATACAATGTTTTGGATATATGCCCCTTTCTGTGTTACTATATCATGAGATGTGACCTGCTAAACATAGATCAAACTGAACAACCTCAAGTAAATCCAAAACATTTCCATTTTGAGGGGACCCAAACACTTCTTTTGTTCCTTGAAAAGATAGTCCATGTTCAGCAATTGTTATAATGACAATAACAACATGTTTTAAGACAGCTTTCCAATTCCGACCATTTCTCGATAATTTGCGTTTCCAGTTCATGAGTTAATCCAAAACAATGTCTTTGGTTTAAATATGACAACATACAATCTCTGTGAATTTAACTGTTTTCATGTTTGTCAATCATATTTGAGTTGCTCCAGCCACTAAATCTGTCCATAGCAAATTGAGAATTAAATGATTTATGATGGGGAAGTTTGCAAGCAATAAAACATACAGAACTGACTGATGGAGAATACAGTAATCATTCCCTCTTATAATGTTCACCCTAAAGATATATTCTGGCTACAGAACCTTGTTTGTTTGCCACCTAAAAATTTTGGACACAAATTTTCAAATAGTCCACTGTGATGTTGACAATCACTTGGCACTCTTTCGATCCAATAATTTACATAATTAGAGGAAAAAGTATTCCACAAAGCAGGATCTACATTTCTGTTAAGATTAGGCAATCTATCTCTATAGTGATACCTCCTCGGAAACCCAAGGAGGGGTCGCTGCTCCCACTTGACAGCAGTGAGTTTGGTATGGGGTCTGTAGATGCAACAATTTCAGATTCTAAAATCATTTCCCTTTCTATACCATTATTATTTTTTTACTTCAGCAAGGAATGGATGCAGAACTTGGAACAAATTCTGTTATTTTTTATTGCTGTTAGTAATTTTAGCACTAGTATACTAGTTGAACGATTTACACCCATTAAGCTAGAGTATTCAATGGAAGAATTTTCTTCTGATTAGTTATAATTGTCTTTAGGGATTCACAAGATCTTTTCTTTTTATCTTCTACAAGCTTTTTTGTCCTTTTTGTGCTCTACTTAGCTGTTGGCATTTCATTTTACCGGCTACTTTTTAGACTGGGTTCTACCATAGCAAATAAATTTGAATAATTGAAAATAAATAAAATTTATAAAACAAGTACAATTTATAAAATAAAATTTACAATCAGATTTGAACTTTAACACAAAAAGTTACATTCAAAAATTAGTAAGCAAAAAAAAATGTATTTGGAACATGTGCTTTTGGTCTTCAGGTCTTCATGTAGCTTAGTCAAAAGAAATAGTACTTAGAAGGCAGTCAGAAATAATTCCACTCATTTGTCATGCAGTATTTGTTGACAGGCCCTTCACAGATCTCCACAAGTGTTTTTCATCTTGAAATAATACTTAAAAACTTGTGCACTCACCTTCCATCTTTTGATGCTGTATTTTCACTGTTCATTGAACTACTGCTGATATTTAACAGAAGCAAAAGCAATTGCAAAGAGCATGATACAAATACTAAGGAATGCTCAATTTGAAGGTTCCCTTCGGTTCACTCTGAGAAAGACAGAACCAGATACATCACGAGTCACGTGATTATAATGCCACTTGTGAATTCGCATGTGGTCACTGAGAGAGAACTGAATGTTTATACCTGATCAGTCCAAAATGAAAAGGAAAATATAATTGCTATCATATACAAGATGTATGAAATGTACTTTCCCTTTCTTTGTGGAATTGGTCAACTCCCATATTTGGAGATCTGTACATAATTGATGTAACAATAGCACCATATCTTGACGAGCAAGTTTGTTTTATGAGTTACAACAATATCACTCAATTTCTTAAAAGAAAGTCAGTCTGAAGGAAAATGGAAAGTAAAATACATTTATATAATTTTTATTATGTAACTAATCATTTGTTTATTAGAGGAATTGTTTGACTTCCTTACATGGAGATATGTAAATATTTGGATAAAATATAAATGTAATGTTCTGATAAACACCTTTTGTTGCTTTCTTGGAAGACAAATTTAGAAACACATTCATTGTTGCAAAACAGAAACATATTTTGCTCACTAAAAAATATTGAATTTTGCATCCTCTTGATGTGCTTAACACCATGTTTATTATCATATGCAGCACCTTGTCCTGCATAACAGACAATACAAAATGAAACTCACTTTTCCCTGTGTTCTTCTTTCCTGTGCATTCCTGTCCTCCAGCTTTCTCCCCATGCAAATACTGCGCTCTGATCTCCCATGACTGATTGTTCTAAGGAATGTACCTACCTGGTGTAAATGTTCACCTTATATGTCTGTCTATTGTTTGGCTGGCAGCCACAGGAGTGAGTTCAATTCCAGGCCTGAAGGGTAACTAGGGGTCATGGTCTTAGGGGTTTCACCAGTCTCTGTCAGACCAGTAAGCCTGGTATTTTTTATGATTTTGAGTTTTGTTCCACATTTTTCTCCCACTTTATCCAGGATCTCATATTTTGATCCCTTTCTGAGTGGCTGACAGTAGTAGCTGGGCACCATTTAGTTCTTCTGGTTTCAGGGTGATGTAGACTGAGGTTTACATGGTCTACTAGTCCCTTGGACTAATTGTTTCCATGTGTCTTTGGTTTTCTTCATTCTTCTTTGCTTTGGATGAAGAGAGACCAATTGTTGCATCTTAGTTGGCTGTTTGCAAGCTTTTAAGACCCTAATCCTATTCACCAAAGTAGGACACAGAACAATGTTTTTGTGTAGTATGTTACAATTGATTTGATGTCCCCTACAACCATAGTCCTGAGCTCATGTGCCCAGTGACTCATTCTCTCAGGGTGTTTGGCTGTGGCTAAGAAGTTATCATAACTTTGCACCCTGATGGAGTGAGTTTTTGGACCTGTGGGCTCCAGACCATGCTCATGTGGGACATCAAGCTCAATTGGCATAACATACTACACAAAAACATTGTTCTACACCTACTTTTGTGAGTAGCAACTGGGGTCTTAAAAGCTTGCAAGTAGCCATCTAGATGCAATAATTGGCCTCTCCTTGTACAGAGCAAAGAAGAATGAAGAACCCAAAAATGCATGAAATAATAAGTCCAAGGGACTAGTGGACCATGCAAAACTCAGCCTGCATGACCTTGAGACCAGAAGAACTAGATGTGCCCAGCTACCACTGTCAACCACTCAGAAAGGGATCAGTACAGGAGATCCTAGATAGAGTGGGAGAACAATGTAGAACAACATTCAAAATCATTCAAAACAAGGGCAGATCTACTGGTCTAATAGAGTCTGGTAAGACCCCTGAGACTATGGCCCTTAGTTACCCTTCAAGCCTGGAATTGAACTCACTCCCATGGCTTCCACCAAACAACAGACAGACATATAGGGTGAACATTTACACCAGGTAGATACACTCTTTGGAACAATCGATCATGGGAGAACAGAAGGGCAATGTTTGTACAGGGAGATAGCTCAGGGAGCAGGAATGCATAGGAAAGAAGGACATAGGGAAGAGGTAACTACAGGGAGAAAGCAGAAAGAGAGTCATGAAACAAAAAGTGTATGAACATCTGTATGGAAAATGAATTTGCTCTGTAAACTTTCACCCAAATCACAGTAAAAATTTAAGAAAACAAAAAGAAAGAAACAGCTCTGGTGGCATAGTGCCTAAGGCATTTGACTGCTAACCAGAAGGCTGGCGGTTCAAACCGACCAGCTGCTCCTTGGAGGGAAGGTTGGGTAATCTACTTCTGTAGTGATACCACCTCAGAAACCCAAGGAGGGGTTACTATGAGTCAAAATTGACTCAATGGCAGTTAGTTTGGTTTTTGGGGTTTTTTTTTTCCCCATCTGCTCTATTACATATATGGACATTCTTATAGCACATACAAATATGTATGTGGAAATATCACCTGCCATATATATATATATGATCATGGGTATGTTCCCTGTTGCCTAGACATACCTGATCATTTAGCCTATCTACCTATGTAACCACAGGGAGGAAGTGGGAAGAAAGCTGTTACATCAGGGAGATTGCAATCAATGTCATGAAATAAAATGCATATGAACTATTGTATGGAAAATGAATTTTCTCTGTAAACTCATGCACTAAAAAAAAACTATTTAAAAAAATGAAGTTCAGGAGTTCTAGCAAGATGGGGAACTAGGCAGAAAGACTGCATAGACCCTCTTCAACAAAGAAAAGGGAAACCAATTAACACAGACACAGAAGATAATCTTGAACCCCTGAGCCTTGAAGGGAAGGATATAGAAGTGGACTAAAC
>NW_006921618.1:565463-584693 GCF_000298275.1 Orycteropus afer afer | reverse complement strand
TGTGGTAAACTGTGGTCAATGTCATGAGACAAAGTATATGTGAACCACTGTATGGAAAGTGAATTTGCTCTGTAAACCTTCACCCAAATCACAATTTAAAAAAAAAAAAAAAATGAAGTTCACTTGATACATAAATTTAAACTTTTCATATTAAATACTAATATGCTTGCTAAGTTAATATATTAAATTATTACCCATGTTAGTATCATATTAAATGTATGCTAGATTATGTCCATGTGTATTGCAAACATATTTTAAAGTTAAAGTTATAAATGCTATTGTTTACAGACTTGTGACAACTCTGTATGTAAATGCTATATAGTTAAAAAGTAACTTGATTAAACCTACCACAATGGTCTAATTATTCAAGTTCCCTTGCTTTTGTGGGACAAGAGTTCCCATTGGTTGTTTTCCAGGATGTGCACAAGAGCCTACTCTTGTGTTGTCTGTATAATGGTAAAGAGCATTGCTGGCCCTTCTTGTTGGAGCTGCTGGATCAGCAGACAGGGATATACATGATGGTTCTCTCAATGGATCAGAAACTCATTATCTATTAATATAATCCATCCTTACCCAGTAACCACGCATGTTGGATCCAGTGGTATATTGGGTGAATGTAGCAAGAGTTAGACAGTCCACCACCATCTCTTGTTTATCAGAAAAACAAAATAGTATACTCTCAAGAGACCCACCAATATATAAGGAGTTTCAATTATGCAGGAGGGCACTATAGGAGACAGATGTCAACAAAGTTGTTGAAGTGGTAAGGGCCTTATAGCTTAACAACCTTGTGGTGGGCACTCTCGTGACCCTGTGTAAACTTTATTTGCAGCCAGTGCGTTCTCACACACTGGAACAGGTATCAGGTTCACTCCATGCCCTGCCAGTCCCCTTCTGTTGTGCCACTCGCTTTTCCTTGCGTCCAATCTGCTTGGCACCTGTGGATCTTTGCTTTAGACAACTGGTGCCCTTGTTTTGTTGATGTTCTAAGCACATGCTTACCTTGCTCACTGGGCAATCCATCCCTGGATTCGCATCATGCACTTTGGCATAAACACTCTGTTTCTCTTCTCCCTTCCTGCAATGCTGGTTTCCTGGCTTTTCAAGCTACTTCTTTCTCCTCATTTGAGTGGCACTTCAAATACCACCTTTTCAATGAACCTTTCCCTGAGCAACCCATATGTTGTTGTTGTTGTTATGTGCCATCGAGTCAGACCCGACTCATAGCAACCCCTCCTTGGGTTTCTGAGGCAGTATCACTACGGAAGTAGATTGCTCAACCTTTCTTCTGAGAAGTGGCTGGTGGGTTTGAACCGCCAGCCTTCTGATTAGCAGTCAAATGCCTTAGGCACTATACTACCAGAGCTCTCAAGCAACCCATATACAGTAGCTCTATTCTATTTTTTTCCATGATGGCATTCTGCTTATATCCTTCACATCAGATTGTTTTATTTGTGCATTTGTTTACTTGTTTATTTATGTCTCTTTCTATGAAGTAAGTTCCATGGAAGAAGTTACCTTGCCTGACCTGTTCTTATTTCAGAGTCTAATACTGCGTCTGGCAAATAGTAGGTGCTCAATAAATATTTATTGAATGAATGAATGACTAGTGACAGTGAAAAAAAGTGACAGAACAATATGTGTAATGTTAGCCTGATCTCATTTCATTCAGAAAAAATTCACAGATATGATTATCCATATACTTTAAAAAAAAAAAGAAAAACTCACTGCCATTGAGTTGATTTCAACTCATAGTGATCTCCTTTGGGTTTCTGAGGTGGTAGATCTTTACGGAAGTAGATTGCTCAGTCTTCCTTCCAGCAGAGCGGCTGGTGGGTTTGAACCGCCAACCTTCTGGTTAGCAGTCAAATGCCTTAGGCATTATGCCACCAGAACCCCTTATACATATACTAGTCCCTGGGTAAAGAGACCTGCTCGTGCAGTGGTTAAGCACTCAGCAGCTAATCAAAGGTTGGTGGTTCCAAACCACCAGCTGCTCTGTGGAAGAAAGATGTGGTAGTCTGCTTCTGGAAAGATTATAGCCTTGGGAGCCCTATGGGGCAGCTCTACTCTGTCCTAAAGCATCACTTACTGTAAGTTAGGATCAACTCCACAGCAATGCATTTGGTTTGATTTGGGTTAGTCCCTGGGTGGCACAAACGCTTTGTGCTCAGCTGATAACCAAAAGGTTGACAATTTGAACCCATCCAGCAGCACTGAAGAAGAAAAAAAAGATCTGGCAATCTGCTTCCATAAAGATTACACAGCCAATAAAACCCCACGGAGTAGTTATACTTGGTAACACATCACATCCCAGTGAGTCAGAATGAACTTGATGGCAAGAGGCAACATGAAGAACATTCTAGAAAGATTCACAGGAAGCAGTTAAGAGTGGTCACCTCTGAGAAGGGATATTGTGGGGAAGGGCAAACTTTCACTCCTTCACTTTATATAGTTTTGTATTTGTTTATTTCAACAAATATGTATTATCTCTGGAACAATGATTTTTAAAATGTTTCTTAAAATAAAAATAAAATACTCCCTCTGAGAAGTCTTCCTCAACTAGTTCTCCCTCCTTCAGTCCCTCCCTTGCTTGGTATTTCTCAAGGGCACTTGGGGATAGTTCGTGCTGTGCTAGACAGAACCTGTACCTCCTCAAGAGCAGAGATCCCCAACCCTCTGCCCTGAGCTAGCTGCCCCACTCCCCTCAGATGCTGATGACTGAATAAGCAAATGGTTAAGTGAGTGGGATCCAGGCTCTGCATCCAGGGTCAATATAGCAGTTCCTCAAAACATTCTGGGACACTTACATCTCCAGACTACACATCCCATCCCTCTGCCAGCAACGCACTTCTCTGTCTTTTGCCTGGAAAACTCCTACTTGTCCTTCAGGAGCCCCTGTGGAAAAAGCTTGCTCCCTTCCCCCATTACAGGGTGCTCTGCATCCATCCAGGTCACTGCTGGGTGTGGCAATTCACCACTGGACCCCGAGCATCCTCACACTCTCTTACTGGGTATGCCAAGAATGCAAGGCCTTGGCCCCAGTTACCCAGGCCATTTCTCAGGGCTTTGTTTACAGCAAGTGACCTGGAGAAATGAAGTAACACCTCCCCACCAAGAATCAAGAGAAACCTTGCTTCCCCTGCTATGCTATTGTTGTTAGTTGCCATGAAGTGGATCCCAGGCTCATTGTTCCTCTACTGATTGAGGGGGGGTGTGTCCTCCCACTCCCTCCTTGGGTCCTTTCTCTCACCCTACCTGTGCCCAGTGTTTCCCACCCAAACTGCTCCTCCTATAACATGTGTCTCCTCCCTTCATTCAACCAGCTCTCGTTAGTAAAGAACTGATGATACAGACCAGGAACTTTATGTACTGCTCCTCAGAAATGTAAAAAATGCCACCAGCAGTGCTTTTAGGTGGTACAGGGACAAGAACAAAGCATGCAATAGCATTAGATCCCCCAGTGGACAAGTTACTCATTTCTAGTTCTCTTTCATTCCTTCTGATTACCTCAAGAAGAAAGTCTCAAGTTGGTCATCTCTTTAACACTTAAAAATCTCCCTCTGAGGCAAAAAAAAAAAAAAAAAAGAAGGTGGGGACCAGGTTTGCTGGTCCAATAGAGCCTGGTGAAACCACTGAGACTATGGCCCCTAGCTGCCCTTCAGGTCTGGGATTGAACCCACACCTGTGGTTTCCAGCCAAACAAAGAACAGGCAAGTGAGTTAAACATTTACCTCAAGTAGACACACACCCTGGAGAGAACAATCATGGGAGAAGGAAGGGCTGCTTATGCACAGGGAGACAGCTCAGGGCGCAGAAGAGTATGGAGGGATGGACACTGGGAAGAGGTAACTATGGGGAGGAAGTGGGAGGGGAGCTGTTGCATTGTAAATTTTGGTCAATGACATGAGACAAAGTATATGTGAACTGCTGTATGAAAAGTGAATTTACTCTGCAAATCTTCACCCAAATCAAAAAAAAAAAACTCCCTCTGTAGCAAAAATTAAACAGGCTCTTACAATCTCCCGGGCTTACTTCTCTGGCTTGGCTTTAATAAAAATTGTTTCACTTTCTAACCCAAAGTTTGGAGGTTTAAATCTGCCCAGAGGTGCCTTGGAAGAAAGGTCTGGGAGAGTCCAGTTCCAAAAACTCGGTCATTGAAAACTGTGAAACACAGCTCTACTCTAACTCGCTCATGGTATCACTGTGAGGCTGAAACCTAATGAAGTCAAAATTATTTCCCCCACCCTGGTTAAGGCAGATAATTAGAACAGATAGGACCCCCCATGGGAGTAGATAAGTAAACTTGATTACCCTCAACTATTTCCCCACCCAGACCCGTTGGAGACAGGTGAGTAAACACATAGGACTCTGGCTGGAGACACATGGGTGAATAGATAAGCTCAGTTCCTTAAGAACTGAATGGAAAAACATTCTTTCCTACTATTTCCTTAGGCACAGGTAATAAACGCATTAATGTGTCTTAGAAAACAACTTGAAAATTAACTCTGGCCCACTGACTTGCTCAGTGGGGGGAGAGGAACAAAGTTATTGGGAATTAACATTTCAGCCAATCAGTCAACCATCTCACACCCAAATTCCTGAAATTTTTGTGAATATGCATAACCTTCTCTTCTGAAACCTACAAAACTGTAATTCGATGGAGTTTTGGGGTATCAGATCTGGGTACTGATACCCCTATTCCTTGCACTGCCGCTTTGCAATAAATAATTTTCTCTCCTCTTAATCACTCGGTGTGTAAACTGTTTTGGCCTGACTGTGCACCGGGTAGGGACCCGCTTTTGGTCCTATTTCAAGGCTGAATCAACTCTTGCAACTGTTATTTAGAGCAAATTATACTGGTTTTCCATGTATTTCCCTTATGACTTTCCTTCTTAAATAATCTTAAGTAGAAAAAGTGAATTAGTGCAACAATAAATAGATAACAGTTCAGATACTACATTGATAGGGCAAAAGTTAGAAAGTTAGGAAATATGCCATAGTCTGGGAGATGGTGTCACTAATGCTGGAATTTCTGGTCTACAGTGATGAGGGAGCTATTTGGGCAACAACTTCTCCAGCCTACTCTAATCTGCCCCACCTCACCCTTAGCTATATTCAGACCCACTTGCTACCTGCTGGTGCTCTGAGTGTCCATCTTGACCCCCACATGAGAGTCTCTGCTTGAACAATTAACACAGGACCACTCACAGTGAATGTCCCCTCTGATCACATTTTATAGCTGAGGCAATTGAAATCGGAACTGAGAAACCCAAAGTTACTGAGCTATTGAAGAGTATCCTCAGCCAATGAGCCCAACAGCCCAAGACTGAGATCCTGTCCTGCCCCTTATTGCCGAATTTCTCCCTCAGGGAGTTGTCATGGGCTGCAGAACCCCAGACAGATAGTTAGAGCTCAGAGCTTCTCTCCTGCAAGAGGGAAATGTCAGGGAAAGTGGCGTCTGAGCTGGTCTGAATTCTTCCCTGGAGACCGCTCACCTAGAGCAAATGGGTCAAATTCAGCTCACTGAAAGATCAGTTCTCCAAGGAAACTATCAGCCAACTCATGGGAAATTTTGATGTTTTAGAGCAATATGCAGATGACACAACCTGCTTCTGAAAGTGAAGACAACTTGAAGAACTTACTGAGGAAGATCAAAGACTACAGCCTTCTGTATGGATTACATCTTGTCATGGATTGAATTGTGCCCCCTAAAAATATGTGGTAAGTTGGCTGGGTCATGCTTCTCAGTTATGAAATGAGGTAATTTGGTAGTTATGTAATGATGTAATCATCCTCCATGGTGTGATCTGATGTGATCAGCCAATCATTTGTGATGGGATTAGGGTGGTGCAGTACCCTTACTCAGGTCACAGCCCTGATCTGAAGTAAAGGTAGTTTCCCTGGGGTGTGGTCTGCATCACCTTTTCTCTTACGAGAGATGAAAGGAGAAAGAGGTGAGCAGAGAGAGAAAGAAGAACCAGGAATGGAGCACATCCTCTGGACTCGGGGTCCTTCTGCAGAGGTCTTCCTAGACCCGGGGAAGACTGACGCCAAGACACATGAGATCTCCAAGGAATGCCAGGTCCACAGATGCTGAAAGGAAATGAGGACCTTCCCTCTAAACTGTGAGCTGACAGAGAGAGAGCGCCTTCCCCTGGCGCTGGGGCCCTGAATTCAGACTTCTAGCCTGCTAAACTGTGAGAGAATACATTTCAGTTTGTCAAAACCATCCACTTATGGTATTTCTGTATAGCAGCGCTAGATAACGAAGACACACCTCAACACAAAGACAACAAAAATCCTCACAACTGGACCAATAAGCAACATCATGATAAATGGAGACAAGATTAAAGTTGTCGAGTATTTCATTTTACTTGGATCCATGGTCGATGCCCATGGAAGCAGCAATCAAGAAATCAAACAACATACTGCATTGGGCAAATCTGCTGCAAAAGACCTCTTTCGAGTGTTTATGAGTAAAGATGTCACTTTGAGGTCTAAGGTGCATCTGACCCAAGCCATAGTATTTTCAGTTCCTTTATATGCATGTGGAAGCTAGACAATGGGTAAGGAAGACTGAAGAATTGATGCATTTGAATATGGTTTTGGTGGAGAATACTGAACATACCATGGATTGCCTAAAGAACAAACAAATCCTCGTGGAGGAAGAACAGCCACAGTGCTCCTTTAAAGCAAGGATGTGTAGATTTCATCTAACATACTTTGGATATGTTATCAGGAAGGACTTGTCCTTGAAGGCATCACATTGATAAAATAGAGGGTCAGAGAAAAAGAGGAAGATCCTCAATTAGATGGATTGACACGGTGGCTGCAGCAATAAGCTCAAACTGAACAACAAGTGTGAGGATGGCATAGGACCACGCAATATTCACTCTGCTCTACACAGAGATGCTATGAGTTGTAGCTCATTCGATGGCACCTAACAGAGCAGGAATTAGCAAACTACAGCTCTGAACCCAAATATGGCCTACACTTGTTTTACTAGAGCCCACAAGCTAAGAATTGTGTTAACATTTTTTAATTGAAAAAAAAATCAAAAGAAGACTATTTCATGATACATGAAAATTAAATGGCATTCAGTTTCCGTGCTTATAAATAGATTTTACTGGAACCACACCCATTTATTCCATGTTGTCTGTGGCTGCTTTCATATTGCAGTGGCAGAGCTGAGTAGTTACAACAGAGAGTCATGGCTCTCATCACTCTCCCCTGCTGCTCAGCCCACTACAAAGCACAATGACACAGCTGCAAACTGACAGCATGCACATCACATCAATGCAGCACACTTATCACATCCAAACAAGAAAACAAAAGAACTTGGAATGTCACACCTTTAAGGCACTGTGAAGTGTGGATTATTTTGTTATTCAATTAGGTGGCAAAGTATTGTGCTTATTATACAATGACACTCAAAACCAAACCCACTGTTGTCAAATAGATTCCATCTCATACAGACCATAAAGAACAGCCCCATAGCATTTCCAAGGCTGTAAATCTTAATGGAAGCAGACTGCCTCGTCTTTCTCCCGCGAAGTGGCTGGTGGATTCAAACTGTCAATCTTTTGCTTATCGGCTGAGTGCTTAACAACTGTGTCACCAGGGCTCCTGCAATGACATTATGGCTATGCTAAAAGAATACAAAATGTGTCTTGGCCCATAAAGCCTAAAATACTTACTGGCCTTTTATAGAAAAAGTTTGCTGACTGTTACAGATTGAATTGTGTACTCCTACAACAAGTGTTGTAAATCCTAACCCCATACCTGTGGATGTAATCCCATTTGGGAATAGGGTTTGCGTTTGCTACCTTAACGAGAGCGACGCCTCCTTGGGTTTCTGAGGCAGTATCTCTACAGAAGTAGATTGTCCAACCTTCCTCTCAAGGAGTAGCTGGTGGGTTTAAACCGCCAGGCTTCTGGTTAGCATTCAAATGTGGTGTGTTTTACAATAATCCCTTTTGAGATCTACAAAGAGGAGAATCGGCACTGCCGGAAGGCAGCACAGGTGAGGGAAGACAGATGCCACAGAGATCAGCAAGGAACTGAGTATCAGAAGTTGAAGGGCGACAAGGATCTCCCCCCGGAGCTGACAGAAACCTTCCCCTAGAGTCGGCACTCCGAATTTGCATTTCTTGCCCCCTAAACTGTGAGAATCTACTTCCGTAGTGATACCATCTCAGAAACCCAAGCAGGGGTCACTGTGAGCCGGATTCGACTTGACGGCAGTGAGGTTTTTTTTTAACTGTGAGAAATGAATTTGTTTGTTAAAAGCACCCATCTGCGGTATTTCTATTACAACAGCACCAAATAACTAAGATACTGGCCGCTGTTTGTTTGTTTTAGGTCCCTGGGTAGGACACACAGTTGGCACTCAACTACTAACCTGCAGATCCATGGCTTGAACTCAGCCAGCAGCCCACCCAGCAGGGCCATAGGAGAAAGTCCTAGCAATCTGCTTCAGAAAAGTTAAAGCCAAGAAAACCCTGGGTAGTAGCCTACCAGGACACACATGGGTTCACCATGAGTCGGAATTAACTCGACCACAGCAGCCTTGGAGTGGGCTTTTGATTTTTGTTTGATCCCAGTTTCAGAGCAGCCTGCGGCTGGATTACCAGTTCCGTTAGGTGCGCACCAATGTCGGCATGGTTCCCATTTCAAATACAAGCCCAGCCGCTCAACCTTTTACAGCAACGTTGTGTGGACTTTCTGCAAATGTACTTGACCGCTTCCTCCTAACTATGCCAACTCAAGCCCTGCTCCAGGACCAGACCCATTCCCAGCCCCCAGCCCACCCCCAAACCAGTCCTGTCCTTTCTTGCCCAAACATTCAGTCATTTCATAAACATTTCCTGATGCCTCTTTTGTGCCCAGCCCTTTGGAAGTTGATACTTGAAGAGGGGGGCGTGATGTTTATACACCCAGACCTGTCCCTGCCTTCCCCACCCACACGTTCACATCTTCCTGAAATTAATCATGAAATCTTCAAATTACAGGATCTGAGATGCAAAGGCCCCTCAGCGTTGTATGAATTCTAGAACCTCCTAGCTTTTAAACTCTTGGATTAGTAGCAGCTTAGCGTAGAAGACATACAGAATCTTAGGCACTTGAAATGTTAGAACTAGAGAATATTAGAGTCCTGAATCATTTTTAAAATGTTAAAATTATGGAATTATTTAATCTAGGTACATTAGAATAGCAGGGTCTTAAGACAATGGAGTATTAGAGTGTTCTGAGTGGAAGGGCCTTCAAGATGGTCAGGAACCCACTTCTTATCTGGGACATGAACTCCAACTGGGCCCCAGCAGCCTTTCTCCTTCTGCCTGATTTCTGTTTGAGACTCTCATTGCTCGGTCACTCACTGCACTTCCTAGTGGTTGAGATCATGTCTTCTGGGTCCGCAGCTGACACTTGAGGCCCTTCACAATCTGGCCCTGCTCCCCATCCACCTTGTCCAATCTGTCCATGAAGGTACCCAAGTTTTCTTGTCTTCAAATTATGCTCATGTGGTCTCCTCTGCCCAACTTGCCCTTCGCCTCTCACCTTACCTCCCTACTCTGCCTTTTGACATGCCAGCTGCTTGTCAAGCGTGTCCTCAAAAGTCACCTACACCAGGATGTCTCTCTTTATTCCCTTCAATGAGCTCTCACCCCCACCTCCATGCTCCAGTAACCCTCTGTCTTCAGGTTCACTTAGGACTATAAGTCACTTTAATTCTTAGAACTTTAGTCTTACCATCTGCAAAATGGGAAGAATAAAAGTACCCCTCTCAAAGGATTATTATAGAAATGGAGCTAGGTAACATGTAAAACACTCAGCCCAGTGCCTGACACATAAGAGGAGCATAGGCAACATCAACTAAAGGTCTCAGAGGGCACTGTGCTCCAAAGCCCTACCTGGCTGCACCAGGCACATGGTCTCCATGGGCAAAGACAAAAGCAGTTAAAGGAAGTGTTGAACTTGAGCCCTGGAAGAAAGAGGAGAATGTGTACCTGGTAGGGAGGTGCCCATCCAGGAAGTTTCCCTAGAAGAAAATGAGTTGCTTTTGCCCAGAACCATTTAGACGATGGTGGAAGCTGAGGGTCAGGTGCAGGGTGAGGTTAGTGGGTGATGTCAGTCCAGCACTAGAGGAAGCGATGGGGACAGGGACAGGCTGGGATAGGGATGGAAGGTGGTCAATCATCTCTTCTAACAGGGGAAAGAAGGGTCTAAGGT
Organism: Orycteropus afer afer; assembly: GCF_000298275.1. NCBI lineage: Eukaryota > Metazoa > Chordata > Mammalia > Tubulidentata > Orycteropodidae > Orycteropus > Orycteropus afer. The sequence continues at coordinate 574,460 of NW_006921618.1, read as the reverse complement.
TAAGATCTTAGCTCTGAGAGAAAGTTACCCAAGCCAGCAAGGAAAAGAATGGTACATTTATTGACCAGATACTATGTGACTCCCAATATGCTAAGTGCTTGATGTGAGCTCACTCAGTCCTCACCAAGGCCAAGCAAGTGTGAGTACCAAAAAAAAAAAAACAAACCCACTGCCATCAAGTCGATTTCAACTCACAGCACCCCTAGAAGACAGAATAGAACTGTCCCATAGGGTTTCCAAGGCTGTAAATCTTTATGGAAGCAGACTCCTTCATCTTTGCCCCATGGAGTAGCTGGTAGGTTTAAACTGTCAACCTTTTGGTTAGCAGCTGAGTGCTTTAACCCCTGCACCACCAGAACTCCTGAGGTTGAGTAAACCCAAAAACCAAACCCACTGCCATTGAGTTGATTCCAGCTCACAGCAACCCACATTGGATTTCCAAGGCTATAGATCTTTATAGAAGTAAAGCATTATCTTCCTCCCACAGAGCAGCTAGTGGGTTTGAACCACTGACCTTCTGGTTAGCAGCCGAATGTCTTACCCTATGCCACCAGAGCTCTAAGGTTAAATCAAACCAAAACTAAACTCACGGTCATTGAGTCGATTCTACTCATAGTGACCTCTCCTTGGGTTTCTGAGGCAGTATCTCTACAGAAGTGAATTGCCCAGTCTTGTTGTTGTTGTCGTTGTTATGTGCCATTGAGTCGGACCCAACTCATAGCGATCCCTCCTTGGGTTTCTGAGGCAGTATCACTACAGAAGTAGATTGCCCAACCTTCCTTCTGAGGAGTGGCTGGTGGGTTTGAACCACAAGTCTTCTGTTTAGCAGTCAAGTGCCTTAGGCACTATGCTACCAGAGCTCCAAATCTTAGGGACCACTAAATTGAAAGTGTCACAGCAGAGCCAGATGCGCCCAAGTTCAAATCCCAGCTCTGCCACTTGCTGGCTATGTAGCCTTCTGAACTTCAGTTTTTTCATTTGTAAAACAGAGATAATAACATTAGGTTAAACCAAATAAGTTTGCTGACATTTGACTATTTTTGACCTATGAATATGGCAGTTTCACTTGGTTTGACCTAAAATCTACCCTGATAGGTTGTTGGAAGGATTAATTAAGTTAATCCATCTAGTTTTCTTGGTCTAGTCAGGACCTGGCACATCGTAAGTGCTCAGTAAACAGTAGCTCTTCTTATTTATTTGTCGTCCTTGTCCCCATGTAACAGATGAAAAAACTAAGGCTCAGAGAGGTTAAGTAACTTGTTCAAGGCCACCCAGCTGGCAGGTGACAGAGCTAGGAGTCATACCCAGATGTGAGCACAATGCCCTGAACTCCTCCTCTCAGGAGGGGCAGGAGAGCATTGGTTCCAAGGGACTGACCAGGAGCATTGTCTGGCAGTCCAAATATCTCAGGCTTTCTTTCTATAACTGCCAGCCAGATCCTGGGGGCTGTGGCCCATGCTACCCCAGTCCTACTAACCACTGCTGGAGCCTCCAACTGCTTCCTAGACTTGGGGGCCTAACTCATCACCAGCTGAGGGGCGTGTGACAGCAGCCTGGCAGTTGCCCTGGGAGATTATGGTGGGGGTGCAGATCAGGACCCCAGCAGGCACAGAGAGAGAAAGGGAGAATGGGGTGACAGTCAGAACCAGCTACAACCTTTTCCACTCTCAGCTACCTTTTCCAAGCACAAAGAACATGACCATCCTAGTTAGGGGTGACCACAAATGGGTGTGTGCATGTGTGTACTATAGGCACATCTGTGTGAAGATGAGTTGCCTTTGGGAGGATGGGCCTGTGGGACTATGGGTGCATATGTGAGCCTGTGTGCATAAGGGAGACCACCAGTAAGGATTTACGTTTCTTGTGTGTGTTTGTGTGTAGCTGTGGGTGCACGTAAGGCTGTTTTGGGGGTACATGATACAGATGAGCAAAGCATCTGGAGCACAAATTCTGGATCCAGATGGAGTGAGTCTGAATCCTACCTCTGCCACTTCCGGGCTGTATGACTTTGGGCAAGTTTCTTAATGTCTCTGTGCCTCAGTCTCCTCTTCAGTAACATGAGGATAATGATAGTACCCACTTCCTAAGCGTAATACAAAGACTCAGTGAGTTAAGACCTGGGAAGTACTTATAGCAGTGCCTGGAACAAAGAAGGTCTTATCACTCTGTTGGGGATAAAGGACATTTTGTCTCTCATGAGATGTTTATTAAGCACTTGCCAAGCCCTTGTTGGGCACTGGAGACAGATGAATTAGAGGCCCTTGCATGCAAGGAGCTCACTGGGGGCTGTGGATGGTTGGGACAGACTCTCCCATCCCTTCACTGGGTGAGGCTTTCCTCCTACAGGGAAGGGCTGGGTCCAGGAGGAAAGGGCACAAAGAGGGTCAGGGTGGCTTCCTGGCAGTTGAATGGGGCTTAAAGAGTGAAGCAAGGTATGTTCGTATGTTGCAAAGTGAAAGGTTGGAGGTTTGAGTCAACCCAGCGGTGCCTTAGAAGAAAAAGCTGGTGATCTTCTAAAAAACTGACCACTGAAAACCCTATGGAGTGCAGTTCTGCTCTGACAACATAGGGTCCCATGAGTTGGAGTCGACTCGATGGGAACTGGCCATGGTGGTGGTGCTGCTGCTCTGCATGAATTCCGCATGAAGCTTCAGAGCTGCTGTATATCTGTCTGTCTGCCATGAGGAGGTCTTTTGGGTGTGGGTTACTGGGTGTGTGGGCTGGGATGTGAGGGTGGGTGTGAGGGTCTGGGTCCTCCAGGCAGAGGCTGAGGGTTTGATCCCATACAGGACCCCAATTTACCCAGACCTGGCTGCCATTCCTCAACCACCGGCCAAGCATCTACTCCAAACCCTTCAGAGGAGCAAAGATGGCTCCAGAAAGCCCAGCCTCATAGAAGACTCTAGGACCCCACCTCAGAGCCCACAACCTGAGTAAGTGTGTGGCTCTCCTGATCCAGGAGAGGGCACATTCCTTAATGCCACACATGGGACTCTTTTTGGCCCACAGAGGCCACACCCAGAGTGGACATGGGATGGTTACACGTGGGACTATGGAGATGTTGGCATAACCCCTCCACAGGGCTTTGAACGGTACTTGTCTTCACTCTGGGAGGCCCTCGGGATGGTAAAGCAGAATGGAAGGTCAGAGTTCAGAGGAATCTCAGGGGTTTCTGGGCCAGGGAACCCCAATGGTCCCAAACAATGGGATCAGCAGGAAATGCCAAATTCCATCACAGGACACTGAAATAACCTGGCTCAGGAAATCTGTCCAGGTTGTACCTCTGTGGGGTAAAACACAGTCAGAGCCCAAGTGGCCCTAAAAAGAAAACTCACTGCTAAACTCAGCTTGAGGGGCTCACCAAAGGCAATCCTTGCAAAAAAGGGGACCCAACCTAAGCCAGAAATGTCCTCAGGTGGTGGGCACATGCCCTCCGGAGGCAGCCAGAGCCTCAGTCAACACACCCCTTCGGGTCAGAGATAAACCATGGAGATAAACCAAGACTACTTCTGTGGTAACACTCATGCCGCCATTGGTCCCAGCCACACCCACCACGCTTCTCTCAGCTCTTGAGCTCATTCACTCACTCACTCATTCATTCATTCATCTACCACAGGCTGGGCCCTATGCTGGGCACCAGGAACATGGCAGTGAGCAAGACTGACACAGACTGAACCCTCATGGGCTTGCTGCAGAGTTGCAGGATAATCACTGACCAAGTAAGTAGGGTTACCAGAACTGCAGGTAGTCTCTAACGATGTACTCAAGTTAATGACAAACCATACTTAAAGACCATCTTTTTTTTTTGTACATTTTATCATTAGTAATATGCACGTGTTAGGTACAATGTTGCTATGTGTAATTTACTGATGTTATCATTCTCAGACGTTCACTCACAGATGTTCAATGTTATGATTTACGAAGATACTGATAATAAAAGGCAATACACCTTGTCATAGATTGAATTGTGTCACCTGAACATGTGTATCAACTTAGCTGGGCCGTGATTCTCAGTGGTTTGCAGTTATGGAACGACGTAATTGTAAGGCAATTAGGATGGGATACAACACCCTTACTCAGGTCACAGCCTTGATCTGATGTAAGGGGAGTTTTCCTGGGCTGTGGCCTGCATCATCTTTTATCTTAGAAGAAATAAAAGGAGAGAGAAGGGAGCAGAGAGGGAAAAACCTCTTTGCCACCAAGAAAGAAGAGCCAGAGCAAGGTGTGTCCTTTGGACCAGGGTCCCTGCACTGAAAAGCCCCTAGACTCAGGGAAAGATCAAGACATACGGAGATCTCCAAGGGACACGGGGCCTACAGATGTTGAAAAGAGACAAGAACCTTTCCCCAGAGCCAACAGAAAGAGAAAGAATTCCCCTAGAGCTAGCACCCTGAATATGGACTTCTACCCTGCCTAAACTGCGAGAAAACAAATTTCTGTTTGTTAAAGCCGTCCACTTGTGGCATTTCTGTTACACCAGCACCAGGTCACGAAGACACGCCCAGTCTGTCTCACCGACAGTTAGGCTCCTAACACCAGGTTGGTGTGCGGAAATGAAACTTACGAGAAAATGGAGGGGACTACATCATTACAGAGATGCCAAATTCCGTCATCACATTACTGCCAAACCACTGAGAATCTTTTATCTTAGAAGAACCAGCTGGGTGTCTTAACCACACAGCCAGTGTTACTCTCACCTCTCATTTCAGTGATTATTCCTGCCAGATATATGTCATTTAATGTGAAAAATAGTCAGATAGTAGGTTTCTTACTATTTTTGTAGAGATGAAATGTTGGGTAACAAGGTAGTCAATAAGTGAGGAGTAGGTGTGATAATGAAAACTGAAAAAATGAAGTATTTGACTAATGTCAAAACCAACTTTCAACAGAGTCATTGGAAAGTAGCCCCATCGTAAATTGGGGACTGCCTACACAGGATGCCCACTTAAATTTGAATTTTAGATAAACAACCAATAATATTTTACTATAAGTATGTCCCATGCAATATTTGAAACTAAAAAAAAAAAAAAAAAACCTGTGAGTCAGAATTGACTCAATGGTGTGGCAGAGTGATGGGGTGGTCAGGAAACTGAGACTTCAATGAATGAGGAGCAAGATCTCACCCCAGGGTCCACCTCCATTCACCCTAATTTTTTCAGCTGCATCCTGGTTTCTTGCACTGCAACTCCAGAACTGCCCTCAGGAGGCAGACAAAGGCTGGAAGATTCAACCAGGTGTCACTGAAATATCTGTGTTGTTGTTGTTGTTATGTGCTGTTGAGTCGGACCCAACTCATAACGACCCTTCCTTGGGTTGCCGAGACGATATGCCCAACCTTCCTTCTGAGGAGTGGCTGGTGGGTCTGAACCGCCAGCCTTCTGGCTAGCAGTCAAGTGCCTTAGGCACTATGCTACCAGAGCTCCTGAAATATCCGTAGTAGGGTGGTTCTCACAGATAGGAAATGACATGAAAATTCAAAATACAGTCAAGAAGTAAATGGATCGGTTGAATCCAAACAAGTGGTGCAATCACCTGGGTGGGCATTATAACCTCAAATAGGATTTGAGAAGTTGAGAATGCACAGGTTACCCCAGGAGATAGGGGTGCTGTTCTTCCTCTTGTTAATCGCTGTCAAGTCACCTCCAACTCATAGATCTTATGTATAACAAATATGTAGCCATCCCTTTCTAGGTTATGGGGACCCTGTTCAAGCAACTATGAATGGGACTCATGTCCCATCAGGGTCATGGCAAAAACCTGCATCCAAGCCAGGAAGGTTGGGCAATCTACTTCTATAGTGATATCACCTTGGAAACCCAAGGAGGGGTTGCTATGAGTCACAGTGAGTTTGTTTTTTTTTTTTTTTTTAAGTCCCTGAGTGGTACGAACAGTTAACCGGCCAACTGGTTAAAATGCTCACCTGCTAACTAAAAGGTGAAAGGTTCAAGTCTACCCACAGGTGCATTGGAAGAAAGGCCTGGAAATTTACTTCCAAAAGATCAGTGATTTAAAAACAAGGAGGACACCTCCACTCTGACACAACTGGGATCTCCATGAGGTAGAACTGACTCAACAACAACTGTTTTAATTGGTTTCATATATCATGTTAGTCTGACTTCCTATCTTCTTCCCCTACTGCCATCAAAGCACAGACATGCTCCCTTACTACTTACACAAAACTAAAGTGGCATGGGAATGCCTTCATGATGTCAGGACCTTGGATGAGTTGTGCTAGAAGGTCTAGTTACTTGTCTGCCTCCAACTTTCTTTTATTTAGGTTAGCCCTATGTGGCATGTCTGGACCCCCTGGGGTAACCAGACAAGGACTGAATGCCCTGAGAGAATGAATTGAAAAGGAGGAGTTGAAAGAGTAATAAATAGAAAAATAAAATAAAATCTATTCTCTAAGGAGGTCTGTTTGCTGGAAATCTAATTAGGCACTACGCCACCAGAGCTCCTAATTAATACTTGGTATGGTTTAATTGAAAAAAAAAAATGTGTGACAGGTGAACTATAATTTATGTTCCTGGATCAGATATCTCAGAAGGAAGATTGGGTGATCTACTTCTGTAGGGATATTGCCTCAGAAACCCAAGGAAGGGTTGCTATGAGTTGGATCCAACTTGACAGCAGTGAGTTTGGTTTGTTTGGTTTTTTTTGGGGGGGGGAGGGGATCAGATATATACTCTGTAAAGCAAAAACAAAATAAAGTAAAACAAACATATTGTTGTTGTTAAGTGCCATTGAGTCACCTCTGACTCATAGCAACCCTATGTAGAACAAAACGACAGCAGAACAAAACACTATCCAGTCCTGTGCCAGCTCCACGATCCCTGCTATACCTGAGCCCATCATTGTAGCCACTGTGTCAAACTATCTTGTTGAGGACCTTCCCCTCTTTCATTGACCCTCCACTTTACCAAGCATGATATCCAATGGTCCCTTCTTACAACATGACCAAAGTAGGTGAGATCAAGTCTGGCCATTCTCACTTCCAAGGAGCATTTTGGCTGCACTTCTTCTGAGACAGATTAGTTTGTTCTTTTAGCAGTTTATGATACTTTCAGCATTCTTCACTAACACCACAACTCAAAAGCATCAACTCTTCTTTGGTCTTCTTTATTCATTGTCCAGCTCTCACATGCATATGAGGGGATTGAAAATACCATGGCTGTGTCAAGCACACCTTACTATTCAAGGACATATCTTTGCTCTTCAATACCTGAAATAGGTCTTTTGCAGCAGATTTGCCCAATGCTATATATCGTCTAATATATTCACTGCTGTTTCCATTGGTGTTGATTGTAGAACCAAGTAATATGAAGTCTTTGACAATTTCAATCTTCTCTCCATTTATCGTGATGCTGCTTATTGGTCCAGTTGTGAGGATTTTTGTTTTCTATAGTCCATACTGAAGACTGTATCTTCAATCTTCATTAGTAACTGCTTCAAGTCATCCTCACTTTCAGCAAACAAAATTGTGTCATCAGCATATCACACATTGTTAATGAGTCTTCCTCCAATCCTGATGCCATGTTCTTCTTCATATAGTCCAGCTTCTCTGATTATTTGCTCAGCATACAGATTGAATAAGTATGGTGAAAGGATACAACCCTGATGTACTCCCTTCTTGATTTTAAACCATGCAGTGTCCCCTTGTTCTGTTTGAACAACAACCTCCTGCTCTCTGTACAGCTTCTTCATGAGTACAATTAAGTGTTCTGGAATTCCTATTCTTCTCAATGTTTCACTGAATGTCCCCTGGGAATAACAAGCCCACCACTACATGTCTGCATATAAAAAGAACAAGGGGATTTATGCTTCTATGAGGTAAGCCAGGGACTGCCAATCAAGCACTGTCTTTCTTTCTTTCTTCACCTTTCCTTAGGAGCTCTGATGATGTAGTGCCTAAGGCATTTGACTGCTAACCAGAAGGCTGGTGGTTCAAACCCACCAGTCACTCCTCAGAAGGAAGGTTAGGCAATCTACTTCCGTAGTGATACCACCTCGGAAACCCAAGGAGGGGTCACTATGAGTCAGATCAGACTTGAGGCCCTCTCTCCTAAAACATATAAACAAACATATAGCTTGTGTTTAATATTATAGTGAAAGAGGCAATTTTATGAAGTTATTGTACATATAATTCATATTCACTATTTTAGTGTACAATATTTCAAATGCCAGCAGGGTTGTCCATGGTGGACAGGTTTCAGCAGAGCTTTTAGGCTGAGACAGACTCGGAAGAAGGAAGAAGCCATCCACCAAAGACTTGGCCAGTACAAACCTCATGAATAGCAGTGAAACAATGTCTTATATATTACTGGACAACTTTATGAATAGCCCTGAAACATTGTCCGATACAGTGCCAGAAGATGAGCCCCTCAGATTGGAAGGCACTCAATATATAACTGAGAAGGGCTGTCTCTCAGAGTAGAGCTGACCTTAATGATGTGGATGGAGTATAAAGCTTGTGCAACCTCCATTTGCTGATATGGATGACTCAAAATGGGAAGTAACAGCTGCAAACATCCATTAATAATCAGAACATGGAATGTACTAAGTATGAATCTAGTAAAATTGGAAGTTGTCAAAACTGAAATGGAATGCATAAAGATTGATATCCTAGGCATTAGAGAGCTGAAATGGACCAGTTTTGGCCATTTTGAATCAGACATTCATATGATCTACTCTGCCAGGAATGACAAACTGAAGAGGAATGGTGTGGCATTCATCATCCCAAGGAATCTTTCAAGATCTATCCTTTCAAGATCTATGCTGTCAGTGATAGGATAATATCCATATCCTACAAGGAAGGCCAGTTAATACTACTATTATTCAAATTTACACATCAACCACCAAAGCCAAAGATGAAGAAATTGAAGATTTTTTTTACCAACTTCTGCAGTCAGAAATTGACTGAACACACAATCAAGATGTGCTGATTATCATTGGTGATTGGAATGCAAAAATTGGAAAAAAAAAAAAAAAAAAAGGAAT
>NW_006921618.1:561804-563737 GCF_000298275.1 Orycteropus afer afer | reverse complement strand
TCTGCAGTATGGACTACACCTCAGTATAAATTAAACAAAAATACTTATAATTGGACCAATAGCAACATTACAATAAATGGAGAAAAGATTGAAGTTGTCAAAGATTTGATATTACTTGGTTCTACAATCAACACCAATGGAAGCAGCAGGTAATATATCAAATGATGTTTAGCGTTGGGCAAATTTGCTGCTAAGGACCTCTTTCAAGTGCTGAAGAGCAAAGACACCTCCCTGAAGACTAAATTGCACCTGACAGAAGCCATGATATTTTCAATCACCCCATACACATGTGAGAGCTGGACAATGAATAAAGAAGAAAAGTCAATGCTTTTGAGTTGTGGTGTTGGAGAAGAATGCTGAAAGTACCGTGAACTGCTAAAAGAACTAACAAATCTGCCCTGGACGAAGTGCAGGCAGAATACTCCTTGGAAGCAAGAATGGCCAGACTTCATCTCACCTACTTTGGTCATGTTGTAAGAAGAGACTATTCCCTGGAGAAGGATATCTTGCTTGGTAAAGTGGAGGGTCAACGAAAAAGGGGAAGGCCCTCAACAAGATGAACTGACACAGTGGCTACAACGATGGGCTCAGGTATAGCAAGGATCATGGAGCTGGTGCAGGACTGGGCAGTGTTTCATTCTGCTGTACATAGAGTCACTATGAGTCAGAGATGACTCGACAGCACCTAAGAACAGCAATCCATGAACATGACATGTTCTTGCATATATGTAGGTCTCTTGTAGTTTCTTATAGTAGTGTTTTGTAGTTTTCTTTGTATAGGTATTTGTGTCCCTAGTAAGATTTATTCCTAAGTATTTTATCATTTTGGTAACTATTGTAAATGGTATTGTTTTCTGTATTTCCTTTTCAGAGATCTCGTTGATGTAGAGGAATCCAACTGGTTTTTGTATGTTGATCTTGTATCTTGCCACTTTGCTGAATCTTTCAATTAGTTCCAGTAATTTTCTTACTGAGGCTCTTGGATTTTCTATATAGGATCATCTCATCTGCAAATAGAAATGGTTTTACTTCTTTGCCAATTTGGATGAATTTTATTTCCCTTTCTTGCCTTATTCCCCTGGCTAGGACTTCCAATACAATGTTGAATGGAAGTGGTGATACAGGACATCCTTTTCCTGTTCCCATCTGGTGGCATAGTGCCTAAGGCACTTGACTGCTAACTAGAAGGTTGGTGGTTCAAACTCATCAGCCACTCCTTGGAAGGAGGATTGGGTGATCTACTTCCATAGTGATACTGTCTCAGAAACCCAAGGAGGGGTCGCTATGAGTCAGAGATGACTCAATGGCACATAACAACATTCTCAAGGGGAATGTTTTCAGTCTCTCTCCACTGAGAATAATGTCGGCTATTAGTTTTGTGTATATGCTCTTAATTATGTTGAGAGATTTCCCTTCTATCCCTATTTTGCTGAGAGTTTGTATCAAAAATTGGTGTTGGGTTTTATCAAATGCCTTTTCTGAATCAGTTGATATGATCATGTGGTTCTTTTCCTTTGTTTTATTTATGTGATGGATTGCAGGGTTGGTTTGTTTGTTTTTTTCCCTGATGTTGCACCATCCTTGCATAACTGTTATAAATCCCACTTGGTCATCATATATTATTTTTTTGATACAGTGTGGGATCTATTGGCTAGAATTTTTGTTGAAGATTTTTTGCATCTATATTCATGAGAGATATTGGTCTGCAGTTTTTCTTTTCAGTGGTGTCTTTACCTGGTTTTGGTATCAGGATTATGCTTGCTTCATAGAATGAATGTGGAAGTATGCCATCCTTTTCTGTGTTCTGAAATAGTTTGAGTAGGATACGTGTCAACTCTTCTCTGAATGTTTAATAGAATTCTCCAATGAAGCCATCCGAGCCAGGGCTTTTTTTAGTGGGGACTTTTTAAATTACCTACTCAATTTCTTCTTT
>NW_006921618.1:560604-561299 GCF_000298275.1 Orycteropus afer afer | reverse complement strand
AGGAGCAGTCAGCTGCAGGGACCCAGGTAAGGGTGGTACAAGAGGTTTCCAACTGGGAGACAAACTTGTCTGTTGGTTTGTCCTACCATGGTGACATGTTGATGTGAGTTTTGAGGCCGAGCCACTAGTGTTTCAAACCCAGCGGGATGCACATGGCACACAGGTATCAGCCCAGCTTACAGAGTGAGACAGGCTAGGAAGAAGGAAGAGGCCATCCACTTCTCAAAGAATTGGCCAGGGAAAACCTTATGAATAGCAAAGAAACACTGTATGATACACTACGGAGCAACTTTATGAATAGTCCAGTTAGGTTAGAAGGCTCTCAAAATAGGACTGGGAAAGAGCTGCATCATCTGAGTAAAATCAGGCTCACTCATATGGATAAGAGAAAGCTTTCGAGACCTCCATTTGCTGATCTGGCACCACTCAAATTGAAGAGAAACAGCTGCAGACATCCATTAATCATCGGAACATGGAATGTACGGAGTATGAAGCTAGGAAACTTGGAAGTTGTCAAAAATGAAATGGAACACGTAAAGATTGATATCCTAGGCATTAGGGAGCTGAAATGGACTGTTGTTGTTGTTGTTAAGTGCCATTGAGTCGTTTCCAACTCATAGTGACCCCATGCACAGCAGAACGAAACACTGCCTGATCCCGCACCAGCCCCACAATCCCTGCTATACTTGAGCCCA
>NW_006921618.1:543212-557265 GCF_000298275.1 Orycteropus afer afer | reverse complement strand
CCACAATTTTTCTGGTTTTTGGTCATTGGTGTTCAATGCATCAAATCTATTCTTTAGATGTTCTCTAAACTCAGGAAGGATATATTCAAGGTCATATTTTGGCTCTCATGGACTTGTTTTAATTGTCTTTAACTTCAAGTTGAACTTGCATATGAGCAGTTGATGGTTTGTTCCACACAGCTCCTGGCCTGGTTTTGGCTGAAAATATTGACCTTTTCCATCACCTCTTACCACAGATGTAGTCAATCTGATTCCTGTGTACTCCGTCTGGTGAAGTCCATGCATATAGCTGCTGTTTGTGTTGTTGAAAAAAGGTATTTGCAATGAATAAGTCATTGGTCTTGCAAAATTCTATCATGTGATCTCCAGCATTATTTCTGTCACCAAGGTCAAATTTTCCAGCTACTTCTTTGTTTCCAACTTTTGCATTCCAATCACCAGTGATGCAAAAAGGGCAAGGAGGCCATGTGTTCTGACCTCCTCTAATCCCACAAGAGCAAAACAGGATTACCAGCAGTAACCCAAAGCCTATTCCTACAAGGCCAGACATGCTGCCTCCCTCCAGCCCTTTCTCCAACCATTCCTCCCAAAGCACCCACCACCTCTCTCCTTGGTTTGATAATTTGCTGGAGTGGCCACGCAGAACTCATAGATTACAGGGTTTATTAGGGAAGCACCAGGCTACAATTCAAGTTCAGAAAAAATGCTCAGTCTCTCTCCCAGCCCACTGTCGCTCAGCCAAGTCTCTCACAGTCTCTCCCCCAGCAATGCATGTCCCTTGGTGTCTTACTCAGCAACGCGTGTCTCTTGTGTCTCTTTCCCAGTAGCACGTGTCTCTTTCAATAGTGCATGTCTCTTTCAGCAGCACATCTTCCTCAACCAGCAGTCATAGAGAGAGTTCTGCCTCTAGGAAGCCTCCTTTTGAGCCGGCAGAGTGGCCAAACTAGCCAATCACAGCATCAACTCTAAGCACCTGAGAGTGGGAACCTCCCAGAACATTGTATTGTGCCACGCCCAACAGAAATAACCCAGGTGGATAACATTTACAGTCAGGAGCTCCTCAGTTGCTCATTCCACCACTGAATTTACAATGACTTATGGATAGAAAAGCCATACTAAGTAATTTACTACACTGCAAGTGATAAGCAACACATCTTGATTCCATGTTCGGTCAATTTCAGACTGCAGAAGTGGATAAAAATCTTCAATTTCCTCATCTTTGGCTTTGGTGATTGGTGCATAATTTTGAATAATCATCATATTAACTGGTCTTCCTTGTAGGCGTATGGATATTGTCCTATCACTGACTGCATTGTACTTCAGGACAGATCTTGAAACACCTTTTGTGATGATGAATGCCATGCCATTCCTCTTCAATTTGTCATTCCCAGGATAGTAGATCATATGGTTGTCTGATTCAAAATGCCCAAAACACGTCCATTTCAGTTCACTAATGCCTAGGATATCCATCTTTATGCGTTCCATTTCATTTTTGACAACTTCCAATTTTCCTAGATTCACACTTCGTACATTCCATGTTCCGATTATTAACGGATGTTTGCAGCTGTTTCTCCTCAATTAGAGTTATGCCACGTCAGCACATGGAGGTCCTGAAAGACTTACTTTGTCCATATCAGTAAGGTTGGTTATACTCTAATGAGGCAGCTCTTTCCCAGTCCTATTTTGAGTGCCTTCCAACCCAAAGGGCTTGTCTTCCTGCACTGTGTCAGACAGTGTTTCCAAGCTACTCATAAAGTTGCCCAGTAATGTATCAGACAGTGTTTCTCTGCTATTCATAAAGTTTTCCCTGGCCATTTTTTGACAAGTGGATGACCTCCTCCTTCTTCATAGTCTGTCTTAGTCTGTAAGCTGCATTGAAACCTGTGTACCACGTGCAACTCTGCTGGCATCTGAAACACCAGTGGCACAGCCTCAAGCCTCACAGCAAATGTACAAGGCTCACAGGATGACAAACTGACAGACAAGTTTGTCTCCCTTGGCTGTTGGAAACCTCTGCACCCTCCTCTTACTAATTCCTACCTGAAGCCTGTCACTCTGTGGTCTCTGGCCTCTACTGGTCCCTCCATGGAGCTTGGGGTCTAGCCTTGCCTCCTGCACCTTTTTACCTGGATATCCTGCCACTCCTGAGGTCCTCAAGGCCATTCCTGGTCCCTCCCTTCCCTAGCTCTATGGGGCTTAGGTCCTAGCCTTGCCTTCCGCCCCTTTATACCTGGGTATCCTGCTGCTCCTGAGGTCCCCAAGGCCGCTCCTGGTCCCTCCTTTTCCATTAATCATTACAGCGATGCAAATCAAAACAACAATGAGATATCATCTCACCCCAGCAATAATAGCAAAGTTCAACAGGTCAGAAAATAGCAAATGCTGGCAAGGTTGCAGAGAGATTGGAACTCTTGTGCACTGCTGGTGGGATTGTAAATGGTACAAGTATTTTTGCAAATGGTACAGTGTTTCCTTAAAAAACTGAAAATAGAAGTACCATTTGACCCAGCAATTCCATTACTAGGAATATATCCTAAAGAGATGGGAGCGCATAAACAGATATATGTACACCTATGTTCATCACAGCACAATTCACTATAGCAAAGAGATGGAAACAATCTAGATGCCCATCAATGGATGAGTGGATAACCAAATTATGGTACATGCACATAGTGGAATACTATGTTACATTAAAGAACAATGAGGGATACACAAATCATCTCACAATGTGGATGCACCTGGAAGACATTATGCTGAGTAAAATAAGTCAATCGCAGAAAGACGAGCACTGTATGAGACCATTACTGTAAAAAGATAAAGAAGAGTTTGCTTGGGAAAGGGAACTCACTTTGTAGGTTACTGGGATGGAGAGGGAAGGGGAGGGATTGATTTCGGGCTGTTTGGGACTCACACACTGACGTAGGTAAAGGGAGGGATATACGGAAAGGATCTGTGACCACCATGATAACATTGGAAAATGGGAGGACATTGAATTGTGCACATAAGAGAAAGACAACAGATGCTAATACCAACCATCGTGTCCACAATACTGCATTAACATTAACACCAAACACCAGGCTACAGATAAACATATAAACACCTGAGAGGATCAGATGGGGGTCAGTGAACAGGAGTATACTCTAGACCAAGGAGAGATTCAGCTGAGGCTAGTCTTACACAGACACCAGTGATACAAAATACCTGAAGTCCTTACAGAAACAATAGAAGACAGACACAGAGTAATCCCTCACAAACAAACAGACACTGTGGGAGAAAGATCCAATAGATCTACCGTCTCAGGACCATAGTACTGAGGGACACCAGACTCAATTGGCACAACAAAATACATAAAAGCCTTGTTCCGCATCTTTCATTGGTGAGTAGTGACTGGGGTCTTAAAAGCTTTCAAGCGGCCGTCTAAGATGCAGCTAATGGTCTCCTAGCATTGGAAGCAAAGAAGAACACAAAAAACAAAACAAGGGCATCTGGAAGTGGTCA
Organism: Orycteropus afer afer; assembly: GCF_000298275.1. NCBI lineage: Eukaryota > Metazoa > Chordata > Mammalia > Tubulidentata > Orycteropodidae > Orycteropus > Orycteropus afer. The sequence continues at coordinate 553,767 of NW_006921618.1, read as the reverse complement.
GCCCTAGGACACAATGGCCCTCGAGACGAGAAGAACTGGATGGTGCCTGGCTACCAATGCCAACCACTCAGGAAAGGATCAAATCTGGAGATCCTGGATAGAGTGCGAAGGAAAACGTGGAACAAAATCCAATAACTCAATAATGACCAGAATTACTGGTCTGATGAAGTCTGATGAGACCCGCAATACTATGGCTCTGGAATATGTTCTGTGCCTGGAATAAAACTCACACCCAGGGGCTGGCTGTCAGCCCAATAGTTAACAAGATGTACATGCAGACCACTCAACCCAGGATGATGCACCCACATACTCTATGGTAATACATCCCTTAGAACAATAGACCATATGGTACCAAAGGGGCAACATTCACACTGAGGAAATGCAGGACACACAGGAATGCATAACCATGGGCGGCATGGGGGGTGTTACTGGGCAGGGAGGGGAGGAGACTGGGTTGGGGTTGGACATGGTGAATGGGGAGTGAAACTAAATGCACAAGTAACGTTGAATGTAAAACAAGCTTTTAAAATACATACATTCATACATACACCAAAAAGAGAGAGAGAGAGAGAGATTGTTCTCAGCCTAGCTTTTCCAATAGCCAGACACAGGCTTTTCCCCTCATGTAGGTCCTCAGCCCAAAAGACTGTGACATAGTGGTTAAAGCGTTTGGCGGCCAGTAAAAAGGCCAGTACCTTGAACCCACCAGCATCCCCACAGGAGAAAGACAGGGTAGCCAGCCTCCCCAAAGATCTACAATTCTGGAAAGCCCTGGAAGCACTTCTACTCTGTCCCAAAAAGAGCCGCTGAGTCAGAATCTATTCGACAGCATCGGATCTGGTTTGATTTACTAGTGCTGAGTTACTTTATTCCCTGTCTCTTGCTTCCACCTCACTCCCCAGCCAATTGTGTGACTGTAAGTCAGACCCACTTCCCTGCACATTCCTCTCCTAGCTCCCACATGACTTCAGCTCACCTTAAATTCCTCCCAATCTTCCTTCACTGCATCTTTATCACCGCATGAATTCCATTATTTTTTTTTTTCCTCCTCATCCTTGTCTGATGTGTCTGATGCCTACGTGTTTAAAATGGCTACACTTTGGCCAGTCCTCTCCTCAGTCACAGACTTCATTCCATATCCCCTTCCAACTTGTCCTTAATCTAGTTCTTTATTTTCTCATTTGATGCTCAGAATTCCAGCATCATTATTTGTATCTGTTTCACTCAGTTTTTCTGGGTCTTTGTAGTAGAGGGATTGGGCAGAGTGTGTTAGCAGGATGTCATCTTATCTCTACCCCTCCTGGTCCACTTCTTTATCCTTTCCTACGAAGCTCAGAATTCCAGGATTTCATCTGTTCTGTTTCATTTGGTTTCTCATTTCTTTGTTGTCGAAGGTCTAAGTAGCTTGTCTGCCTTTTCCACCATCTTCCTTCAAGTACTGTCTTCCAAAGTTCACATTTTTCAGCTTGGTAAGAACTGAATATAAAAATGTTTAAGAGACTCAAAAGTATAGTAGTTTCTTATCTGTGTTAAGAAATAATTGGTACATTTTGGCATTTTAAATATTAGTAATACTTAAAGAGAACATCATTTATGGGAATAACAGGTCAGCCTCATGATTCTAATGTAAAGTGCACAAATGTATTATTGACTGATTTAGACTTCTGATTTTTAAAGTTGAAATCTTACTAAGTTTGTCCACAGTTTTGTAATAGTTATGAAAATTTAAATTCACTTACATAGTGCCTAAGGCATTTGACTGCTAACCAGAAGGCTGGAGGTTCAAACCCACTAGCCACTCCTCGGAAGGAAGGTTGGGCAATCTATTTCAGTAGTGATACAGCCTCAGAAACCCAAGGAGGGGTCGCTATGAGTCAGATCCGACTCGACGGCAGTAAAAATAAAAAGTATTTTTAAGTGGGATGGTCCTGGTGACACAGTGGTTAAAGTACTCACCTGCTAACCAAAAGGTCGATAGTCCAAGCCACCAGCCACTCAGTGGGAGAAAGATGAAGTAGTCTGCTTCCATAAAGGTTATAGCCTTGGAAACCCAACAGGACAAAGTAAATCTCTATGGGATTCTACTTTGCCCTATAGGGTCGCTATGAGTCAGAACAATTCAACAGCAATGAGCATATTTATATTAAGTTTAAGTTATTAGACTTCTAAACAACAACAACAAAAAAAAAAAACTCACTGCTATAGAGTTGATTCTGACTCATAGCAACCCCCTTTGGGTTTCTAAGGCGGTAAATTTTTACTGAAGTAGATTGCCCAGTCCTCCTTCTAAGCACTACTTAAGTGTTTAAGATGGCTTTGTTTGTTACTTGTTGTACAGCTGAAGTTTGTACAAAAGAAACTGAATATATTAAATTTATAAATATAATTTAACCATGTTTAATTAACCAAAATTGTAAATGGAGCCAAACATCCATCTAAACCAAACAACCATCTCTCGTGTCCTTTAAAAATTGTTGAAAGTTGCTACATTCATAAAAGAGGACTTAACCTGAACGCAATGCTGCATCAAGGTTGTGGAATTTGTAATTGAAGTTGAAAATTAATTTTTGAAAACCAAAGAAGACTTTGAATAATCTTTTCTAAGCACAAAAGCCACACTTAGGATACCAAAAGCTCCTGTTGACATTCATGTAACAACAGCTGTGGAGATTAAAATCAAGCAGCCCACTCCCACTTTCCTGGTAACTTCAGATCCCCCTGGGGTTGATGCACAGTCTGGAAGGATCAGCCATCTTCAGGCAAAGCTCTGGGTCTCTAGACTGCTCGTATCACCTTCTTCAGACAGACCAGGCTCATTTGAGTCCATAATAATAATAATAACAACAACAACAATCCTACCCGCCATTGATAATAATAATAATAACAATAACAATAGAAGCAGCTACCGTTGGGGCTTTATGTGCTTGATCTCATTTCATTCTTACAAATACACTCTGAAGAGGATACTTTCATCACGCATATTTTACAGATGAGGAAATCAAGGCACAGAAGGTGAAATGGAAGCACTGGGATTCAAACCCAGGCCAGGCAACTCCGGGGCTCTCACAGTAGTACTGCTAGTTCTCAAGTCATTCATCTTCTATTCTCACCCCCGCCACACATGCACAACCCGAGAACGGAATCCGTCTATTAACTTACTCTGAGCAAGCCTGTTTTTCCTTCTTTGAACTGCAAGAGGATGTGTTGGATTCCTTGTGTCAATGGCGCCTCCTGCTGGAATCTGTGGTTAGCACACAACTGAGCAAGGCTGCTCAGAAAGGAGCTTGTCTGGCGTTTCTGCCCAAAGGAGGGAAGACACGTGGAAGGGACAGAATCCTCGGAGAACAGAGGGACAATGTTTGCACAGGTGGATAGCTGGGGGATGGGGGGGGAGTGCATGGGAGGGAAGGACACTGGGAAGAGGTAACTATGGGGAGGAAGTGGGAAGAGAGCTGTTACATTGTGGGGAACTGCAGTCAATGTCATGAAACAAAATGTGTATGAACTGCTGTGTGGAAAATGAATTTGCTCTGTAAACTCTCACCCAAATCACAATAAAAATAAAAACACAATGCCATCAAGTCAGATACCAGTCATAGAGACCCCTCCTTGGGTTTCCAAGGCAGTATCACTACGGAAGTAGATTGCCCCATCCTCCTTCCAAGGAATGGCTGGTGGGTTTGAACCGCCAGCCTCCTAGTTAGCAGTCAAGTGCCTTGGCACTATGCTACCAGAGCCACTATGCTAGGCCCCAGAAAATTCATGAACTTCCACTTTGCCTCTCTCCAAGGTCAGTCTCGCTGTTCCATCTGGACCCTCATCACTTGTCACCTACAGCATAGCCTCTTACCTGCGCTCCTAAATTCCTCCCACACACCATCACTAACAACCAGAGGGATTCCCCCACCCCCCTTGCATGGCTCCCAACTTCCCCCAAATCCAGCCAAGACCTTCTCTGGCCTGGAAGTCTAGGCCTCCACAACCTAGCCCAGACTGTTTCCCTGACCTTGCACCCCAAGACATGCCCCCATCATTTACTCCACACTCTTGAGCTTCCACACGCCCCTGCCTGCTGCACTCTGCTCCCTCCAGAGCCCTTCACTGACCTCTGCTTGCCAAACTTCTAACCATCCTCCAAAGATGTGTTCAAAGTCCACCTCTTCCACGAAGATTTCCTTTCTCTCCTCAGCTGGAATTAACCCTTCCCACCTCTCTGGATGCAGAGACAGTACACACCAGCCCAGTTTTCAACAGCATCTACATCTCTTTACCTGGGGACTTTCTCTGCCTGCAGATAGCAGACCAGGAAGGCTGGGGATAACTCCACCCTCTGCCCAGGTACAGCCTTCAACTCATGACTGAGGGGAGTTGGAGGATGAACGCACACACACACACACACACACACACAAATACATCCTCCCTCAGCTACATTAGCTGTGAGGTATGTGCTCCACATTCTCTCCTGTTGTTGTTGTTGTTAGGTGTTGTTGAGTAATCTCCAACTCATAGCAACCTTATGCACAGCAGAATGAAACACCGCCCAGTCCTGAGCCAGCTCCACGATTCTTGCTACACTTGAGCCCATTGCCGCTGCCACCATGTCAATCCATCTCGTTGAGGGCCTTCCCCTTTTTTGTCGACCCTCCACCTTACCAAGCACAACATCCTTCTCCAGGGAGTGGCCCCTTCTGACAACATGACCAAAGTAGGTGAGACAAAGTCTGGCCATCCTCACCTCCAAGGAGCATTCTGGCTGTACTTCCTCCAGGACAGATCTGTTAGTACTGTCCACAGTACTTTCAGCATTCTTCACCAGCACTACAGCTAAAAAGCATCAATTCTTTTTTGGTCTTCCTTATTCATTGTCCAGCTCTCACATGCATACAAGGTGATTGAAAATACCATGGCTTGTGTCAGGCACACCTTAGCCCTCAAGGAGACATCTTTGCTCTTCAGCACTTGAAAGAGGTCCTTTGCAGCTGATTTGCCCAGCGCTATACATCATCTGATGTCCTGACTGCTGCTTCCATTGGCATCGATTGTAGAATCAAGTGATGTGAAGTCTTTGACAATTTCAATCTTTTCTCCATTTATCATAACGTTGCTTATAGGACCAGTTGTAAGGATATTTGTTTTCTTTATATTGAGATGTAATTCATACTGCAGAGTGTATTCTTCAATCTTCATCAGTAAGTATTTCAAGTCATCCTCACTTTCAGCAACCAAAGTTGTGTTGTCAGTGTATTGCAGGTTGTTAATGCTTCTTCCTCTAATCCTAATGCCACATTCTTCTTCATATAGTCCAGCTTCTCGGATTATTTGCTCAGCATACAGATTGAATAAGTATGGGGAAAGGATACAACCATGATGCACTCCCTTCTTGACTTTAAACGTTTGAACGACAGCCTCCTGGTCTATGTATAGGTTCCTCATGAGTACAATTAAGTGTTCTGGAATTCCCATTCTTCTCAATGCTATCCACAATTTGTTATGATCCACATTTTTGAATGCTTTTGCATAGTCAATAAAACACAAGTAAACATCTTCCTGGTACTCTTTGCTTTCAGTCAAGCTCCATCTGACATCAGCAATGACATCTCTCATTCCACATCCTCTTCTGAATCCAGCTTGCATTTCTGGAAGTTCTCTGTCAATATACTGCTGCCACCATTTTTGAATTATCTTCAGTAAGATTTTGCTTGTATTAGATATTAATAATATTGTTCGCCGATTTCCACATTGTGGGTGATCACCTTTCTTTGGAATGGGTACAAATATGGATCTCTTCCAGTCAGTTGGCCAGGTAGCTGACTTCCAAATCTCTTGGCATAACTGTGTAAGTGCCTCCAGCAGGGCATCTGTTTGTTGAAACATCTCAGTGGGTATCCTGTCAATTCCTGGAGCCTTATTCTTCACCAATTCTTTCAGTGCAGCTTTGACCTCTTCCTTCAATACCATTAGTTCTTGGACATATGCCACATCCTGAAATGGATGAAGATCAACCAGTTTTTTTTGGTACAATGACTCTGTGTATTCCTTCCATCTTCTTTTAATACTTCCTGCATCATTCAATATTTTGCCCATAGACAACTTAATTTTTTTCCTCAGTTCTTTTAGCTTCAGAAATGCTGAGTGTGTTCTTCCGTTTTGGTTTTCTAACTCCAGGTCTTTGCACATTTCATTATAGTAATTGGCTTTGTCTGCTCAAGCTGCTCTTTGAAATCTTCTGTTCAGCTCTTCTATCTTGTCATTTCTTCCATTTGCTTTAGCTACTCTTCACTCAAGAGCAAGTTTCAGAGTCTCTTCTGACATCCATTTTAGTCTTTTCTTTCTTTCTCATATTTTTAATGACCTCTTGCTTTCTTCATGGATGATGCTCTTGATGTCATCCCACAATTCTTCTGGTTTTCAGACATTGGTGTTCAATGCATGAAATCTATTCTTTAGATGGTCTCTAAATTGAGGAGTGATATATTCAAGATCATATTTTGGCTCCTGTGGACTTGTTTCAATTGTCTTCAACTTCAAGTTGAACTTGCATATGAGCAGTTAATGGTCTGTTCCACAGTCAGCACCTGGCCTTGTTTTGGCAGAGGATATTGAGCTTTTCCATCACCTCTTGCCACAGATGTAGTCAATCTGATTCCTGTGTACTCTGTCTGGTGAAATCCACATGTAGAGCCACCATTTGTGTTGTTGAAAAAAGGTATTTGTGATGAATAAGTCATTGGTCTTGCAAAATTCTATCATGCAATCTCCAGCATTATTTCTATCACCAAGGCCAAATTTTCCAACTACCAGTGATTCTTCTTTGTTTCCAACTTTTGCATTCCAATCACCACTGATAAGCAACACAACTTGATTGCATGTTTGGTCAATTTCAGACTGCCGAAGTGGATAAAAATCTTCAATTTCCTCATCTTTGACGTTGGTGATTGGTGTGTAAATTTGAATAATAGTAGTATTAATGGGTCTTCCTTGTAGGCATATGGATATTATCCTATCACTGACAACATTGTACTTCAGGACAGATCTTGAAACATCCATTGTGATGATGAATACCATGCCATTCCTCTTCAATTTTTCATTCCTGGCATAGTAGATCATATGGTTGTCTGATTCAAAATGGCCAAAACCTGTCCATTTCAACTCACGAATGCCTAGGATGGGAGCTCTGGTAGCATAGTGCCTAAGGCACTTGACTGCTAACCAGAAGGCTGCGGTTCAAACCCACCAGCCACTCCTCGGAAGGAAGGTTGGGCAATCCTACTTCCGTAGTGATATTGCCTCGGAAACCCAAGGAGGGGTTGCTATGAGTCGGGGCCGACTCGACAGCAAATAACAACAACAACAATGCCTAGGATATCAATCTTTATGTGTTCCATTTCATTTTTGACAACTTCCGATTTTCCTAGATTCATACTTCACACATCCCATGTCCCAATTTATTAACGGATGTTTGCAGCTGTTTCTTCTCAATTTAAGTCATCTCATGTCAGCACAGGTCCTGGAAGACTTACTTTATCCATATCATTAATGTTGGTTCTATTCTGATGAGGCAGCTCTTTCCTAGTCCTATTTTGAGTGCCTTCCAACACAAGGGGCTCATCTTCCTGCACTGTGTCAGACAATGTTTCTAAGCTATTCATAAATTTGCCCAGTAATGTATCAGACAGTGTTTCTCTGCTATTATTCATAAGGTTTTCCCTGGCCAACTTTTGAGAAGTGGATTGCCTCCTCCTTCTTCCTAGTCTGTCTTAGTCTGTAAGTGGTGTTGAAATCTGTGCACCATGTGCAACTCTGCTGGCATCTGAAACACCAGGGGCACAGCCTCAAGCTTCACAACAATGTACAAGCCCCACAAGATGACAAACTAACAGAAAAGTTTGTCTCCCATAGCTGTTGGAAACCACTGTGACCTCCACTTACCTAATTCCTACCTGAAACTTGCCACTTTGTGGTCCCTGGCAGCTCTCTCCCTTTCCTGGCTCTAGAAGGCTTGGGGCCTAGCCTTGTCTCCCTCCCTTTACCTGGATATCCTGCCTCTCTGCAGGTCTCTGGCTTCTCCTGCTCCCTCTCTTCCCTGGCTCTAGGGGGCTTGGGACCTAGCCTTGCCTCTTGCCTGTTTTACCTGGATATCTTGCTGCTCCAGAGGTCCCCAGCCTCTCCTGCTCTCTCTAGTTCCTGGCTCTAAGGGCTTGGGGCCTAGCCTTCCCCTCGCCCCTTTTGACCTGGATATCCTGCCACTCCAGAGGTCCCTGGCCTCTCCTGCTCCCTCCCTTTCCTGGCTCTACAGGGTTTCCAAGGAGCATTCTGGCTGCACATTTTCCAGGACAGATTTATTAGTCCTTTTAGCAAACAATGGTACTCTTAGCATTCTTCTCCAACACCACATCTCAAAAGCATTAACTCTTCTTTGGTCTTCCTTATTCATTGTCCAGCTCTCACATGCATAAGAGGCTATTGAAAATACCATGGTTTGGGTTAGGCGCACCTTAGTCTTTAAGGAGATATCTCTGCCTTCATCACTTGAAAGAGGTCCTTTGCAGCAGATTTGCCCAGTGCTATATGTCATCTGATGTCTTGACTGCTGCTTCCACTGTTGTTGATGGTAGAACCAAGTAATATGAGGTCCTTGACAACTTCAATCTTTCCTCCATCCACTGTGAAGCTGTTTATTGGACCAGTTGTGAGGATTTTTGCTTTCTTAATATTGAGGTGTAATCCCTACTGCAGACTGTATTCTTTGATATTCATCAGTAAGTGCTTCAAGTCATCCTCACTTTCAGTAAGGAAAGTTATGTCATCTGCGTATTGAAGGTTGTTAATGAGTCTTCCTCCAATCCTGATGCCATGTTCTTCTTCATATAATCCAACTTCTTGGATTATTTGCTCAGCATACAAGTTGAATAAATATGGTGAAAAGATACACACTTGATTTTGAACTATGCAGTATCCCTTTGTTCTGTTCGAATGACAGCCTCCTGATCTATGTAAAGTTTCCTCACGAGTACAGTCAAGTGTTCTGGAATTTCCATACTTCTCAATGTTATCCATAATTTGTTATGATCCACACAATCAAATGCTTTTGCATAGTCAATAAAGCATAAGTAAACATCTTTCTGGTATTCTTTGCTTTCAGCCAAGATCCAGCTGACATCAGCTATGATATCCTACATTCTGAATCCAGCTTGCATTTCTGGAAGCTTTCTGTCAATATACTGCTGCAACTGTTTTTGAATTATCTTCAGTAAGATTTTACTTGCATGTGATATTAATGATATTGTTTAATAATTTCCACATTCTGTAGGATCACCTTTCTTTGGAATGGGTACAAATAGGGATTTCTTCCAGTCAGTTGGTCAGGTAGCTGTCTTCCAAATCTCTTGGCACAACCAAGTGAGTACCTCCAACGGGACATCCATTTGTTGAAACATCTCAATGGGTATTCTGTCAATTCCTGGAGCCTTGTTCTTTGTCAATTCCTTCAGGGAAGCTTCAATTTCTTCCTTCAATACCATTGGTTCTTGATCATATGCCACCTCCTGAAATGGTTGAACATCGACCAATTCTTTTTGGTACAGTGACTCTGTGTAATTCTTCCATCTTCTTTTGATGCTTCCTGCATTATTCAATATTTTGCCCATAGAATCTTTCAGTATTACAACTCGAGGCTTAAACATTTTCCTCAGTTCTTTCAGCTTGAGAAATGCTTAGTGTGTTCTTTCCTTTTGGTTTTCTAACTCCAGGTCTTTGTACATTTCATTATAGTAATTGGCTTTGTCTCCTCGAGTTGCTCTTTGAAATCTTCTGTTCAGCTCTTTTGTCTTGTTATTTCTTCCATTTGTTTTAGCTACTCTCTGCTCAAGAGCAAGCTTCAGAGTCTCTTCTGACATCCATTTTGGTTTTTTCTTCCTTTCTTATCTTTTTAATGACCTCTTGCTTTCTTCATGGATGATATTCTTGATGCCCTACCACAATTCCTCTGGTTTTTGGGTCTTTGGTGTTCAATGCATTAAAACTATTCTTTAAGTTCTGTAGTGATACTGCCTTGAAAACCCAAGGAGGGGTCGCTATGAGTCAGATCCGACTCGACAGCACATAACAACAACAGCAACGGTGGAAAAACCTGAATGAAAACAGGACCTAAGAACAGGCTGTGTTTGTCAGAGTCAGCAAGAACACACAAGAGACTGACAAAGGAAAAGAGACAAGTGATGAGTGCATGAGTGTTGCCAACTAGTGAATAGAAGAGCATAGCACCATACCCTACCTGTATAGATAACACACAAAGAAAACAAAAATTGTAGGCAAGTCACTCCAACATATAATCACCAATTAAATATAAACACAAAAACGTCACGATGCCTCAGAGACAGTGGAGCATCACAGTCCACACAAAGAAGCAAGATAAAGCAGGAGAAACAAGGGACCAGGATACAGACCCAAAACACATCCCTGAGGAAGACACAGCATTGGAATTCCCTGACAAGGAATTAAAAAGAATTATATCTAGGTATCTTCAAAGGATTGAGAGACAAACCAAGGAAAACAC
>NW_006921618.1:469366-540946 GCF_000298275.1 Orycteropus afer afer | reverse complement strand
TTTTATTGACTATGCAAAAACATATGACTGCGTGGACTGTAACAAATTGTGGATAACATTGAGAAGAATGGGGATTCCAGAGCACTTTATTGTGCTCGTGAGGAACCTATAGATAGATCAGGAAGCTGTTGTTCGAACAGAACAAGTGGATACTGCATGGTTCAAAATCAAGAAGGGAGGGCATCAAGGGTGTATCCTTTCACCATACTTATTCAATTTGCATGCTGAGCAAATAATCTGAGAACCTGGATTATATGAAGAAGAACGTAGCATCAGGATTACAGGAAGACTCATTAACAACCTGCAATAAGCAGATGACACAACTTTACTTGCTGAAAGTGAGGATGACTTGAAGCAGTTACTGATGAAGATTAAAGATTACAGTCTGCAGTATGGATTACAATCTCAATATAAAGAAAACAAAAATCCTCACAACTGGCCCAATAAACAGCTTCACGATGGATGGAGAAAAGATTGAAGTTGTCAAGGATTTCATATTACTTGGTTCTACAATCAATACCAATGGAAGCAACAGTCAAGACATCGGACAACATACTGCATTGGGGAAATCTGCTGCAAAAGACCTCTTTCAAGTAATGAACAGCAAAAATGTCTCCTTGAAGACTAAAGGTGGGCCTAACCCAAGCCATGGTATTTTCAATCGCCTCTTATGCATGTGAGAGCTGGACAATGAATGAGGAAGACTGAAGAAGAATTGATGCTTTTGGGTTGTGGTATTGGAGAAGAATGCTAAGAGTACCATGGTCTGCTAAAAGGACTAACAAATCTGTCCTGGAAGAAGTACAGCCGGAATGCTCCTTAGAAGCAAGAATGGCCAGACTTAGTGTCACCTACTTTGGTCATGTTGTCAGAAGGAACCATTCCCTGGAGAAGGATATCATTCTTGGTAAGTGGAGGGTCAATGAAGAAGGAGAAGGCCCTCAATGAGATGGATAGACACAATGGCTGCAACAATGGGCTCAGGTATAGCAAGGATCGTGAGAATGGCATGGGACCCGGCAGTGTTTTGTTCTGCTGTGCATACAGTCACTAAGAGTTGGAGATGACTCGATGGCACCTAACAACAAAAACAAGTTCCTATACTTAAGTGCACCTGTTTCTGGACCCTCTATTGCATTAAACTGTGTATACCTCACAAATATAACATTATTTCAAACACTATTTTTTTAAAAAAAGCTATTCTTTAAATGGTCTCTAAATTCAGGACAGATATTATCAAGGTCATATTTTGCCTCTCGTGGACTTGTTTTAAATGTCTTCAACTTCAGCTTGAACGTGCATATGAGCAGTTGATGGTCTGTTCTACAATCAGCCCCTGGTCTTGTTTTGGCTGAAGATATTAAACTTCTCCTTTGCCTCTTGCCACAGATGTAGCCAATCTGATTCCTGTGTATTCCATCTGGTGAAGTCCATGTATATAGTCATTGCTTATGTTGTTGAAAAAAGATATTTGCAATGAATAAGTCATTGGTCTTGCAAAATGTTATCATGAGCACCAAGGCCATATTTTCCAACTACCGGTAACCCTTCTCAGTTTCCAACTTTTGCATTCCGGTCACTGGTGATAATCAACACATCTTGACTGCATGTTCAGAGGATGGAAAGAATACACAGAGTCACTGTACCAAAAACAATTGGTCAATGTTCAATCATTTCAGGAGGTGGCATCAATTTCAGACTGCAGAAGTTGGTAGAAATCTTTGATTTCCTCATCTCTGGCTTTGGTGGTTGGTGCCTAAATTTGAATAATAGTAATATTAACTGGTCTTCCTTGTAGGCATATGGCTATTATTCTATCACTGACAGCGTTGTATTTCAGGACAGATCTTGAAACACTCTGTGATGATAAATAACACACCATTCCTCTTTAATTTGTCATTCCCAGCATAGTAGATCATATAGTTGTCTGATTCAAAATGGCCAAAACCTGTCCATTTCAGCTCACTAATGCCTAGGATATTGATCTTTATGTGTTCCATTTCATTTTTGACAACTTCCAATTTTCCTAGATTCATACTTCATACATTCCATGTTCCAATTATTAATGGATGTGTGCATCTGTTTCTACTCATTTTGAGTTTTGTCACATCAGCCAATGGAGGTCCTGAAAGCTTTACTCTATTCATGTCATTAAGGTCGTCTCTACACAGAGGAGTCAGCTCTTCCCCAGTCAAAGTCTGAGTGCCTTCCGACCTGATAGGCTCATCTCCTGGCACTATATCAGACAATGTTTCAGGGCTGTTCATAAAGTTTTCCAGTAATAAATCAGACAGTGTTTCACTGCTATTCAAAAGGTGTTCACTGGCCAATTGTTTGGGAAGTGGACGGCCTCTCCCTTCTTCTGAGTCTGTCTTAGCCCGGAAGCTCTGCTGAAACCTACCTACCATAGGTAACCCTGCTAACATTTTGCAACATGGTGGCATAGCCTCCAGACTCATAGCAACCCGTGAGCTGCCACAGGACGATAAACTGACAGACAAGTTCATCTCCCTTAGTTGTTCCTAACCCCTCTGCACCTGCCTACCTCAGGCAATGGCTTTAAAATAGAGCTGCCCACAAGTGAAAAGCAGCCCCTGAGCCCTGGCCTGCCTATCTCAGGCCCCAGCCTTAATATAGAGCCACACCCAAGCGAAAAGCAGCTCCAAGCCCCGGACCCTGCTACCTCAGGCCCTGGCCTTAATAAAGAGCCACCCCCAAATGAAAAGCAGCTCTCAGCCCTGGGCCTGCCTACTTCAGGCCCTGACCTTAATATAGAGCCACCCCCAAGGGAAAAGCACTTACTGATGAAGATTAAAGATTAAAGACTACAGTCTGCAGTATGGATTGCAACTTAACATAAAGAAAACAAAAATCCTCACAACTGGACTGATAAGCAGCATCATGATAAATGGAGAAAAGAATGAAGTTGTCAAAGATTTCAAATTACTTGGTTCCACAATTAAGACCAACGGAAATAGCAATCAAGACGTCAGAGGACATATTGCTTTGGGCAAATCTGCTGCAAAAAAAAAAGACTTCTTTAAAAAAAGACTTCTTTAAAGTGCTGAAAAGCAAAGATGTCTCCTTGAAGACTAAGGTGCGCCTAACCCAAGTCATGGTGTTTTCAATTGCCACATATGTATAAAAAAGCTGGACAATGCATAAGGAGAAGAGTTGATGCTTTTGAGTTGTAGTGTTGGGTGAAGAATACTGAAAGTACCATGGACTGACTACAAGAAGAACTAGCAAATCTATCCCAGAAGAAGTGCAGCTGGAATGCTCCTTGGAAGCAAGAATAGCCTGACTTTGTCTCATCTACTTTGGTCATGTTGTCAGAAGGGACCATTCCCTGGAGAAAGATACCATGCTTGGTAAAGTGGAGGGTGAGCCAAGAGGGGGAAGACCCTCAAGAAGATGGATTGACACAGTGGCTACCACAATGGGCTCAGGTATAGCAAGGATTGTGAGGCTGGCACAGAACCGGGCAATGTTTTTTCTGTTGTACATAGGGTTGGTGTGAGTCAGAGCTGACTCAATAGCACCTAACAACAACAGTCACAGTACTTAGCTAATGCCTGTGCTGTAGCATTGGTCCCTGAGGCCTTGGGTAATAACCGTTAAACCCACATGAAAGATAAATCTAGCATTTTCTACTTGTCGGCCCTTTTTATGTATTATTTCCTATAAACCTCAGATAACTTAGGGAGTAGGCGCCAAGATTATCCTTTATTTCACTGATGGCTTATCCAGTGCCTAACAAAGCAGCAAGTGTCGGGCTGGGGCTTAAATCCAGACAGACTGATCCTTGAGATGGAGAATTTAACCAACACGTGAGGTATAAACCGGTTCCATGGACTCATTTCTGATTCATGCCAACTCCACATGCATCAGAGTAGAACTGTGCTCCACAGGATTTTCAATGACTGATTTTTCAGAAATCGATTGCCAGGCCTTTCTTCCAAGATGTCTCTGGGTAGACTTAAACCTCCAACTTTTAGGATTCTGGTGCATGGTTCTGGCCATGGCCCAGCCACAGGGGGAGGCACCATTATCCTGAGGGCCACATCAAGGTGCAGAGCACAGGGGACAGCACTGGGGACTTTAGGAATAGGGATAGGCTTTCCAGATAAAATACAGGACTCCAGTTAGATTTGAATTTCAGACAAGCAACAAATAACTTTTTATTATAAGTATATCCCAAATATTACATGGGACATACTTATACTAAAAATATTCCTTTTTTTTTTTTTTTTCATCTGAAACCCAAGATTAACTGTTGTCTTGTGTTTGTATTTGCTAACTCTGGCAGCCCTAGAGTGAGGGGCAGGAGAGTGCATTTGTTAACATAGGCTTTGAAGTTAGGATAACCTGGCTCTGCCACTTACGTGCTATGTGATGGTTAATGCTATGAGGGTTAATGCTCTGTGTCAACTTGGCCAGGCTATGGTTCTCAGAGGTATGGCAGACATTGGACTGATTGCTCTTCCATAATGTAATATAATGTAATTGCCTCCTTAATGTGATCTGTTGTGATCAGCCAATCAGTTGAAAGGGGAGTCTCCTTGGAGGTGTGGCCTGCCTCCAGTATATAAATGGATTTTCCAGCAAGGCTCAGGCTCTGTCAATCCTGCACTCTTCTTGTTGCCTGACCTCCAGTTCTTGGGATATAAGCCTGCAGATGTCTTCAGCCTGTCTTGTGACCTGTAGATTTGGGATTCACTAACTCCTTCCTCGGAAGGAAGGTTGGGCGATCCTACTTCCATAGTGATACTGCCTCGGAAACCCAAGGAGGGGTCACTAAGAGTCGGGGCCGACTCGACGGCAAACAACAGCAACAACAACAACAACCCCTGCAAACTTATGAGCTAGCAGAGGCCTCCAGACTGCCACCTGACCCACAAATTTGGGACTTGCCAGCCCCCACAATTGCATGAACCATTTCCTTGAAGTAAATCTATATATATTTATATATATGCTTCACTGGCTTTGTTCCTCTAGAGAACCCAGACTAAGACAGTGACCTTGCATGAGTCATGTCCTATCTCTGAGCCTCAGTTTCCTCCTCAGTAAAAGTGACATTTTAGCTCCAGCCTCACAGGGTGTTGCTGAGGCTTTTATCAGATCACCCACAGAAAGCACTATCACAGTGCCTGCCACAGGGGGAGCATGAGACACCACCAGCTGGTATCATTACTGGTAATGATAAGGAGAACAATGAAAATGATGATGCCCACCGGGACCCTCCTGAGGAAAGAGGGAAGACTCCCTGGTGCCACAGAGGATAGAGGACCCTCCAAACCCCTGCTGAACCACACAGGTGTTAGAGCTCTTACCTGGTCCTTGATGTTGGCTAAGTTCCTTCTAGGAGATGGCCCTGGGGAGTTCTCTCCTTTTCCTGAGTAGGAAGACAGGCTCAGAGGGGCATCACCAGCCTCCAGTGCCCAGGGACAGGCCACTCTAGAGCAGACAGATACCTGCCCCTGGGCTGGACTTGGCAGGAAGGCAGTACAGAGGGTAAGGGTATAAGGCTGGTGTGGCCATGGCCTTGGGCTACAAGTCTAACAGGAAGTGCAGGAGCAACAGGTGACCCTGGAGAATAACACTGCCTGGCTAAGGCAGCAGGGCCTGAGCACTCGCCAATTTTGACCCCTGTGTGTGCATAATATACTAACTAGGCCAGATCCCTGACTTTGACTCAGCTTCCCCATCAGAAGAATGGGTAGACTACCTCTGTCCTGCCTTTAACCAGCAAGCTGGTTCATGCTCTGACTGGTTCAAACCTCAGCCTGACTCAGTTTCTCCCATCAGGGTCCAGATTTTGGCTACGTGATTCAGGAACCGCCAGATAAGTCATAAGAGTGGTCTAGACCTTTTCAGGAACCTGAAGGTCACCCCTATGGTGGTGGCAAAGGAAGAGTATCCCTTGGGGAGGATCCTCATTGGGGGCAACCTGCCTGTGTGAGAAAGGAGCAGGAGAAGCACTCCTGGGGTGGAGGCTGAGGGTGGGGGTGGTGACGGAGGCTGGGAGTGGACCTTTGTACCCCTGCCCCTGGATGTGATGGTGTGGGGGACTGTTCTCCAGGCACTGTCCACATTTGTCCCAGGGAATTTGAGAAAGCTGGAGTAACAGAGACCCAAGAGATCATTCAGTCCAACCTCTTCATTTCACAAGTGGGCCCAGAAAGTAAGAGTGAACTAGTGCAGGTCACACAGACAACAGTTATGACTAGACTCAGGGCTCCTGATTCTGAAAAGAAATAGATGTTGCTAAAAATAGTCTATCAATTAATAATCATAGCTGCAAGTCTAAACAGCCCTGGGAGAAATTACTTTTAAGTCAAAGCTTGTTTGTACTACAAGGTAAATGACTAATAATATCAGATTGTTTCCTGAAAGCTGGAGAAGGGAGGTATAAGGTATAAAAAGTACAATGGCAGTAACATAAAGAGAGAGAGAGGCAGTGTGGTAGTTAAGTCTGTATGTCAGCTTGGCTGGGCCTGGTTGAGTGGCTGGGTGGCTGGATATAGTATTCCCTGATGAGACTGGTAATAACCTCCATGGTGGAATCTACTGTGAGCAGCTGAGTAGCTGCTTTAGGGATATGGTCTGCCTCTTGTATGTAAGGAGAAGCCTTGGGGAATGGTCTCTAGCTTACAGCATGCTTGAACCCTGCACGTAGCTATTTCATTGTTCAGCAGCCTGCCATGCTCTGCCAATCTTGGGACTTTCAATGGACTTGAATCAGTGGCCTGCCGTGTGGTTTGGTAGCATCAGGACTGTGCCTTTTTACTTGTCAACCTTGGGCTTGTCAGTCTCAGCAGCCAGCAGCCATCTGAGTAAAGAAAAGTCTCTAGCTCCAGTGGGCCAGAAGCAGGAGGCAGAGCTGAAGCCCAAGGTTGAGGGGCTTTCACACAGCCCCTAGAGCCTGGCACTTTGAACTCAGACTTAAAGCCTCCAAACTGTAAGAGAATAAACTCCTGTTTGTTCAGGCATCCCATTTGTGGTATTTTCTGTTAGAGCAGCACAGAGGTAACCAAAACAGAGAGTGATGAATTATGTTATTCAGCATGTGACACAGGGGCACTGATGGAAAAGGAAGGGAATTATATCATAATGCTGTTTTCTGTGGAGATCAAGAAACAGAGGCAATCAGATTCAACCAAGTGGTTAGAACAGACTTAGCATCAAATAATAGACAGATCAAGAATCAAGCTTTGGAGGGGATTCCAAACAAAACCCACTGCCGTCAAGTCAACTCAGACCCATAGGAACCCTATAGGACAGAGTGGAATTGCCCTATAGGACAGTTTTATAAGGCTGTAAATCTTTATGGAAGCAGACTGCCACATCTTTCTACCATTGAGTGGCTGGTGGATTTGAACTGTTCACTAACCTTTTGGTTAGCAACTATCTCTTTAACTACTGCACGACTAGAGCTCCCAAGCAGGGATTAACTACCATCAAATACATGATTCCACAGAAAGAGGAAATATGGGCCATGCCATTAGGCACTTTTCCAGAAGGTAACAAGAATGGATTCAAGAGCCGTCCCAGCAAGCTTGCCCACCAACCCACCCCAGCAAGCTCGTGGTAAATTCATGGACATAAAATGCTGGGGCTATGAGGCCCCTCCAGGATGATCTTGCACACCTCTCTCCACACTGACCTCCAAAGAGATGACGCAAGAAGAATGTAAGCTAAACTCAAGGAAGATCCACCAGGCCCCATGGGGCTGAAAGTGGAAGGGAAACAAGCTCTTTCTTCCAAGGTGCCTCTGGGTAACCTTGAACCTCCAACCTTTCAGTTAGTAGCCAATCCTGTTACCCATTTGCACCACCCACTCAGGGACTGCTTAGTCTGGAAGTTCCGCTGAAACCTGTTTAGCTTCATAACAACATGCAGTCCTGCACTGACAGATGGCTGGTGCCTATGCATGAAGTGTGTTGGCTGGGAACCGAACCGAAGTCTCCTTCAAGGAAGGCAAGAATTCTACCACTGAATCACCACTGCCTCCTCCCTCAGCTGTAGAGCAGGGATAATACTGTGCGCCTTGTGAGGCTGCAGTGAGAGTTAAAGGAGATGCTGACTGTGGGGTTCTTAGCTCAGGGCCTGCACACAGTGAGTGTTTAATAAATGGCAGCCATGAGGATCATGAGCTGTTGGTTCCAACCTCCCCATCCTTGTCCAGCCCTGTCTCCACCGGCACCTGTCAGGCGGGCAGGGAAAGTGGAGCCCCTCTGCCATGCATTCACCCCCTGGAGGGCAGGGGCAGGGCCCGACGGTGTCTGATTCCCAGACTGAGTAGCCAGGGCTGGACTGGTGGGAAGGCAGCAACAGCCTTATAAAACAGCTCTCCCACTAGCCAGAGGACCAGGAATCATCACTCACTGCCCTGGGGTGCTTGTAAATTTCCAATGAAAGGTGGCACCGCCTCCAATGAAGTCAAAGAAAAGTCTACAGTTCATAGCACTGTGACAAACAGACCATCCCACTCCTTGCAGACTTGCACAGTGATCAAGCCAGGCCTATTGGGCTGTGCCCACCCAATACCCAGCAAAAGCAGAGAGCTGCTGACTTAGCCAGGCTGTAGCTGTGGACTTGACCTCGGCCTGCCTGCTTCCCACAGCAGGTGGCTCACTGTTGCCTTTGCTTTTGACCCTCCCTTATGTCTCTCTCCCCTTCACAAGTGATAGGCAGGTCAACCCCACCTCAATCAACCAGATCCTCTCCAATGAACGCTTTATCAACCACAGTAAGTTTGTACAGGTACAAACTCAGTGGTTTGTGGGTATAGGTTGGGCATGGTTGGTGACAGGACAGATGATAGAATCTGAAGCTCACAGGCTCATGGAAGCTCAGGCTGGTACAGGCCCAGACAGGGAGAGTCACGTGCATGTGAGGAGGACAAGCATTCCAGGCAGAGGGAGCAGCATAGGCGATGGCTCTGAGGCCTGGAGTGGAGCACACAGGCCTTGAGTGTTTGAGGACCAGCCAGGAGGCTGAAGCAGAGTGAGGGGAGGCCAGAACACGTAAAGACTTGAGGTCCATTGTCGAGACTTTGGCCATGACTCTGAGTGAGATGCCAGGCTATTGGAGGGTTTTAAGGAGGGATCTGCTCTACCAATAACTGAAAAAGTTCTCTCTGCTTGCTGTGTCAAGAATGCATCATTGGTTGGGGGAAGGGGACAGGGAAAGTAGGACCAGCAGGAAACAGATGGCACCTCAGGCTGAATGACTGGAGAAGAGATTAATGAAGGGTTTGTCTTTGGACAATTACATTTGATGTGCCTATTAGACATCCCAGTGGAGATGCTAAGTCGGCTTCATACTTACCAGTGTGGAGCTCAGGAGAGAGGTTGGGTCAGAGATAGAAATTTGTGAGTGGTCAGTGCATAGAAGGTATTTTAAGCCATTCAACTGAGTGAGACCCTAAAGAGTGAGGGATCTAGAGGAGGGTAGAGAGTCAAGGATGGAGCCAAATGGAAGGATAGGACTGAGGGAATGGGACACAGAACAGATAGGT
The DNA here is from genome assembly GCF_000298275.1 of Orycteropus afer afer. Lineage (NCBI taxonomy): Eukaryota > Metazoa > Chordata > Mammalia > Tubulidentata > Orycteropodidae > Orycteropus > Orycteropus afer. The sequence continues at coordinate 531,423 of NW_006921618.1, read as the reverse complement.
TTTAATGAAAGGCACAGATACGGTTTGCTTGGACAGTTGATCCATAGGCACTTGGACATTCCCCTCTCCTCTACCAGACTTGAGCCCTGAGGTCCCCTCAACATACACTGGCAGGGTGTCCCCCAACCTTGCCTTCCCTCCACCTCCCCACCTAGAGCTGCATCGACTGGAACCGTGAGGTGCTGAAGTGGGAGCTGGGTCTGGCCAACTGTGACATCATCGACATCCCCCAGCTCTTCAAGACGGAGAGGAGAAAGGCAGTGGCCTTCTTCCCTGACTTGGTGAGGCAAGGGTGGGGGAGGAGCCCACATCACCATCTGGGACTTAATGTCAGGCTCCAAACCTCCACCCCCAGAGGGGCAAGATGTTTGATCTCAGGCATGTCTGGGATTGTGGCAGCAGATGGGGTGGCAGGGAGAATCCGAGGTCCTGATACGGTCACTGCAGGATCCTCATTGGCTATGACCTTCATTAAGGGCCATCAGGCAAGGGCTCTTCTCTCCTCCCAGGGACCCACTTGGTATCTGTGAAGGAATGATTGCATGAGGTCATTGTGTAAAGCACCTGGTATGAGTTGGGTGCTCCAATGCCCATCCTGCTCCCTTTCTCCTGGATCATGGCTGCTCATCTGTTCCACACTTACTGAGGTGCTCTGTGGAGGGTATAGGAGTCTGTGGGTGGTACCAATGGTTAATGCACTTGGCTACTAACCAAAAGGTTGGAGGTTCAAGTCCACTCAGAGGGCTTCATAAGAAAGGCCTGGCAATCTACTTCTGAAAAACTTACTATTGAAAACCCTATGGAGTACAATTCTACTCTCACATACATGGGGTCACCAGGAGTCAAGGTCTACTTGACAGTCACTGGTAGAAAATACCATTTATTTGGACTTGAGTTTGTGCCAGACAATATGCCAAGCATTTGACAATGTATCTTCTCATTATTCCTTACAACCCTATGACATGGTGACTGCTTTTACCTCCCTTACAGAAGAAGAAGCTGAGACCCAGAGAAGCCATCCATTTCCCAAGGTCACACAGCTAGTGAAGGGCAAAGCTGAACTTGACCCCAGGTCTGCCAAGTTCAAAGCCTATGCTCTTCACCACCAGGCTGGACAGTGCCTTTGTGTAAATTGGGGATAATAATAGCTCCCACATCATTGGCTTATTGTGAGGATTAAATGAGCTAAGACGAGTGAAGCCCTTAGAACAGTCCCTGGCACAGCCTGTGGTTCAGGAAGTGTGAGTCTGGTCAGCTGTGGCAGCATTGTTACTTCCTCCAGGCAGGCTCTGCAAGATCTCACTCAAAAAAGTTAACAGTGGATGTCTGTGGTGAGCATTGTGCTCTTTTAAAGAACTACCTACATGGGATCAAATTGACAATAGCAGCTCAAAAGGTTAGATAGGAAATTTAAAGGGCAGTGAGTTTAGGTTAATGTTGTTGTTGTTAGGGGCCATCAAATCTGATGCAACTCATAGCAACCTCATGTACAACAGGACAAAACACTGCCTGGTCCTGCATCATCCTCACAGTTGTTGCCATGCTTGGGCCCATCATTAGAGCCATGGTCTCAATCCATCTCATTGAGGGGCTTCCTCTTTTCCATTAACCCTCTGTTCTCCCAAGCATGACATCCTTCTCAAGTGTATGGTCTCTTCTGATAACATGACCATAGTAGGTTAATGGGAGAGGGACATTAGAAAAAGGAGGGTGAGAATGGTTGCACCAAAGAATGTGATCAGTGTCACTGAATTGTATATGTAGAAATTGTTTAATGGGTATATATTTTGCTGTGTATATTTTCAACAACAAAAAGTTATTTCTTTTTTAAAGTTAACAGTGATCTTCTCTGGATCCTGGAGCCAGGATGATCCTAATTCCTTCTTCTGTTTGCTTATCTGATTTTGCTTTTCTGATATTTCCACACTGATCAAGTATTACTTGTGTGATTTTTTTTCCTTACTTTTGAAATTCTTGCACAAGTGGTACCCTCAGTGGGCTGTGAGGTCAGCTAGTGCTGTGTCTGAATCACCTCCCAGGTGCCTCAAGGCCTGGCACAGAACAGACCCCCAGTAATGGCCAATGCCAAGAATGGCTCAAAAGAACCCCTCCCAGCCCAAGTGCTCCAGCCACACACTTGGCAGGGACCAGAGTGGGGTGGGGGGATATAAGTCAGCGCCAAGAATGGGCACTGGCTAAGCCTGTCCTTTGCTGGCATTCCCCAAAAGGCACAGAGAGATGCCTTGGGGCTCTTCTGGGCCTAAGGGGAGTGGTGGGAGCAGCCGTGATGCGTGAGACCTCCGGCCCTGAATCCACCAACAGCTGTGACCACTTCAGCTATTTTAAACCCGTGGGCACCAGGAAGCTCCATCATATCAACCAGGCCCTATGGCCCAACCTCTCAGGCCCTAAGCCAGGGGCAGAAGCCCCGGGTGTGTGGGGGTCAGCAGGGCCAGAATGGATTAAGGGGAGAGGGGTCTCATTTCTTGCACACTGACCTTGTACCAAACACTGTGCTTGTATTTTCCATAGATGGGCTCGTTTAATATCCTTACATCTGTGCTGAGAGAGGAATCACTTCAGATGAGGAACATGAGGCTCTGAGAGACAGGGTGGAATGTTCAAGGCTGCAAAAAGGCCGAGCTGGGCACAGAAGCTAAGTGTCCCCATCTATGAAACAGGTGACAACATTCCTGTCTGCCTTCACCCCACATTGTCCTTGCCTTCCTGGGGCAACAGCACAGGCTCCAATCCTGGCTCTACTGCTCTTAGGAGCTATGTGACAAAGGGTAAATTCTTGGACTTCTCTGAGGCCCACTTTCTTCATCTGTAAAGTGGCAGGGTTACTAGAAGGGGATAATGACCTAATTCTAAGGCATGAACAGTGCTGTCCTGGAGCAATGCCTGGCATGCAGAAAGCATGAAATCAGTGCCCCCCCATTCTTACTTCTCTCCTGGAAATTACTGCCTTGTGACTGATGTTATCATATACTCTGCTCCTCTGATGACCCAGTGGGGACTCATTGGGGTGTAAGGTCCCTCCCCCACTCTGGGTCCCAGGTTTGTACAGTGAAATGAGGGACTGCAATAAGGCAGGGTTCTTGGCAGATGCCTAGTATCTGCCACATGGTTGAAGCGCAGACAATAACTCTGGCAGACACCCCTCCTCACCTTCACAGACAGGCCCAGCACAGGTTTGTTTCTCTCTTTGTTGGCTTCCTCAAGCTGCGTCCTGATTGGAGGAGGAGCCAATTAGTAGGGACCAGCCTCACCCAAAGTCTGTGTGCATTTGGGAGGCACATGTCCCCCTAGCCAGTCCCCCTTCTATGTTCCTCCCAGATCCCTCTGAGGAGCAGCTGCACCCTTCACTACATCCTAATGTGGGTTGTTCCAATAGGGTGCTGGGGTAAAGGGACCTAGACACCTCTAAGCTTGGTCCCTCTTATATGGGTGCATCCACGCACCACACACATGCTCCCAAACCCCCATCAGTCCTATCCCCTTCCTAAACATCCCCTCTCCACCCCACCTCTTCCCCACAGTGTCTGCCCACCCTCCTCCTCCTCCTCCTCTCTATCTTTCTCTCTTTTTCTCTCTCTCTCTCTCTCACACACACAGAGAGAGAGAGAGAGAGAGAGAGAGATGAACTGTCTAAACAGCCCCTCAACTGGCTTCAGAGCCAGAAGGGTCTGGAATGAGGTGGCCTGGACCAGCTCCACCTTGCACCTCAGCCTCCATAGGACCCAGACTGGCTTCTGTAGTGGTGCCCAGAATAGAATAGGGCCCCTCAGTCCTGCCCTCTTGCTGTCCCTCTACTCTCACACTTGCAGTCACCAGATGGCATCAATATGTCAGTCTATAAACACGGGTCAGATCGACCCTCTTCTCCCCATCCTTCTCATGCGGCCCCCTGCCCCCGCCAGAGTCTTCATTGCCTCTTCCTCAGTCTCCTCACTGGGTCCACCTCCTTCCTCTACCCATTTCACTTCCACCTCTGGCCACAGCACACTTCTCCTGAGGACGCCTGTTCCAGGCTTCCCCTCCCCCACCCACCCAATGCCTTGGCTTTGCATCCCAAACTCTGTAGGCTGCTGGCTTCTCTGTTCCCATTCCTCTCCCCATTTTTGCTCTGTTGATACCAATCTGACTGTTGGTATCATACAGACAGACAAAAATAGAGGAACCGGGAGAGGGAGATCAGGCAGCTCCCTCTCCTCCCCACTTAGTTTGGCAAACGCCTCCCTTGAGACTCGTCTCCTACTCCAGGAAGCCTTCCGGGTTGCCCAGGCTGGGTTAGGGCATCTCCTCTGTGTTTTCACCAACTCCTGTCCTCGCCCGTTTGGCAGCTCCACGTTTTCATTGCCCCACTAGGCTGGGAGCGCCAGAAGAGGGATGGGGGCCGTGTCCTGGCGCCCAGCACCTGGGCGCCCACTGGCAATTTGTTGAATGAATGAATAAATAAATAAAAGGGCAAACCAACACGGAAAGGAGGGAACTGGCAGCAGCAGACTTCATCCGGACCACAGGGGGGCGAGATGAGTTGAGGGGCGTGGCCACGCTTGACAGACAGAGCCGTGGCCCACTGCGAGAGGAGTGCGGCGGGCCGCCCCGCCCCGCGGGTGACAGAATAAGGCTCCTCGCAGGGCTGCGACCGGCGCAAGCGGCTGGAGCGAGTGCACCTGTGACAGGTGGCTCGCTACGGATCAGAAGCGGAACGCGGCGAGGACCGTCACTGCCGGGAAGATGCTGCGCGACCGGACCGTGCGACTGCAGTATGGCAGCCGCGTGGAGGCGGTGTACGTACTGGGCACCTACCTCTGGACCGACGTCTTCAGGTAAGCGGGCCTCTGCGCTGGTGGGAGTCACCCCGCTTCGACCTCAGGGCTCCAGGCCGAGATCTCGCTCCTAGAAATCCTGGGAGTTCCCACACACACCCTGAGACTCTCCCTGGACATAGGTACTGAACAGTCTTCCTCCCGCCCAACCTACCCTTCATCCCGAAGCCTCTGGGCCCAGAAATCCTAAGAACACCACCCAGACACCCTGAGAGCCTCGGAACCTTGTGTCAACCTCCCTGAAATCCTGAGACCACACACACACATGCTGACACAGCCTCAGCCCCCTGCTTTGTCAACATCCTTTCCCCACCCCCACTCCTCTTCACCCTAGTCTTCCCACCTCCTGACCCTCTCCCAGGGCAGCCTCAGTCCTCACCACCCCAGCTTCTTCCACCACCCTCTCTCCTTTCACTTCCTCACTTTCTTCTCACCACATCCCTTCTTCCCCCTTACGTCCTCCCTTCCCCTCAGACCCTCCTGACTCACCACCACCCCAACCCAGCCTCCCCTTGTCCCCTCCTCTCACTCTCAGGCCAGCCCATGGACTTTGCTGGAGACTAGGCAGGTCCATAGGGGAGCTGCCCTGAGGTGGTATCTGACCCTGGGGGGGGCTGATCAGGCTCCAATTTCACCCTGTGGGGGCTACTGCTGGTGGCCTGTCCCCAGGCGCTGGCTGTGCAGTCCTTGTCCCCAAATGCCTTCCTTTGACTTCACCCTGGGCTCAGAAAGGGGGCTTGTTCTACAGAGCTGAGCCCTGGGACTCCAGGTGCTGAGGTGGGTCCTTTTTGGAAGAGCAAAGGACTCCCTGATGTTGGGTCCTCTTCCCTCCTCTCTTCTCTCTGCCCACGGACTGGGTAGAAGGGGGCTTACGGATTTCTGAGAGAACAGGCCATGAGGTGGCAAAACTGAGGTCAGAGCCCCAGGACGCAGCCAAGTCTACTGACCCATCTCCCCTGCAGGGTGTGGGGCAGGGCCTGGCGAAGGCGTGGCTTGTGTGAATGAACTGGCAGAGAGAGCCCAGGTAGGATCATGCTAAAGTTTTACCTGCAGCCCTCCTTCCAAGCATTTGAAATGTGCTCCCATTGCTCAGATGGGAGGGGACAGGCCCAAGGGGAGGGAGCATGCAGGACTCAGAGGGGCATGGACTGCTGGTGACTCTGGGCAGGTCCAGTGTGGCTTATTGCTCCCACATCAGCTGGAGGTTGCTCAGAGTACCCTGGTTCTCCCAGGCCCCCACTGAACCCCAACCCTTTATCTTCCCCACATGGACCCCCACATACACCCCCAGCCCCATTCTATCTTTCACCGCTTAGGGCCCTGACAACCCTGCCCAGCAAGTCTCCTGCTACCTGCACTGCAGGCACTGGCCATGCTGACACCATCAAGCCCCAGCCAAGTACTTCTCCCGCAGCCCAGCCTCTCAGAGAATAAGAGCTCAGTCACCCCACCTGCTGACGCGTCTGGGCCCCTGGGACCCAGGACCCTCTCCTCTCATTCACCCCTGGCCTTAGGCTCAGCCTCAGCTGTCCTACATGTAAAGCTCAGGGTGGACTGAGTATTCCTGAGGGTCATAATATAGCAATGGAGTGTGGTCCAGGTCCCAGGGGCCTGGGGGAGCCCCCTCCCTTCCCCACTCCCAGCTCTGAACTGGGAACTGCTGGGGAATGGGCTGGGAGCCAAGGCACTGAGGTCTGTAAGCCTCAGCTGTCACCGTACCCGCCTGTTTGTTCACTGAGGCACTTTCAGTGCAGCCTGCAAGACTGGCGCAGTGCTGGATCCTCTGTCTGATGGGGGGAGGGCCACACAGAGGCCCCCTGCCCTCTCTCTGTCCTGGCACAGAGAGCCCAGCCAGGTGAGGGCAAGGAGTTGGGGAGGTGTAGGCAAGTGGCAGAGGAGTGACAGTTCCCTTTGTCCTTCCTCAAGACATCAGCACAGTATGATTTCCAATTACCACTGAGAGAGGCAGTGGGGTCTGGACCAGCATTGCCCAAAAGAAATAGAATGCAAGCCACAAGTAGGCCCATCTGTCATTTTAATCATTGTTAGTAGCCACGATTTTTAGAAAGTTAAATAGGTTAAATTAATTTTAATAATATACTTTATTTAACCTAGTGTATCTAAGCATTCTCATTGTGATACGTAATCAATATAAAAATTATCAGTGAGATTGTTTACATTCTTCTTTTCATACTAAGTCTTTGAAATCCAGTATGTGTCTTACACTGAAAGCACGTCATGGTGGGGACTGACCACATGGCAAGTGCTCAGTAGGTCATGTCGCTGGGGCAACAGTGCTGGATAGTACAGGGCTACAGCAGGGTCCCACAACCTTGGCCCTAGTGACACTCAGCAGGATACTTCTTTGTCAGGGGGGCCCATCCTGCACATTGTAGGCTGTTTAGCAGCATCCCTGGCCCCTATCCCCTAGACACCAGTAGCACTCCCTTAGCTGTGACAACCAAAAATATCTCCAGACATTGCCAGATGTCCCACAGGGGGATGGAGGCACAGAATTGCCTCTAGCTGACAAGCACTGGTCAAGTGGAAGGACGACTCTTCTGAAACTAAGACGACTAGGCTGTGGCTGCCATTGTTACTCCTGAAATCCATGTAATAAGAGCTACTGTCAGCGTTAATGATAGCAGGTGATATGAATGAAAACTTACAAACCAAAAGCATTATCTCATTCCATCCTCACCCCAGACCTTGGAGGTCATGCTGGGAACATCCCCATTTTGTAGATGAGGAAAGTGAGGCTCAGACCAGTGAGCCATTTATCTGATGTCACACAGGACTAAGGTCCACCACTCTGTCCTTTGTGACCCTACATTTAATGAGCAGGTTGAACTGGATGGCCCTTTTTGCCTGTGTCCCTTCCACCTTCCACCAGGGCCATAAGACCAATGCCCCAGAAACTCCCCACCACCACCACCATTTGGCCAATTTCCAACCACTTCCCACTGAGTCCTTCCCAGACTAGACACACTCAGACCCCAAATGATGCCCCAGGGACCTCTAAGTAGTCCCCAAGGAACAAGGCCTGGTGGACCCTGGACCCACTTACCTAAAGAATGGTGTCCTGACTTCTCACTTCTTCAAAGTCCCAAAGGTGAGTGAATAGGCCTCCAACCCCCACTCTTCCCTCCCAAGGACTCTGGGCCCCTTTCCCCTCTCAGACACACAGCAGGGCCTCGCCTGCCTCATCCCACAGCAGACCCAGTGGTCCTGGCAGGCAATGCCTGCAAGTATTAACACCCCTCCTTCCTTCCCTATGGATTAGAAGAGGCCCTCAGAGTGAAGGCTGCTCTTTAGGGCTTCAGAAGCTGGGGGCAGTGGAAAGAGGAAGGATTCGAAGTTCCCATCCACTATGTGTGACTTTGAAAAAATCACGTGACCTCACTTTGTCTCCACCCCCTCACCTGGACAATGGGGATGTATGAGGGTCAATCACAGAACAAGGACTTTGTGCCTGGTAGAAACTATGGACATAGTCATGATGAATATCTGACCATTCAGCTGCCCCACAAGCAGTCTTCCAGGCCACTGTGGGAAGGGGTGCTCAGGGCCACCTACCTCCCCCAGAAAAATTGGATGGATGCCCTGACCCAGCCACACTCTGCCTGCTAGTCTCCAGCAAGCTGTGAGTAGATGCACAGGAAGGCACAGGAAGAAAGAAGTAGGCTTTTTTTCCTAGAGGTTGTATTTTGTGGTCATTGTTAAAGAGCCTGGATTTTTGCTCCTGAGCTCTAGTGGTGTAGTGCCTAAGGCATTTGGCTGATAACCAGAAGGCTGGTGGTTCAAACCCACCAGCCACTCCTTGGAAGGAAGACTGGGCAATCTACTTCTTTAGAGATACTGCCTTGGAAACCCAGGGAGGGATTGCTGTGAGTTGGAATAAACTCAAAGGCAGTGAGTTTGGTTGTTTTGTTTTGTTTTGTGTTTTACCCCCTCATATACTTGTCTTTCGTCTGGCATGTGTCTGCCTTGTCCACACAGTCTCCCCTAGTGGTCCCTTTAGCTGACAACCACTTCTTCACTGGGGCTGACCAGGGTCGCCATGTGATTCTAACTGAAGAGAGGGCATAGAGTGAGTAATGTCTGCAGGCTGCTTCTACCCTCCCCACCCACCTCTTGCAAATGATTTTGTCCCTGCTTGGGAGCAGTGGGCACCATCGGAGTCTGGGAGTGTGGAGGGCAAGCAGCCTTGGAATAAAGTGGGGGGTGGGGGTGACCATGCTCTCTGCAAGCTACGGGAGCACTGACGCACAAACCCAGCCTTGGAGACAGCCTCTCCTTTTCCTGCCTTGGTTTGTGTATCTGTCCAGGGGGTTCCTTGATAAGGCGGGTGTCCCCTTTTCCTTCTTGCTGGAAAGAGGACAGGATTTGTGTCCTGTGGTTGCAGGAGCTTCTGGGCATAGGGACGATTGTCTCTTGCTTTTGCAGAGTGGTCTCCCAGGTATACCAGGTTTTCATTTGACCTCACAGTGAGCCATGAGATGAGAGGTGAGGTGCTCCCCCTGCCTCCCTTCCTGGGGATACCCAGTGCAGGGGCCAACCAGCCATTTTCCAGATAGGTCCTTGCCCATCACTCCCTGGCAGAAGATAAGAAGAAGATACCAGGGCAGGAGTTCCTAGACGTTGGCACAGTAAATGCTGAGGAAAGAGAAACACAGATGAAAACAGAGAAAGTATAGATGTGTATCCTGGATGGGAGAGCCCAGAGAATTTCACTTCTTCCCCATTTCTGACTCACCCCCAGACTTTCTCTCTCTGCCCCTTGTTGGGGTGACTGCTGGGGGATTTACTTGATTGCTTTTAAAAGTGTCCTTAGGACAAAGCTCAGGGAGAGTCCAAGATCCAGTCTGAAGCATTAGGGGCTCAGGATGCCATAGTCTCCCCTCCCATAGTGTACTAGGTCTCACTTTGTCAATCCCATCTCCTACCTGCTCCCCAGCATGTAATCCACTTTGCATTTGCAGAGGCCGTTAGCCCTTGAATGTACCAAGCTCTGTCCGACCTCAGGGTTCCCTCTGCCTGGAACATTCCCCAAGACCTTCACATGCCTGACTCCTCATGAGTCAGGTCTCAAATGTCACCTCCTCTGAGCAGCCCTCCTTAACTACCTAGTTTTGTGATGCCCTGACCCAAAACTGCAGGCACTCTCAACCTCATTATTCTTTCTCTTCTTTTTCAGATCTTATTTATGTAATATTACTAGCTAACATTTACTGAGCACTTACTAGGTACCAGGCAGCCTTCTTGGCCCTTCGCATGTTCATTTCCCATGTATTTGATAACTTGCATTTATTTAAACCTCACAACAACTTCATAAGTTCAGCACTATTATTGCCTGCCTTTCACAGATGGGGAAACTGAGGTCAGAAATGTTTGTCCAAAATGTCACAGCTGGTAAATGGTGGAGGTGGGATTTGGACGTGAGCAGAACCCAGGCCCCTAGCTCCTCTACTGGGCCACTTCCTGAGACTGGTGTTTTGGGCATATCCTTGTCCATGTGCTTTCTGCCCTCCTTGGGCCCACAGACCTCCAGCCCTAAGCCAACACAGTGATCTTGGTAGAGTGAATGAATGGATGGATGGATGTGCTGGTGCTGTATGGTGAATGGCCTCCTACCAGGCTGAGCTCTCCACCCCCAGCATCAAGAACCAGGCAGAGTTGGTACAGCCTGTGGAAGGTCAAGGGCACGTGGCCGAGCTTGGCTAGAGCTATACTTTCTTCTGAGAGAGTGGTGGTAGGGAGGGATCCAGGCCAGGTCAGGTGGGTCTGTAAATTAGAACAACATCCAGAGCCCTCAGCCCTAAAAGGGAGGCCTTGCCAGGAGCTGTTCTAGGGCTCCGGTTTCAGGCTAGTTGCCGGATAGAAGGGTCTGAGGAGAACCTGGTGCCCTGTGTGCCAAGCCCCCAGCCCCCTACACAGCTAGGGTCCCTGAAAGCCTTCCCTGCTGCCCACAGGGCCTGAGTCAGGGCTGGAACACAGTGTCAGGGGCTCACCCCAGTGCCCACCCCCTAGCTAGATGCACACTTAATGAACTTTGGGGAAGCAGTTTTCGTAGACAGCTCTCTTACGTCCAGCCTGCCAAATCCCAGGGCCACTGGCTTTGCCTGGCCCCATGCCTACTTATATCAGTCATTTACCCAAGAGGCTGGGGTGAGGGGAGCCAGACTTTGGTGTGTCCTCTCTGGGCCTCTGACCCACACCCGCAAAATAATCAGTGGGCTCTAGCAGTCTGTAAGGACCTCTCATTTCAGCCCTGTCCTGAACCAGGCCTGCCCCAAAACTAGATGTTCCTACTTAGAGGACTTTTAGAGAGAGTGGCATAGTAGTTAAAGCATTCAGCCGCTAGCCAAAAAGATCAGCAGTTCAAACCCACCAGCCACTCTGTAGGAGAAAGATGTGGCAGTCTGTTTCTGTAAAGATTTACAACCTTGGAAACCCTATGGGGCAGTTCTATTCTGTTCTAAAGGGTTGCTATGAGTCAGAATCAACTTAAGACAGTGGTTTGGTTTTCACTTGGTTTTCTAATCTATGGATTCTCTCCTATGGAGGGACTGCCAGGCCCAGAGCTCAGAGAATGTGCCTTTACCTCCTAGCTCTGCCATTACCATCCCTGAGAGTTGAAGCAAGTGCCCACCCTCTGTGTGCCTCTGTGTATTCATCTGTAAAATGGGCTGACATCAGTACAGGCTTCATGGAGTTATTGGACTGAGATCATATGGGTCAAGGGCTAATACAGTGCCTGGAACATAGTAAGTGCTCAGTATGTCAATATCATGAATTACTTTGGAGTTTATTACAATATCATTAAGACAAATAATAAGGAGGTATAGTCCCTGCCCTTAAAGATTTCATAACACTTATGGGAGAAAAAAATGGACCAACATTTATTAAGTGTTGTTTAAGGTACCAACAAAGGAAGGAAAACATGAGTTCTGGCTGTGACAGCAAGGAAGACTTCCTGGAGGGGGTGACAACTGAACTGGGTCTTGGAGGATGGGATTCAGAGTGGGATCAAGGATAAGCCATATGGATCAGCAGGAGCAAAGGCACCAAGGCAGGAAAGGCATAGGACCCATGAAGGCAGAAGGGTGTAGTTCTGTTGGCCTGGTTGGTGGATCAATGAACTTCATCCAGGGGCTTTGAATGTTGGACTCAGGTGATGAACTTTGTTCTTTAGACAGTAGGGAGCCATTGACCCAGGGAAGTTGGAGGCACTTGTGTGAGGGACTACTGAGGTTACTAGGTAGAAGAAGGAGGCTGGCTGAAGACAGATGTCATAATTTTGCCTCCAGCAATGTTCCAACCACCAACATACAAGCATCAGGTGTGAGGCCTGAACTGGGATCATCCTACCCCTGTCCCTGCCTCCCTCCCTTGATCCCTCCCCTTAGGATGTTTGCCATAGGGTTGCATGCCAGGCTGACACCCACAACTCCCCCCTCATGCTCCTCCAGAGACCCAGAGATGTAACAGCCAGGCTGCCAGGAGCTGGGGTCACTCTAGAGGTGAACCCTGGCTGGTGTGAATGAGGACCAGAGCAGGTGGACAAGCTGAGCAAGCCAGACACCAGCTAGAAGCGGACATATCATGCCTTGCCTCTGGGGCTATGAGTGAGCCATCCCAACCCTGCAAGGTGAAGCTAGTGACCTCCCCACTGAGTGAAGGCCAGAGAGGCTGGTGGCTCACCAGAGATCACACAGCATTCGTGGGGCTGAGAAGATGTAAGGTCACAAAGCCCCAGAATTCCCTTGGATTGGGCTCAGTCAACATCCCTCTTCTATGTCTTTCACTGTTCTCTTCAGGCCTTTCTCAAAGCTCCTTTCTTTGACAGCAGCCGGCCAGCCATTTCTCTCCATTTCCTCAGCCGCCACTCTGTCCCAAGCCACCATGATCACTCACTTTGGCAGCTGCAATTGCCTCTTCACTGCTTCCCCTACTTCCACTATTGCTGTCCTGACTCTGCTCCCCCCACACCCACACCTAAGTGAGCCATTCACAGTGCAAAAAGGATCATGTCACCCCTGCTTAGAAACCTTTGATGAGCCCCATGCTCTCGGTAGAAAGTCCGACTCCTCACCATAGTCTATGACTTCTCCTCCTGCCCCTCTCCCTCCTCCTTTCTCATAGACCCTGGCCACACTGCCCTCCTTCCAGTGTCATATACATGCTGAGCTAGCTGCCAGCTGTCAAGCTTGCATGGCAATGCCTAGACATCTCTGCTCCTCTTCTTCCTACTCTTTCTGCAGATAACCAATACTCCAACTGTGGTCCCCAGACCAGCAGCATCCATATCACCTGGAAGCTTGTTAGAAATGCAAATTCTTAGGCCCTACCTGAGGTTGGGGGTGGACCTCACAGTCCGTGTTTTAACAAGGCCCCCAGATAATGCTGATGCTGTTAATGGTTGAGAATCCAAGCGAGGTGCTGTCAAGTCGACTCTGACTCATGGTGAGACCATGTGTGCCAGAGTAGAACTGGATTCCATAGGGTTTTCAGTGGCTGATTTTTTGGAAGTAGATCACCAGGCCTTTCTTCCACGGTGCTCTTGGGTCGACTGGAACCTCCAACCTTTCACTCAGCAGGAGAGCAGACTAACCATTTGCACCACCTTGGAATTCCAAGGTTTGAAAACCACTGGTCTAATTAATTCTTGTCCATCCTTTAGAGTCTAGAGTTTAGATCTCAGCTCAAATTCCACTTCCTTAGGGAAGCCCTCCTTCACTCCCAGACCAGGGAAGATTTCATCACACCCTGTACTTCTGCTGTGTGGTGATTATCACAGCAGTAATCATACAATTAGTTGTGTAATCTATTGGAAGTCTCTCTCCCATTGGAATATAAGCTCATAGACCCAGGAATATAGTATCTTTATATTTTTAAGATATCTAAAATATTCTCTCCCCAGCACCTAGAACTGTGCCTGCCACAGAGTCAGTGCTCAACAAGTATGTGTTGAGCGAGTGAATGAACATGCAAGCAAGCCCTCCTCATCCAGTCCTTCCTGCAGCAAACATATACAGAGTTCTTACTGTGTGTCTATACTGGGCCAGGTGATGGGACAAACATAAAAGGAAGATACAGTCCCTAGCTTCAAAGAGCTAACTGCCACATAGAAAAATAAACATGAAGACAAATCAGTTGTGTTGAGTCTTCAAGGAGGGATAGACGTTTGCCAAGCAGCACTGCAGGCAGAAGGAACAGCATATGTGAAAAGGAAAAAAAAAACATGGTGAGATGAAATAATGCAGGGAGTTTAGGAGGTGGAAAAAGGAAGTAAGGCTGGAGAATGAAGTTGAGATGTGCCAGCTAAATGCCACTGGTTGAGCACAGGCTAAAGAGTTTGGATTTTATCATATGGAGGGCCACCAATGAGCCACTGAATACTTTCAAGCAAGCAAGTAACTTGATTTCTTTAAAAAAAAAAAAAAAAATCACTCCACTAATATAGTTTGGAAAGCCAAGATGGCAGGTTCATTCATTCATTTATTCACAGAGTATATATTGAGCCTGGCCATGTCCTGGGTGCTGGGACACAGTGGTGGGCATAGTAGACATGGTCCATGGACTGGCAGCTTGTCTTTAGCCTCTTTCCAATAAGCAAGAATGACACAGCCACCACCACCATCCCCCCCACTCTGCCATACATACTCCCTTGATACTGTCCTGGGTCCCTCCCACTGCCTCCACAGCCCTGGCTCTCTGGTTTCTGTAAGGGATTCTGAGAGACTCTTCCTGGGAAGGGAGGCAGCCAAAAGGACCCACATGGGGACAATGGATGCCTTTGTTGCTTCTGCCAACCTTGCACCAAGAATAGCTGTTTGCTCAGCATGGATGGGACTGGTACTTAGCATAGTGGGAAGGTGTGGATCTCGAGTTCCAGCGGGCCTTGGCATGAACCCCCTGGGCCTGTGGGGCCACCTCCAGTTTCTCAGTAGCCCAGAGGAATGAAGGCGGGCAGGAAGAAGCATTTACAGAACTATTGTCAGAATAGGAGTTGTGGCACTGGGAGTAAAGCATTCAGCTGCTAACCAAAAGGTAGGTGGTTGAAACCCACCAGCCACTCTGTGGGAGAAAGATGAGGCAGTCTGCTTCTGTAAAGACTGACATCCTTGGAAACCGCATGGGGGCAATTCTACTCTGTCCTATAGGGTCACTACGAGTCAGAATTGACTCAATGGCAATGGGATGGGATTGTCAGAATCTGGCTCTTAGGAGATCATATGTGTTGGTAAAGCATTTTTTTAAAAAATAGAATTGTTTGCAGAAACCCAATCTAGCAACCAAATGAAATAACAGAGATACTTGTTAAAGTGGAGCAGGGATTGGCAGAGAGATCCCAGTGTTTTAGTTCCCCCCTCCACACTCCTGCATCTGGGCTGTGCCCTTTCTCTACTCCCCAGACTCCTCTGACCTGGTCCCATCCTCTTGTTTTACATTTGATGGAACTGAGAAAGAGGAAGCACCTTGCCTAAGGGCACCTAGAAAGTTGGGTGATGGACTTTAGGACTTGCATTTGGGGAGTGTTTCCCAAACCTGAGTCCACAGTTTTCCAGACTCACAATGTTTGCCAAAACCCCATTCCACCTGTAGGACGAGAACTTAAAATGCTACTTTAAACCAACACACATTTTTCTGAAAAACTTTACTTTTAACAGTGAATAGAAATCCATAAAGTTGTCATAAAGAGATAATGCATTAATAAATATATAAATTTTTTGGAGTCCCTGGATGTTACAAATAGTTAACACTCTCAGCTGTTATTGGAAATGGTGCAGTCCACCCAGATGCACATCCAACAATGGAGTCACTAGGTCTGGTATCACCCAGTACGGTAACTCTGGGTGTTTCTCACACACACACACACACACACACACACACACACACTCGTGGGCAGAGCTGCCCAAACCCCCCTCTGGTAGGTGGAGAACCTGCACCTCTCCTCCCCAACAGGGCCAAACACAGTGCTGTGCAGCCCCACCCCTCCCAGCCCTATGTACCCCACCACCTGGCTCCTCCTCTCTCCCATTGGCCAACGCAGATAACTTCCTTTCCATCCAATGACTGGTCTCCTGACTGGTGGCTGTCGGGAATGGGGGGATGAGTTACTGCACTGGATGATGGGTGACAGCAAGTCTATTGATGTCACTGCGTTGGCAGCCCCTTCCATGCCAGCCCTCCACTGTGGATCCTGAGGTCATTTTGGTGTCCACACAGCACCCCGAGCCCCCTAGGGGCACCACTGACCTTGAGAGAAAGGCCTGGTGGTGTACTTCCGACAATCAGTCAATGACAACCCTGTGGAACACAGTTCTACTCTGACACACATAGGGGTGCCTTGAGTCCAAATAAGTCTTTTAAAATGTTCATCTATTTGCCACCTAAAAGCATCTTAGTGCCCCAGTGGTACCCACATCTCCCTTTGGGAAATACTGGCTGGGTACTCTGAAAGGCTGTCCTATTGGGCTCAATTCCACAGTCTGTTGCCAAGAGAGGTGGGGGGGGGGGATAGGCTCCCTGTGCTAGATTATGTGAAGGATGGGGGATGGGAGGACATACCCTCAAAGAAAGCCAAAGAACCAAACCTGTTGCCATTAAGTCAATTCCAACTCATGGCAACCCGTGTGTCACAGAGTAGAACGGTGATAGGGTTTTCTTGGCTGTCATCTTTATGGAAGCGAATCACTATGCCTTTCTTCTGTGGGACTGCTGGGTGGGTCCAAATTGCTAGCCTTTATGTTAGAAGCCCATCAGAAACAGCTTGTGCCACCCAGAGACCTTAGGCCCTGCCTTCAAGAGGTTTATACTCCAGAGGAAGAAGGTAACACTTATCAGCATCATAAGACAGGATATGGCCCCTGCCCTGTGAGGGATAAGGAACAAGGGCTGTGTGGACAGGAAGGGCAAGTGGACACTTAGAAGGGGCAAGAGACTCATTCAAGACCCTTTCTGCAAAATCAGGCTTGAACCCAGATCTTCTGCACATATATCCCCAATCTAGGAGTTTTGCCCAGACTCTGTGCTCCTCCTGTTGATGGGTGTGGACAGAAGGCAGAAGGCCCCAGCCAACGAGTATCCAGCTTCCCATCAGCTCATGTCCAATAGGGGCATAAGTGTAGAGAGAGGCATCCACCTTTTACCATCTTTCACTGTCCTGGGACCCAGCATCCCCGTGACAGAGTGGCAAACATGAGAGGTGGCAGAGAGACAAAAAATAGAGTGGCTGTTCTTTTTTGAGCTCCTTTCCCAACATTGGGCAGGAGCTGCCTGGACCCCTGCCCACTCTTTCCTGCCAGTCCCTGTGACCAGTGGTCTTTGCCAGGAGTCCTTACAGCCTGTGGCCTGGTCCAGAGACACCCTCCCTGCCTGGTGGCCTCTACAGACTCACACTCACGGCCTGGGCCACTCTAGGGCTCTAACTACCATATAACATTGCTGAATGTCAACACCATTGGTTCTCAAAGTGTGGCCCTTGTAGCCATAGCATCAACAGTGACTCCAAACATGTTAGGAATGTAAATTATTATCCCCGCCCCCAGAATCTGAGGTGGGGTACAAAAAAAAAAAAAAAAATTGCCATAAAGTTGATTCCAACTCATGGTGACTTCATGTGTGTCAGAGAGAACAGTGCTCCTTCAGGCTTTCAGTGTCTGATTTTTCTGAAGTAGATCACCAGGCCTTTCTTGCAAGGCACCTCTGGGTAGATTCAAACAGCCAAGCAGGCTGTGTTTTAAGAAGTCCCCTAGGTGATGCTGATGCTGCTAACCTGGGAGATCCATGGTCTAAACCTCTTATTCAACCCTGACCACTGTTTCCATCTGGAGCTGCCGCAGCCCACCCCAGTCATGTTAGCCAGACTCTCTGGGTATAGGATCCACAAATCTGTAGCCTTATAAAAAAAAAAAAAAAAAAAAAAACCTGAAGATTTAAGCATCACCCCAGACCATTCTGATACCCAACCACAGTTGAGAACTACTCTGGGATCCAGAAGGCACCCAAAAAAACCTCACTGCCATCAAGTGGATTCTGACTCATAGCAACAACCCTCTTTGGGTTTCTGAGGTAGTAAATCTTTAAAGAAGTAGACTGCCCAGTCTTCCTTCCACAGAGTGGCTGGTGGGTTTGAACTGCCAACCTTCTGGTTAGCAGTCAAATGCCTTAGGCACCATGCCACCAGAGCTCCTTCAGAAGGCACCAGGCCCTCAGAATAGCAGCCTGTGCCATAAGCATCCCACCTAAATCCCTCTGAGCCTCTTTGGCCTCTAGGGCTCTTTAGAGGTGGGGTTTAGGAGAAGTGTTAGCTCTGGGCACCTTACCCTTCTCCTCTCCCTCCTTCCTGTTATCTCCCCTAAAGCTGAATGCACCAGTTAGTTCTGCTCTAAGTCTTGCTGGCTCCCTCCTTCCTGTTATCTCCCCTAAAGCTGAATGCACCAGTTAGTTCCGCTCTAAGTCTTGCTGGCTTTTCAAGAATATTAGAAGTATTTGCCTTTCAGTGGGAAACCACCCTTGATTCCCAAGGAATGACTCTCTAAAGGTGGGAAATTCCAGGCCAAGGAAGCTGGAGGGAGGGGATCTTAGGACAAAGCCTTCTATCCCTACCCCTGTAAGTCTCCAGCCCTGTGAGAACCCAGTACTTTGATGCCAGCCCTCCCCACCTCTGTCCTTGTTCTCCTGGCCTCCAGCTCAGCAACACTGGACAGGGGTTGGAAGACAAGATTAGAGGCCCAGTTCTGTCTTTGTGGCAAATTCATTCCTATTTCTGGGCCTCAGTCACCCACTCTTCCTTGCAGTACTTTCTGGCATGGGACTCCCAAAGCTGGCTGCCCGTTAGAAGTACATGGAATGCATACAGTGGAATATTACTCAGTCTTAAAGAACTGTGGAGTCCTGAGGCATAACACAACATAGATGGATCTGGACAGTTTGATATTTCAAATATTAAAAAACAATAGTGCATCAGTTATAAAATGGCAAATAGTGTATGATCTCTCTTATATACAATAAGCAAATATATAGAAACCAAAGATTATTAGTAGTTACCAGGGATGGGAGGGAGGAGAAAAGGGAGAGTTTTGTCTAGAGGTCAGTGAGTGTATATTGATGGTGGTTGGATAATTTGGAAAAAGGATAGCAAGAATGGTTGTACAACTTGAAGAATGTAGTCAATGTCTATGAATTATACATGTAGAAATTGTTGAACTGGCATATGTTTTGTTGTGTGTAGTTTCACTGAAATAAGGAGGAACCTTGTTAAGAATTCAGATCCCCAGGCCCTACCCTCAAACATTCTGACTCACAATGTACAAGACTGGCCCTGGGAATCTGCATTTCCCTCTCCTCACCAGGTAATGGCAGTGCATCTGGTTTGGTTTCTTTGGGGGCTCCCAGATCAGATGACCTGGGAAGGTTTATCGCATTGCCCCTCCAGGAACCTCCTCCCTGAACCCTTTGCCCTACCTACCCCAGGGCTCCCTGTGACCCTCTCTTCTCTGTCCCTACAGTGCGGCTCCAGCTGGAGCCCAGACCTTCAGCCTGAAGCACTCGGAGCAGGTGCGGGTGGAGGTGGTGCGTGATGGACAAGCCGAAGAGGTGGCCACCAATGGCAAACAGCGCTGGCTTCTCTCACCCACCACCACACTGCGGCTCACCATGAACCAGGCGAGCACTGAAGCCAGTAGCTACAAGGTACCAAGGGGTGGGGAAGCCTGCCCTCCGTGGGCTGCAGGGGACTGGCAGCCATGCCGGAGTTGAGACAGGCTACACCAGCACTCCCAACAGAAACAGAATGTGAGCCGTATACATCATTTTTCATTGTCTGTTATTGTTGTTGTTAGGTGCCTCCTAGTTGGCTCCCACTCCTAGTGACCCTATGTACAACAGAACAGAACGCCGCCTGGTCCTGCACCAGCCTCACAACCTGCTATACCTGAGCTCATTGTTGCAGCCGCTATGTCAGTCCCTCTCATTGAAGGTCTTCCTCTTTTGCACTGATACCTGTTTTACCAATCGTGATATCCTTCTGCAGGGACTGGTCTCTTTCATTGTCTAGAGAAATTACTGTCAATAATGTATTTTCCTTAACTCCATGTATCAGAATGTCATTTCAACATACTATCAATATAAAAAATATTAACAAGATAGTTTACATTATTCATATCGAGTCTTTTAAATCCAGTGTGTGTTTTATATATTCCAATTCAGGCTTACACGTTGTAAGTTTTAAAAGCCATGTTTTAATAGCCACACAGGGCTAGTGGCTACTGTACTGGACAGCACGGTGTTACCCTATGGACAATGGCTTCATGTTCAGTGCCGTTGAGTCTGTGCCAACTCATGGCGACCTTATGCAAAACACTGCCCAGTCCTGTGCTATCCTCACAGTGGTGGCTATGTTTGAGCCCGTTGTTACAGCCACTGGGTCAGTCCATCTCATTGAGAGTCTTCCTCTTTTTCACTGACCCTCTGTTTTAACAACATGATGTCCTTTTCCAGGGACTAGTCCAAAGTATGTGAGGCAAAGTCTCACCATCTTCACTTCCAAGGAGCATTCCGGCTGTGCTTCTTCCTGGACAGATTTGTTCATTCTTCTGGCAGTCCATGGAATATTCAATATTCTTTGCCAACTAAGGCAAAGGCATCAATTTTCCAGTCTTCCTTATTCATTGTTCAGTTTGTTCAGTTTTCACATGCATACAAGGCAATTGAAAATACTGTGGTTTGGGTTATGTGCCCCTTAGTCCTCAAGATGACATCTTTGCTTTTTAACACTGTAAGCAGGTCTTTTGCAGATTTGCCCTGTGTGATACATCATCTGATTTCCTGACTACTGCTTCTATGGGCGTTGATTGTAGAGCCAAGTTAAATAAAATCCTTAGCAACTTTGATCTTTTCTCCTTTTATCATGATATTGCTTATTGGTCCAGTTGTGAAGATTTTTGTTTTCTTTATGTTGAGGTGTAATCCATACTGAAAGCTATAACCTTTGATCTTCATCAGTAAGTGCTTCAAGTCCTCTTCACTTTCAGCAAGCAAGGTCATGTAATCTGCATATCAAAGGCTGTTAGTGAGTCTTCCTCCAATCCTGATGCCACAATCTTCTTCATGTAGTCCACTTTCTTAGATTACTTGCTCAGCATAGATTGAGTAAGTATGGTAAAAGGATACAACCCTGGCACACACCTTTCCTGACTTTAAACCATTCGGTATCCCCTTGTTCTGTTTGAACGACTGCCTTTTTGTCTATGTACAGGTTATGCATGGGCACAGTTAAGTGTTCTAGAATTCCCAATGGCTTCATGTTGTGTTGTTGTTGTTATTTGCCATCGAGTCAGACCCAACTCATAGCGACCCTTCCTTGGGTTTCCAAGACAGTATCACTTTGGAAGTAGGATTGCCCAACCTTCCTTCCGAGGAGTGGCTGGTGGGTTTGAACCACCAGCCTTCTGGGTAGCAGTCACGTACCTTAGGCACTACACTACCAGAGCTCCTTGCGGACCATTGACTGATGGAAAGTTTAGATGCTCAGAACCATAGAATTTTAGAATCCTTGGACATTACAACTACAAGGTCCTTGGTTTCATCATCTGTGAAATAGGGTGCTGCAGTCCCACAAGGGAACAGTGGTGGTTTAGTAGTAGGATTTGTGCCTTCCATGCAGGGGACCCAGGTTCAATTCCTGGCCAATGTATCTCATGTATGACCACCACCCGTCTGTCAGTGGTGGCTTATGTGTTGCTATGAGCCTGACCAGGTTTCAACAAAGCTTCCAGACTCAGACGGATTATGAAGAAAGGCCTTGTGATCTACTTCTGAAAAATCAGTCAATATAAACCTTACAGATCCCAGCAGTTCCTTCTGTAACCAATCATGGGGATGATGAAAGACCAAGCAGTGTTTCGTTCTATTGTGTATTGGGTCACCATGATTTGGGGACAAGTTTGATGGCCACTAACAACAACAAGGACTCATGGGGTGAAATGATTTTCCCACGGCCACATGGTGAATTCATGGCAAAGCTAGGACCAGAACTATCTCCTCATTGAGTTCTCTAATTATGCACAGTCCCTTTACCAAGTGTCCCATTGCAGTAATGGCCTGGGCATTGTACAAAGCAAGGTCAGCCCCACCCTCTGGGAGCTTATCTTAGACATAAAACATGGCAGAAGTGGGAGCCCCACAGTAGGCACAGGTAGGCAGATAGCACCTACATGCTCTCTGAGAGGAGGGGAGTCAGTCCACTGGCCAGTTTAGTGCTCTGGAAGCAGCAGCCCACCAACCCAGGAGAGTTTCCTGGAGGAAATGGTTGGAATATCCAGAGAGGGTTAGTTTGACAGACTGTGAGATATGAGCTGGGGTTACTGCAGGTGTCCCTGTCTATGATCTGTAATCTCTGCTCTTCTCTCCCTCCCAATATGCCCCGTCTCAACCAAGGTCACCGTCAACTACTATGAGCAGGAGGGGAGCACTCCCATCGACCAGGCTGGGCTCTTCCTCACAGCTATTGGTGAGTTCGTGTGACTTGGTCTGGGTGCCTTCATTCCCCCAGGGCATGCCCCGCTTACCCTCCCAGTGGCCTCTCACCTCAGGCCAGGCAAGTGTTCAGCACTGCAGACCTGGTGGCTTCTTCTGAGTAATACAGGCCTGTGAAGAAATGCTGCTGGGACCTGGGCCCCTCTGTATTAGGGGTGGAGGACATCTTGAAAGAGGAGGCATTCCTGGTCTGCTAGTGACTCACCCCCCTATCAGTGTCACCATCAGAGGCTCTGTGGGCCGTGGAGGAGAAAGAAGGAACTCTCTCTCCTATCCCAGCCTCCCTTTCTATAAAGCCTGCTATTGACCTTGATAGTCCCAGCTATTCCCTTGCCTTCCCTGAGATCCAGTCCCAGGTGCATAGGTCACTAACTCACCTAGTACAAGCCTTTCCTTTGATCCATGAGGGCAGTGAGGCCCATAGAATGTAGGGAACTCATTCAAAGTCACATAGCAACTCAGTGGTAGGTTGGGTCCAAAGCTCAGGATTATTCCCCTTTCAGGATTTTTCCATTGCACCATTCTGCCCTGCCCTGGGGCCAGGCCTGCCTGGGAGTGGGGAGAGGGGTGGAGAGGTGGAGCCCAGCCTGGGTAGCAGGGTCCAGACATGTGGTCTTCTGAAACTTCAGTCAGACTCTTCTGCAGTTGAGGTGTTACGTTCATAATTTTTTTGAAAAAATAATAATAAATTATAGAATGTTGAAGCCAAAAGGAAATTCGAGACGGTCATTTTTCCTATCCATTTTTGGTTTAACATTAACACAGCTGGCACATGGCAATAAGAGGGAACTACCAATAACTGGAAACCTACTATGTGCCAAGAGCTTTAAAAATAATAGTGATACGTCCATTTTACTGGGAGCTCTGGTGGCAGAGTGCCTATGGCATTTGACTGCTAACCAGGAGGCTGGTGGTTCAAACCCACCAGCCACTCCTCAGAAGGAAGGCTGAGCAATCTACTTCCGTAGTGATACCACCTCAGAAACTCAAAGAGGGCTCACTATGAATTGGATCCAACTCGATGGCTGTGAGTTTGGGTTTTATTTGTTTTTGTTTTTGTTTTTTGTGTGGGGAGAGGGGTCCAATTTACTGAACGCCTGCCTACTCTGTGTCCAGGACTATGCAGGGTGCTTTGAGGATGACGATGACAGTGATATGATGATGATGATAAATACCTAACATTTATTGAGCACTGACAGTGTGATCTCAATATATTTTTACAACTACTCCAAGGATTTAAAAGAAAAAAAAAAAAAAAACTAGCTGCCATCAAGTCAGTTACAATTCATAGTGACCCTATGCGTATCAGAGTAGAACTGTATGCCATAGAGTTTTCAACGGCTGATTTTTCAGAAGTAGATTACCAGGCCTTTCTTCTGAGGCTTGTCAGGGTGGACTTGAACCCCCAACCTTCTGGTTAATAGTCAGAGGCTTAACTGTTTGCACCACTCAAAGACTTCAACATTCCAAGGAAACGCACTATTTTATCTCCATTTTACAGATGAGAAAAAATAGGCTCAGAAAAAGTAAAACAAACAAATAACAACTTGTATGAGGCCACACAACTGGAAAGCAATTGTTTGGACCTCAAGCCTGCTCAGTTGGCTCAGTTATTCACATACCCCAGGGGTCTTAACTCCCACTTAACAAAGCAGCAAACTCCCACACCAGCCCCTCCTTCCCCAGCCCTTCCCTCTTTGCTGCTGAAATAGGTTCAATAGCAGTGCTCTTCCACTCCTCAGAAAATTTCAAACTGGCTTGGTTGCTGGTCCCCCTGTCCCTCTGTCTGCATGGAGGGGGTGCCCAGTCTTAGAGGTAGGGAGCCTCAGAACAATCTTGAGGGACCCTGGGAGATGGTAACAGAGCCTCCTGGGTTGTGGCTGGCCCCCATCATGTTTGTGAACCTCTCCTGTGCCCACAGCCCCCAGGTTGTCTCAGGTGACTGTCCCCAAGAAAACCTAAACCCACAGGCACAGCACAGCAGGTGACACCTGAGGACAAAGGCAGAAGGGACAGTGGCCAGAGGCCTGTGGAACAAAAGTGAACAAGCCATTAATGAGGCTTTCACTAAGGCAAAACATGCTTCGGACAGATAGCAGAATAAACTTCCTGGACCTCAATATCTGTGGTCCCAGGGAATGCCCTGTAAGGAGGCAGACCTGGACTCCCCTCCACCAGAGGCTTCAAAGCTTATGCTCAGAAGGAACAGCTGGGCTGAGCTCCAGCAGATTTCAGATCTGCTTGTGAGGAATGACTGAGCTAATCCCTCTGAGGTACTGAGGTTGCACCTCCAGTTGTTGTTGTCAGGTGCCATCGAGTCATTTTTGACTCTTAGTGACCTCATATGACAGAGTAGAACTGCCCCATAGTGTTTTGTTTTCCAGGCTGCAATTTTTACAGGATCCCTAGTAGTGCAGGGTTTAAGTGCTCGACTGCTTACCGAAAGGTCTGCAGTTCGAACTCGCCAAATACTCTGCAGGAAAAACATGCAGCAGTATGCTTTCATAAAGATTTGCAGCCTTGGAAACTCTATGGAGCAATACTACACTGTCCAGCAGGGTCTACAGTAACAAATATAACCTTTGTGGGGAGCCCCCTATAGGTCATATGAGTTGGGGTCAGCAAAGCCTTTATGGGAGCTAATCACGAGGTCTATCTCACCAGGAGCCGTTGGGTGGATTCAAACCACAGACCTTTCAGTCAGCAGCTAGCACTTAACCACTGTGCCACCAAGGCTTCTTATACCTCCATTTACCATTTAGTTACTTAACTGTCACAAGCTCCCAGATATTTAGATTCCACAGGCCTGTAAAATTCCATCCCCCTGAAAAAAATCACAGGGTTGCCATAAACTAAAGACTTTTAAGCTTAGCAAAAAAAAAGGCAATAAAACAATTTGCCATTAACAGAGACTGGTGGAACCCCCAAGACTATAGCCCGGGTTACCCTTTGGGCCTGGAACTGGATTCACTTCCATGGATTACCTCTCAGTCAAACAGTAGAAAGGCCTACAAGCAGAACACCTATTCCAAGGATATGCACCCACATACCCTAGAGAGATGCACCCTTTAGCTCAATGAGGCATGAAACATCAGAAGGGCAGCATTCACATAGAGGGAAACCTGGGCAGACAGGAATGCATAGATAAGGAGGCCACAGGGAAGGGCTAGTCACAGGGAGGAGAGGAAGGAGAGCTTTTTAGTGTTGGGATTGTAATAGGGCCATGAAACCAAATGTACATAAACTGCTGAGAGTAAAATGAATCTACTTTGTAAATTTGCACCCAAATCACAATAAAAATTTTTTTTTTTAATTTGCCATTAGCTATATTTATCATCTCATGAAAAAGATCATTTTAATACTAAAAAGTAGGCAGGGCTTAATCTCAGAATAAAAAATAGGCATTTACACAGCTTAAATGAAGCTTTATGAAAAACTCTCTCCATTGAGTTTATATTTCCTGTTCCCCTGGGGACCGTGATGCAAATTTGGCTGCACTTGGGAACCATTGGTCAAGCTGACCTCTCCAGAGCTTGCCTTCCCTCAGAGGTCTACACAGGAGCCCTGGTACTCCAAATCCTGACTAATCATCTGAGGGTAATACCTCAGAGTCAAGGATACCCCAAAAGTCCTGAGACATTGGGGCTGCCCCCCAGGACGTATCTCAATCCATCTCGCCTTGCTTCCATCCTGAGCCCACAGGAGTGAAAAGAAGCCTGGCTTCAGCAGGAACACAAATAAGTCTGAGCTCTGGCTCTGCTCCTTGCCACCACATTGTGACCACGGGCCAGTCTTGCCACCTACTGAGCCTCAGTTTCCTCATCTGCAAAACAGGGCTCACAGTGCACCCTTGCACAGTGATGTTGAAGATTCAGTGGTGTGTGCAAAGGGCCTGGCACAGAGTAGGTGCTCAATCCATGCTCTCCTTTCTCCCTTCCTCTTGGGCTGCCACATTTTCCCTCTGAAGTTGAAGAGCCTTACTGTCACACAGTCTTCCTCCTGGGATTTGGGAACGAACCTATGGTGCCTTCACTCAAATCAGGCCCTTTCAGTCTTGCTACAAACTTGCTGTGTGACTTTGACCAGTAACTCACCCCTTTAGGCTTCAGTTTTCCCAGCTATAAAGCAATTGAGCTAATTGGTCCCTGAGGACCTTCCAGGCTCCAAGATTTGATTAGGCTTGCTTTACAAAGCCTTTTCTGTTAAGAGGAGTCCCGAAGTGGCCCAGATGGTTAACATGCTTGACTCCTAACTGAAAATTTGGAGGTTTGAGTCTATCCAGAGGCACCTCAGAAGAAAGACCTGCCAGTCAACTTCTGAAAGATGACAGCCATAAAAACCCTATGGAGCACAGTTATACTCTGACACACATGGGTTCTCCATGAGTTGGAACTGACTTAATGGCAACTGGTTTGGTGTTTTAGTTTTTCCCTGTTAAAGAGAGAAGTGGAAAGAAGGGATGTGGGGAAGGAGGAATGGTCCCACCCTCTTTGCTGTGGTCCTGACCATGGGAGCAGTATATATACACGGAACCTTGAGAATGTTTAGCATCAACCTAAGGAGCTCATTCCTGTGCCCTCTCCCCAGAGCTTAGGTAATTGTCCCAGTTGGTTGGGGAAAGGGGGGGGTCTCCTTCCTCCTCACCACCCCAAGCTGCCAGGCAAGGCAAAAAGGCTGGGTATCTGGCCACTCTCCACGAGAACCAGTGGCTTGCCAAAATGCCTGGTGCCTTGCTTCTCAGGGCAGACTGCTTTGAACCCAATCCCAGTGACATTTCCCGTTAATATGCCCTACACCCCAGGCGCCACCTGACACCTTGGGGCTATAACAGAGAGCTGAAGTAAGATCCAGAGCCTCTGCGGAATGTTGTGTGGAGCCCAGAAGCCCTGAAACAGACACCTTCCCCCTCTCCCCCTGGGGAAGGCTGAGGTGTCCCAAGAGGGCAGGTCAGGTCATACCAATCTCATTCTCTTACCTTGCACAGATCACCCCTTGGGATCTAGCTAAATCAGACCTTGGGGCAGGCTTGAAGGGGAGCAGAAGTCCTACAAGGATAGCTTGTAGCTTGAAAGAGGGTAGTTAACTATGAAGAGGAGACACGGGGTCAGCAGAAGGGGGAGGGTGGGAAGTGGGTGATAATGGAACCAAATTATGAAATACCCAAATTTTATAATAGATAGTCAGTTAAAATGTCTAAAATTAATATATCAAGAAATAGCAATAAGCATATTACTTAGTTTCAGGGAGATTGCCTCAGGCAGGTTAGGAGAAGGGCTGAACAGGGAACAGCTGTTTTTCTTAGAAACCTTTTGGTGCTATTTGACTTTTTTATGTGTGCAAATAATACATGATGAACTTTAAGAAATTCATAATGAAATGAAGTACTAAAGTGACTCATAACATCTCTCCTGTAATATGTTGCTTTAATGGACATGCCACAGGGACCTTGGTGCCCCTTCACAGGGGGTCACCTTGCAAGCCAGAGACAAAGCCTGCAGGGCTGCTACGGTGAGGATGTGGCCAGGCTTCTCTGGAAATGGCCTCCAGGGAGCGAGACTTGGGTCTTTGAAGACAGGCTTGGCATTTGGAAACAGAACCCAGGCCAGAGGTCAGCCTGGGTCAGCTAGAGGTCATCTGAGGGTCAGCTTATGTGAGCTGGAGGTTAGCCTTAGTCACCCGGGGGGTTAGCCTGGATCAGTAAAGAGAGCAGAGAAGAGAAGGGTCTAGATCCCAGACTGGAGTGGGATACCTGCTCTCCACCCTCTGGGGACTTTGTGGTCCCTTGGCTGCTGGGTCAGCTGCAGAGTTGAGGGGAGAGATGATGTCTCCCCATTCCCATAGTGGGGGAGAGGAGAATTCCATATCATGCCACGGAACATGCATGACCTAGCAGAGTGAACTGTCCTCACGGGAAAGGTTTTACCTTGATAAGCAAAGAGAGGGACTGTTAACATGGCTGGGACTGCAGCTAGTTCCCAGGGTGGGGCTTAGGGAAGCTGACCTCCCTGAAAGGCAGCATTCACTGGGGTGTGTCGAACTGGAAAGTTCACGAAGGGCTTGGGAGCCAAAACCAATATTGTTCGCCAATCTGGGCCCTCAGTTTCTTTAACAGCAGACAGTGGAACCCCCTTCCCTTCTTTTTCTATAGAATCCTAACCTTATGCCAGCCTCCCAGATTATCAGCACAATTTGCCAACACATGACTTCTCTGAACCTGGATTTGCTCACCTGTAAAATGGGCACAATATTTATCTCATAGAATTGGAGACTCCCAGTGAGCAGGCACTGCACCTCCATTGCCCAGTAGTTGATCCCCAGTGCCCAGTACAGTGCCTGGAACATAGTCGATGCTCAACAATTCTTTGTTGAGTGAAAGGATAAGTGAATGGAAGTAAGGGGAGGATTTTATAAATGTGTGCCTTATAGCAGCTCACTCACAGGAGGGCTGTGAAGGGTGGGACACTGGAGTGCTGCCTTTCCCAAGGGTGAAGCACCCTGAAAGCCTCCACCCTCCTCCCTCCCTCTAGACCCAGAGAAGCCATATTCAGGGTTGGGAAGGAGTCAGGCTGTGGGCAAAGAGAGGACCTGACTGTAATTCCTGGTCCCAGTCAGGCTGAGCCACCCAGGCAAAGGTGACATTAGTGCCCTTCCTCTGCCAGAAGCCTCCTCCCCACCCATCAGGGCAAGGGTGCACCTGCCAAGGGTACTTACCAGGAATGCAATCATCCTCACCCAACTCCCACTACAGTCCAAGTCATACTCAGCAGGAGGGCAAGCCCACTTGGGCAGCTCCTGGAGCCTGGAGCCAGGCCATCTCATCTTGTGTGACCCCCCTGCCCTGCCCTGTTAGTCTCTAACTCAGGGGGCTTCCCAAGGAACATCTGGCAATGTCTGGAGACATTTTTAGTTGGCATGAAGTAGGGGATGCTACTGGTGTCTAATAGGTGGAGGTAAGGGATGCCACTGAACAGCCCACAATGCACAGGACAGTGCCCACAACAGAAAATTGTCTTTGTTGATTGCCAATGGCAATAGTGCCTACTCTTGTAGTTAACACAACTGCTGTATCCAGAAAGGGCCCCATTTTACAGGTGAGGAAGCTAGGGCTCTAATCTACCCAAAGTCACATCCGGTAAATGGAGAGCCAGGGTTTGAACCCAGCACTATCTGATGCTAAAACGTGAGCTCTTTCTACTGTGCCCCACAGTCTCAATGAAGCGTGTCCTCATGATAGGCCTAGGGATACCAAAGGTCCCTTTCCCCAAGAGAAAGAAGAAGCAAGGGCCCCATCCCGAGTCCATTCCTTGGAGGCCTGGTCTCATGGGCACCCTTAGGTTGAGAGAGGATGGAGCTGCAGTTTCTGACCCAAGTAAAACCCTTAACCCAGGGAAGGGGAATTTAGACAGCTGGGAGTACTGAGGGAAAGAGAGACATGCACACACACAAACACATGGGCACACACACAAATGCACATATGCACACATGTGCACATGCCTAGATTGGGAAAGGCACTTATGGAACCCTATGCCCGAATATTTTCAAATACAGGCTTCAAGTCGGACCATCTGGAGTGTACCCTAGTTCTGCCAATGCCACCTGTGTGACCTTGGGCATATGGCTTTACCTCTCTGACGCAGGGCTCCAATCTCCATGCAGGATCATTCCACCCATCAAGTAGACCTGACTGAGGAAATGAGGTGGTGGGAGAGCACTAACCTGCCCCTGAAGGGTGCACCTGACAGTGCTTTGTAAGCTGTGAAGTCACACACAGTGTCTGCCCTGGGAAGGAGGGCGTGTTGAGGCAGTGGGCAGGAAAGGATGACCTCAGCAAGGTCCTCCTTCCCAGTGACTAAGCAAATGGGTGAGCTGCCCCTAATGGCACATGCCTTCCTCTTACCCCTGCCCCACTCCATCTGGCAGGTTCCATACAACAACTCACCCATGTGTCTTGTCCCCAGAGATCTCCCTGGATGTGGATGCTGACCGGGACGGCGTGGTGGAGAAGAACAACCCAAATAAGGTAACTAGCTCTCTGGGCAGACGTGGCCCTGAACTGGGAGCAGGGAGGGTTCCTAAGGGCACAACCCCAACTGGATCCTGCAAGTGGTATGGTCCTCCCACCAAGCACAGAGAACACCCATTTCCCAGATGAGCAAACTGAGACCCAAAACAGGCTACCAGACACACAGCAAATCAATAGTCCCTGAGCAGGTCCTCTGGTCTCCATTTCCCCATCCACAGCTGTTCAAGGCACATTATCTTCAGTGGTTCGTACACAGCCCTACTCCTGATTGATTGATTGATTCATTCATTTGCTTATTCATTCATTCTTTCTTTTATCCTGCATTCCCTACTCCCATTTTCCTCCCCCATAAATGACCATTGTAATGGGTTTAATGTGTCTCTTTCTGTTCTTATTCTTGCCAAACAAGAGGTGTGGTTGGTGCACGTGTATTTTTCACTTGTGCAGCTAGCATTGTGTTCTCAATCTCATTCTGCTTCTTGCTCCCCGCAACACACCTCAACCCAGTTTTTAGCTGCAGCAGTTTTGCTCTGTGTACACCGGGTTGTTGCTCTAACTCTTCCATTTTCTGCCCCTCTGTATCATTTAAACGTTTGCCGTGTGAATATGTTACTTTTATAACAACCAAAACCCTAGATTAAGTTATAGATAGACTAATACTTTTCAAAATAAATAAGTACAACCAGTGGAAGCTTGAGGTCTAGCAACCCACCCAGACTCTGTGCAGGTAGGACAGGGAGGCCTCAGGTGTGGTGGGATCCATGGGGGAGGGCACTCGGGCTCTTCAGGGGGATGCCACCTCAGCCCTCCCTTCCCAAGGCAGCTGCCCTCATAAAAAGCCTGGTCAGCCCTGCAAACATGTTCTCTAAGTCTTCAGTCAAGGCCCATGACAGCCAACCACACGGAGGCCTTTGAGTCCAACAGCCCTGGAGAAGGCTTATATCCATCCCAAGGGCTCTATGACTTTGGGAGTCACCAAGCCCTGTGGCCTTGAACTTGGCATGAATTTCTCCACCTGGGTCAATGACAGTGTCATATTTTCTTCACTCATCCATACATATTTGTTGATCATCTTTTATATTCCAGTTCTGCATCAGGCCATAGAGATGCAGAAAGAACAAGAGACCTGCAGCCTCTGCCCTCAGGGAACACACAGTCTGGTGGTAGAGACCAACATTAAATAGAGAATGGCATTGTGGCTGTGTCATCACAATTGTCCTAATTTCTCCAACGAAAGATATATACATTGCTAGAGATATAAGCCCAGGGAAGCTGCTCTGGTCTGGAGAATCAGAAGGTCTTCCTGGAGCAAGGGACTAATGGATTGCCTGAGACAGGAAGGAGTAGAGTTGGCCAAGCGAAGGCAGGTGGGACAGTGTTCTGGGCAGAGAGGCCAGCATGGGCAAAGACCCAAGAGTTTGGAGGGAGGAAGTAGGGCAAGCAAGGGGGAAGGTAGAGAGGAAGTGATGGAGAGGTCGGCACGTCTCAAAGGGCTTTGCAAGCCACATGAGGATTTGGGGCTTAATCCTAAATCAACAGGGTGCCCTGACAGGTCGTAAAGCAGGAATAACATGATCTGGAGGAGTTTGTTCTAGCACCACTCTGGCTGCAGTGTAGAAACTTGAAATATGTCTGTAAAGAGAGAGGTGTCTATCCATCCAAGTATCTCCCCCTGGCCCCTCTAGGGACCTTAGACCAGTAGACAGCCTGTCTAGGATGTCTGTCTTCTGGTTTCTCTGGCTGCTCTCTACCACCCTGCCCATTCCCTCCACCCGACATGAGGCTCACTAATGCCCAGTCAGCTCTCTCTGCCACGTCCACCTCGCGAACTTGCCTCTGACTCTCGCATTGATCCTCTCTGGGCATCAGTGTTAGGACTCACAGTTGCCAGGTCACAGCTGCCTCAGTAAGTGGCGGCTGCTTTCTCGTCTTATCCTGGAGCTGTCTCTCTGTGTCCTGCGGGGTCTGCACTGGGGCTGGGACTCTCTGCCAGAAGGTAGAGAAGATGGCACTGACCTCTCTCCCCACCCCCACAGGCATCCTGGACCTGGGGTCCTGAGGGCCAGGGGGCCATCCTGCTGGTGAACTGTGACCGAGACACGCCCTGGCTGCCCAAGGAGGACTGCAGTGATGAGAAGGTCTACAGCAAGGAAGGTGCCAGCAAGACCCGCATGGTGGGAGGGAGAGAGGTGTGAGGGGGAGGGAGAGGGAGAGAGGAACTGTGGAAATACTCACGTCAAGTCCTGGGCTGCTGGGGGTGAAGCAGGTGTGGACTTGGGTCTCCTGGGTATAGTGGACTCAAATATCCACTCACTAAAAGCAGAAGATGAAACTGTAAATACAGTTCCATTGCAACTAGCTTTTAAAAAAAAAAAATTACGCACGTATATAGAAAAAAGACTGGAAGGAAATTCCCAAAAAGCTCAATAGGGGGTTGTCTCTGGTGCTGGAGATGAGGTCTGGTTTTTTCCTCCTTTTTTGCTTTTCTGTTGTTTATACAATACACATGTATCAGGGTTTTGTTTTTCCTGATTATAAAAGTAAAAGGCATCTGTGTGGCAGTACTCCCACAGCAGGTCTCTCATTCTAATCTCCCAGTGCTTCTGCCCCGCAGACCTCAAGGACATGTCCCAGATGGTCCTGCGGACCAAAGGCCCTGACCGCCTCCCACCCGGGTACCAGATCGTGCTCTACATTTCCATGTCGGACTCAGACAAAGTGGGCGTGTTCTACGTGGAGAGTGAGTGGCCCAAGCCCAGCCCTTTGGCAGTTCCAATCCATTCAATGCTCAGTGGGGCCCAGCACCGTCCTCTAAAGCCACCCACTCCCACTCAGTACCCTCCTTTAGAAGCCATGGCCCCTGGAGGTTGAGGTGACTGGAGAAAACCAGGAGAGGGGCTCTTAGGAACTGTCAGTTTTGATTTTGACTCATGGCGACCACTTGCGCATCAGAGTAGAACTGTGCTCCGTAGAGTGTCCAATGGCTGCGGGGTTTTTTTTTTTTTTTCTTTTTTTCTTTTTTTGTAGATCACCAGGCCTTTCTTCTGAGCCACCTCTGGGTGAACTCACACCCCCAACCTTTTGGTTAGCAGCTGAGCCTATCAGCCATTAGTACCACACAAGGACTCCTTTTAGTAATAGTAACTGGGAAACACTGTTGTCCTGTGAAGTCAAGATATATCTCTCCTCAAAGGAGTTTGTAGTGACATGCCACCAAATGCCAGCCTCCTTCTGATTTATGTGGAGCCCAGAAGCCCTTCTTCCTGATGACCCAGGGGAGGATGGGTTTTTGAGATACCTCTTTTCTGGAGTCACAACACCTCCATGATATCTGAGGCAAGCACCACCCCAGGTGTGTTCTGACCATCTCAGACTTTCTGGAGCTGAGAATTGCCTCCAACTTCTAAAGACTCCCTGAAGATACTGTGGGCTCCCTCAAGGAGCAGACCCTTTGTTCTCTTGATGGTAACAGGGCATCCTGGGCCCCAGCTGTGCAGGGATGTGCTTCTGCCATAGAGTTACTCCTCAAAGCAGCCTGCTCTGTCTCATTCTTTCTAGATATGTGTTGAGCTCCCTCTGTGCCAGGTACTATAGTCTTGTTATTGTTGCTGTCGTTGTTGCTATTGTTGTTAGCTGTCTCAACTCACAGCAACCCCATGTACAGCAGGATTGGCCTATTGTGATCCATAGGATTTTCCTTGGCTGATTTTACAGAAGTAGACTGCCAGGCCTTTCTTCCTAGTCTTAGTCTGGAAGCTCTGATGAAACCTGTTCAGGATCACAACAAAACACAAGCCTTCACTGAGGGAGGAGTGGTGGCTGTATTTGAGGCACATTGGCCAGGAACCAAACTGGGTCTTAGCATGGAGGGTAGGAATTCTACCACCACTATCACTAATGTCCTTGTCAGGTGCTGTCCTCCATTGGGGGTCATCTCAGTGAACAAGATATGTGTGTCCTACCCTTAAGGAGTTGATGGTTTAGTGAGGGAGACATTTGAATAAGTAGCACAACTGAAGTGAAATAGACCAAGTGAGAGAAATTGGCAGGGGTAGAGGTAAGGTGATCCTAGCCTGGGTCATGAGGAAAGGTGGCATTTGAGCTGAGATCCAAAAGAACAATGAGAAGGAAACAGCCATTCGCGAGTTGAGGGAAGGGTCTTCTAAGCAGAGGGATAGCATGTGTAAAACACAGAGGAGGAACCAGCTTGGAGCAGCACTGGAGGAGCAGATAGAAAACAGAGCAGGGGGATGTGTTAGGGGACAAGGTCAGTGAGCTGGGCAGGGGCCAGGGCATGCAGAGAGGGCTTGGATTTTATTCTGAGTGCACTGGAAAGCCATTAGAGGATTTTAAGCAAGGGACTGTCAAGGTCTGATTTATGTATTAAAAAGCTCTCTCAGCAGAAAAGTCAACTTTGCAATTTGCCACAGTGCAGGGTGGGGCAGCCTGCCCAGCTGTCTGGGGGGCCCAAGATTTCGGGCCCAGATCAAGTGACCCCCTCTGGAAAGCCACTACAGCCCAGGCAGTAGCCATGAAGAGTTGATTATGGGGTCCCTGGACCCTCACCTCAGGGAATGATTTAGTGAGGACAGCAGTGGAAGCTGCCACCCAATGCCAGCCTCCTTCTGATCCACCGTGGGCCCAGGCAGTGACCTCACACAGGTTGGAATATCCCCAGAGTCAGGCCAGCTCTGCTGCCCCAGGGGCCGGAGATGTTGCTGTTTCCCTGTCCAGGCCAGGGCTGTTGCAGGGAACAGGGCCATCAGCAAGGGAAGGAGGGGCACAGGCCTCGACCTGGGGTTCTCGACTGCCATGCCACGTCACAGTGGCTCAAGCATCTGGGAGCCCCATCCCAGAGACCTGTTGTTGCTAATAGACACATTTTGACATGATCCAGTGGTTTCTCTTTCTGTTAATGGAAATGGATTCAAGTCAGGCCCCATAACATCCCACACCCTAACATGCCATCCGAGATGGGTCCTGAGCTGGCGAGATAGGAGGAACTACTTACTGCAAAGGAGCTCTGGTAACATAGTGCCTAAGGCACTTGACTGCTAACCAGAAGGCTGGCGGTTCAAACCCACCAGCCAGCCGCTCCTCGGAAGAAAGGTTGGGCAATCTACTTCTGTAGTGATATCGCCTCAGAAACCCAAGGAGGGGTCGCTATGAGTTGGGTCCCGCTCCATGGCATGTAACAACAGCAACACTTACTGCAAGCTCTTTAAGAATGCTCACTCCCAGCGTCTGTCCTATCTGGGCTGCCCATCCTGCAGGAAGTGACCATTACTAAGACAGTCACAGTCCTAGAATAGTTAGTTTCCCACAAACTGTGGAATTCTTTATTATTATTGTTGTTATTTAAAAGTACACATGTATACAATGTCTACATGTACAATTCAGTGACACTGATTACATTCTTCAAATGGCACAGCCGTTCTCGCCCTCACTTTCTGACTTGTTCCTCTCCTATTGGCATAAACTCACTTTCCCCTACACTTCCTATCTGACCTTCCAAGTTGCTGTTGTCAATTCGATTCCATATGGATAGTTCTTTGAAAGTCCACAATGCTCAAGGCAGACATTCATTTACTCATGAAGCTAAACTGTTATTTGGTTTAAAGAAGACTTCAGGGGATATTTTAGGTTTAAAGTTTCAGGTTTAAAGATTATCTAGGGCAGTAGTTTCAAGAGTTCATCCAGCCTCAGTAGCTCCAGAAAGTCTGGATTCCATGAGAATTGAAATTTTGTTCTGCACAAAATGTGGAATTCTTGATGAAAACTCTGTACCACACCAAATAATTAGTAATAATAATAATGGCAGTTTCCTTTTCTTCCTTGCAAATATTTGGTGCTTTGTTAAAATCTGAGTACACCTGTGAATGAGAATGTGCTGTTACATGAATGTCACATGTCCCCTGTGTCCTAGAAGAGATGACAAGGACAGTGGGGCTGGGCTGGGAGCTCTGCCTCAGGAAAGTCTGGGGTCAAGTTCTGGATCTGGGCAAGTCTCCCCACTAGCTTGTGCCTTGGTGGGAATAAGGATAGTCCCAGCTGCCACAGATGGTGATGAGGATTAAATGAGGAATGGGTAGAAGACCCTCAGATCAGCTCCTGGACCATGGAATGTTCTCTCTAAATGGCAGTTATTGCTTTGATGATGATGATGATGATGACTTGTAATCATTGGAGTGGGTAGACTCTCCCGTTCTGTTAGGAAAACTCTGGTGTCTA
Organism: Orycteropus afer afer; assembly: GCF_000298275.1. Lineage (NCBI taxonomy): Eukaryota > Metazoa > Chordata > Mammalia > Tubulidentata > Orycteropodidae > Orycteropus > Orycteropus afer. The sequence goes on along the minus strand of NW_006921618.1, from coordinate 494,790 downwards.
TCCTATAGCCTCAGGTTCTGCCCTCCAAACCCCCAGAGTTGGGGCCTCATCCCTTCTGACGACCATAGACTGACCACCTTAACCCATTTTGCCTGGGACTTGCCTGATTTCAGCACTGAAAGTCCCTTGTTCCAGGCAAACCAAGTCAGTTACTCACGTTATCAAAGAAGCTCCTTTGTAGGTGGTGTTGCTCCAAAGTAACTGGTCAAATTATGCCAAGCCATACCCCATAGCTAGCTGGCTGGGGCCAGAGTGAGGGTGAGAGGTCAAGGTGGCTGGCAGGCCCAGCCCAAGGCATGTGGACTGCTCAACAGAGGGTCATTGTTAGCTCCTGCAGAGAGAGCCACCCATGCTCAGGTCAGTCAGCACCAAGCTAGGGGCTCTGAAAGGAGGCTCCTCTGGACAGTGGCTGGATTGTTCCCATAGAGGAATCAATCTGCCTGGAGCTGGCCCAAGCCACAAGAAAGAGACTCAGGACAGAGAGACACATTGTGAGTCACAGGCCACAAGCCACATCAGGAGGGAGAAGCTGCCAGCAGATGGGCTAGACCATGCCCTTCTACTAGCCCAGCTCCCCTGGCCCAACCCCTTCTGCTCTGCTGGAGCCTGGCAGAGCCACTGACTGCCCTGAGTGCTGGGAAACCTTTGGAGCAGCTGCTACTGCAAAAACAAGTTGGCTTTCTAGACCTGCATCTCTCCCCAGAGCATCAGTTCAAGCGCAGCCCAGGACATGCGCATTTGGGCAGGCCTGAGTGCCGGGGGGGATATTTTTATGATACAAATCAAACTGGGTCTACCCAGTGACTGGGCTTCAGGGCACACTGTCATTTCTGGGTGAGAAGGATGCCACCTTCTGTGTTGGCTGGTGACAAGTTCCTCAGGCCATTCAGTGTGTCAAAACCTATCCAGCTCAGTTCTGGGAACCGCCCAAGGGAGGGTGAGGTGAGGTATTGTGGCTTTGCCTTCTATTTGGAAGCCATTCGCAAGATGTTGGAGAGAGGGTCAGAAGTTTTGTGATCAGGGTGCACTGATTCATTCACAAGCTCTCAGAATGGTAATCCCAACAGGTCCCAGGAGTGAACCCTCAATTGATTACCAATGCTGTGTTGTTTTATCTTGCAATAGCTCTATGATATTAATATTAGCATCCCCACAAGTAAGCTGAGACTTGGAGAGTTTAAGTATATTCTTCAAGGTTTCACAGCTTCTAAGGCCCGAGTGGAGTCCCTGGTGGTGCAAACTGTTAGCATACTCAGCTGCTAACTGAAGGTTGGGAGTTCGTGTCTACCCAGAGGCACCTCTGAAGAAAGACTTTGCAATCTATGTCTGAAAAATCAGTCACTGAAAACGCTATAGAGCACGATTATATTCTGATACACAGAGGGTCACCATCAGTCAAAATTGACTCAGCAGCGACTGATTAAGACCAGACTTGGATTTGAACACAGGTGTCTCTGACCCTGGAAGTCAAAACTAGTAACCCACCTCTTGCTTGTGCCTGGTGGCCATGGACATGCATCTGTGAGATACTCAACCAGGGTCTAGAGGAGCCCTTCAGTGGTTCATCCATTTATTTTGCAAGTTTTGATCAAGTGCCTTGTTTGTGCTAGGACTGTTCTAGTCACATATTCTAATCCTTGGATCTTTAACCATTGCTGTTGTTGTTGACAATCATACCAAGCTGAGCCTGATTCCACCCTTCCAGCTCTGCAGGACATAAAGAAACTCCTTCTGGAGCTGCGTAGGGTTCTACCTCCATGCCTTTGCCAATGCAAGTATCTCCTTTCCCCACCCACACCCTGTCTCTGCCACCTGCAAAGGCACCTCAGTCCCTGTCTTCCTCTCTCAGATGCTTCCACCCTGCCTCCCTTCCCCCATTCCTGGTAACATGACAGGATCTTCCTCTCACTAGTAGTTCCCTTATGATACTTCCCACATCCACTTTACCTTATCATTGGCCAAGCATTGCTCTTACACCCACATATGCTGCATCTTAATCATCTCCTTCTCTCCTGAAGGTCCTTGCCATTGCTGGTCACAGAGTAGTAATTCCAATACATGTGCTATGAATTGGCCTGAAAACTTTCTGTTGGCCTGTCCCATCGAGAGTGATATGGGAGTCATATGTTCATTTAGTAGCCATGTATTAAACACTGCCATGTGCCAGGGACTGGGTCTGGACTGGGTCTGTCAAGTGTGTGAGGCAGGCATCATCCCTGCTGTTAGGCAGATGACAGGCTCTCGGAGCTGACAACTAAACACATGGGTTCAGGTGCCATTAGAAGGGCTATGATGGAGAAGATTAAGGGGCTGTGGAAGCTCCAGAGCTTAGAAATCTGGGCAGGATTCCCAGAAGTGACACAAATGAAGACCGGAAGGAGGAAGGGAGATGACTATCTCAAGCAGAAGGGACAGCACTATGAAAAGCTAGATGAGTGTAGTGGAGCAGGAAACCTGCCTTTCCTCGCAGCCATGAAATGTGCAGTCAGAGCCCCATGTATGGGTCTTTATGCTAATGTGGCTCCTATTATATGGAAGGGAGTTTTTGGTACAAGTGGGCACATTAGTGTTTTATTTATATAAGGGGGGGGGGACCTTGGCATACCAGATTAACCACTGATTTAGGCAGCTGTTTGACTTTGGACAAGCCATTTCACTTTTCTGACACTCAGTTTCCTCATTTGTAAAATAGGAGCAATCATATCCTTCCATGAAACCTCTAGCTGCTCAATTATTGTCTATCATTTTCATATGTACCATTCATGAGAAAATTAGTCCATTGTATAGACAAGGAAGCTACAGCCAGAGAGGTCATTTGGTTCAGTGCCCAGAACTTATGCACAGCAGTGCCAAGACAATGACAATGGCCAAGCCACCAGGATATTGGTGGCATTTTCTGCTTGTGCTTTTCTGTCTGCATCTAGAGTACAAGTTATTCTGCCATCTTGTCCCCCATCAATGATTCCACCCCACTGGCCTCTTCCCGGTGAGTGCTGGGGACCTAACATTGGTTGTTTTCTCTCTAGATCCATTCTTTGGCCAGCGCTATATCCACATCCTGGGCCGGCGGAAGCTGTACCATGTGGTCAAGTACACGGGTGGCTCTGCAGAGCTGCTGTTCTTTGTTGAAGGTCTACGTTTCCCTGACGAGGGTTTCTCAGGCCTGGTCTCCATCCACGTCAGTCTGCTGGAGTATATGGCTGAGGTGAGGTCTCAAGGCCTCCACCATGATGGGATACCCCTGGGGTTAAGGTCTTAGACCCATAGATGTTACATCTTCATAATCTCAATCTCCCCTGAGCGTCCTTGCCAATGCTGGTCACAGTGTAGTAATTCAGTACATGTACTATGAATTGGCCTGAAAATTCTCTGTTGGCCTCTCCCATAGGAAGTAGGCAAGTCCTACTATAGGCCCATTCCCAGGGGTGCACAGTGTGCTTCATGGTCTTAAAGCACCAAGAAGGACCACAAACTTAGAGACCTAGAAGCCCACCCACCCACCCACCTGTATCTGCCATGGTCCTCTGAGCTGTGCTCCTTCTTATTGCACTTACTCCCCAGGAATTCCATATAGGTGAGGTGTTCTGGCATTCGCTATGCCTGATCCCTGGCTTGTACTCCTCCCTGCAGTAGTGTAGGCCCAGCTCTGAGACAAAGAGCCTTGATGGTTAGCATGAGGACCTAATTAGGCCACATGTGAGGTTTGTTAACTACCTACTGTGCACCCCATCCTGAATCCTTAACTCCTGCTCCAGACCAACCCCTCGCCCTAGCCATGGGTTATACCAACTCTGACCATGAGCTGAACCCCAAATCCCAGTCCCGTATTGGGCCTTACCTTGTTCCAGACATAGAATGGGAATCAAGGCAAGAAGGAAAGCCCCTGCCCCTCCAGAGGAGAAGTGCCCCTCACTTAGGCAGTGTCCTGCTCATGAGAACCTCTCATCAGACCCCAGCCTCTCAGATATAGGGAGGGCCCTGGCTGCTTTCCCAGATTTGAGATCCCTTCCTCATTCTTACCTGTGAGCCATTTTGGGGCAGGATACCATGGGCTCTGTAGAAGGTAAGGCTGGGACCAGACAGACTGAGTTTGAATCTTGGTTCAACCACTGTGAAATACTGGACACATGAATTAATTTCCCTGTGCCTTAGTTGGGAGCTCTGTTGTCTTAGTTGGAGTTGCTGGGTGGTACAAACAATTGATATAGTTGGCTACTAACTGAAAAGTTGGAGGAGGTACAAGTCCACCCCGAGACACCTCAGAAAAAAAGGCCTGGCAATCTACTTCTGAACAAAATCAGCCCATTGAAAACCATATGTAGTGTGGTTCTACTGACACACATGGGGTTCCCTGAGTCAGAATCAACTCAACAGTAATTGGTTGGTTTGGTTGGTTGGTGCCTTAGTTTTCTCCTCTATAAAACAAAGATAACAAAATCGTTTGCTTTTCTGGGTGGTTATGAGCATCCAAATTTGCAAAGTACTCACTCAAAAAGTACCTTCAAAAAACTAGAAATACTATGGTCCAGCAATCCCATTCCTAGGGATGTAACTTAGAGACCAGAAGTAGTGACACAGATACAAATACTCCTGTGTTCACTGCAGCTCTATTCACAACAGCAGGACAAAAAATAAATAACTGAAATGCCTATCAGCAGATGAATGGATAAGTAAAATGTGGTACATACATAAAATGGTTAGGTCATTGTTAGGTGCAGTCAGTTCAGCTCCGATTCATAGTGACCCTGTGTACAACAGAATAAAATACTGCCCAGTCCTGTGCCATCCTCACAATCATTGCTATATTTGAGCCCATTGTTACAGCCACTGTGTCAGTCCATCTTGTTAAGGGTCTTCCTCTTTTTCATTGACCCTCTACTTTATCAGGGAGCTCTGGTGGCATAGTGCCTAAGGCAATTGACTGCTAACCAGAAAGCTGGCAGTTCAAACCCCCCAGCCACTCCTTGGAAGGAAGGTTGGGCAATCTACTTCTGTAGTGATACTGCCTCAGAAACCCAAGGAGGGGTCACTGTGAGTCAAATTGACTCAACAGCATGATGTCCTTCTCCAGGACTGGTTTCTCCTGATAAAGTGTCCAAAGTACTTGAGACGAGGGCTCACCATCCTCATGTATAAGGAGGATTCCAGCTGCACTTCTTCCAGGACAGATTTGTTCATTCTTCTGGCTGTTGGTGGTATTCAGTATTCTTTGCCAACACCATAGCAAAGCATCAGTGCTTCTTCGGTCTTCTTTATTCATTGTCCAGCTTTCAAATGCATATGAGGCAATTGAAAATACCATGACTTGGGTCAGGTGAACCCTATTCTTCAAAGTGACATCTTTGCTTCTTAACACTTCAAAGAGGTCTTTGGCAGCAGATTTGCCCAATGCGATTTGTTGTTTGATTTCTTGACCACTGCTTCTGTGGGTGTTGATTGTGGATCCAAGTAATACGAAATCTTTGACAACTTCAGTCTTTTCTCCATTTAGCATGATGTTGCTTATTGGTGCAGTTGTGAGGATTTTGTTGAGGTACAATCTATACTGAAGGCTGTAGGCTTTGGTTTTCATCAGTAAGTGCCTCAAGTCCTCTTCACTTCAAGCAAACAAGGTTGTGTCATATGCATGCATATTACAGGTTGTTAATGCATTGTCCCCCAATCCTGATGTCACATTCTTCTTCATATAGTCTAGCTTCTCAGATTATTTGCTCAGCATACAGATTGAAAAAGTGTAGTGAAAGGATACTACCCTTATGAACACTTTTCCTGATTTTAAGTCACACAGTATCCCTTTGTTGTGTTTGAACGACACCCTCTTTGTCTATGAATAGGTCCCTCACGAGCACAATTCAGTGTTCTGGAATTCCCATTCTTCACAATGTTATCCATAATTTGTTATGATCCACAAAGTCAAATGCCTTTGCATAGTCAATAAAACACAGGTAAACATCTTTCTGGTATTCTCCACTTTCAGCCAAGAGCCATTTGATATCAGCAACAATATCCCCTATTCCCCATCCTCTTCTGAATCTAGCTTGAATGTCTGGTAGTTCCTTGTCAATGTACTGCTGGAACTATTTTTAATTACCTTCAGCAAAATTTTACTAATGATATTGCTCAATAATTTCTTCATTCTATTGCATCATCTTTCTTTGGAGTGGACACAAATATAGATTTCTTCCAGTTTGATGGCCAGTAAGCTGTCTTCCAGATTTCTTGATATAGATGAGTGAGTGCTTCCAGCATTGAATCTGTTTGTTGAAACATCTCAGTGGTATTCCATCAATTCCTGGAGACTTATTTTTCACCAATGCCTTCAGTGCAGTTTGGACTTCTTCCTTCAATACCATCAGTTCTTGATCATATACTGCCTCCTTGAAATGGCTGAATATTGACCAGTTAGTTCTTTTTGGTACAGTGACTCTGTGTATTCCTTCTATCTTCTTTTGATGCTTCTTGCATTATTCAATATTTTGCACATAGAATCCTTAAGTATTGCAATTCAAGGCTTGAATTTTTTCTTTAGTTCTTTCAACATGAAATTGTTAAGGGTGTTCTTCCCTTTGGCTTTCTAACTCCAAGTCTTTGCACATTTCATTATAATACTTCACTTTGTCTTCTCTAGTGGTCCTTTAAAATCTTCAGTTCTTTTACTTCATCAGTTCTTCTATTCACTTTAACTACTCTACATTCAAGACCACGTTTCAGAGTCTCTTCTGACATCCATTTTGGTCTTTCCTTTCTTTCCTGTCTTTTTAACGATCTTTTGCTTTCCTCATCTATGATGTCTTTGATGTCATCCCACAACTCGTCTGATCTTCGGTCATTAGTGTTCAATATCTCGAATCTATTCTTGAGATGGTCTCTAAATTCAAGTGGGATATACCCAAGGTTGTATTTTGGCTCTTGTGGATTTGTTTTAATTTGCTTCAGCTTCAGCTTGAATTTGCATATGAGCAATTGATTCCACAGTTGGCCCCTGGCCTTATTCTGATAGATGATATTAGGCTTCTCCTACATCTCTTTCCACAAATGTAGTCAGTTTGATTCCTGTGTTTTCTATTTGGCAAATATACATGTAGAGTCACTGTTTATGTTGTTTAAAGGGGTATTTTCAATGAATAAGTCATTGGTCTTGCAAAATTCTATTATGCAATCATCAGGTCCTTTCTATCTCCAAGCCATATTTTCCAACTATGGGTCCTTCTTTGTTTCTAACTTTTGTATTCCAATCACCAATAATTATCAATGTGTCATATATTTATAGAAGACACAATTACAGATATAACCAAATACCTTGAGAGATTGGTTTTCTAGATTTGAAGACTTAGGAGCTTAGTTTCATGGGACAACTCAGTCAATTGGCCTATGAAAGTTCACGAAGTCCATGTTCTACATCCTAGTGAAGTGAGTAGCATCTGGGGTCTTAAAAGCTTGCAAGCAGCCACCTAAACTACACTATTGGTCTCTACTTGTCGGGAGCAAAAGGGCAAGAAGGTAACCAAAATCACAGAAGAAACAAGTCTACAAGGCTAATAGCCTACATGAGCTATAACCCCTACTGCCCTGAGACCAGAAGAACTAGATGGTGCCTGGCCACCACCACTGACCAATCTGACTAGGGCTCCAACAAGTGATGCTGGTTAGAATGCAGAACAAAACTCAGATTTCCTAAAAATGACCAGATTAACTGAGACCAGAGACCAGAGGTCTGTCCCCCTGAGACTATTGCTCTGAGGCACTCTTCAAACCTTGAACCAAAACTTTCCCCTGAGATCACCTTTTAATAGAAAAGCAGAGTGGCTCATAAAATAAAGGATATTACTCACTAGATCAGTGATCTATTAAAAATATATATATGTATGGGTCTAAAAGGTCAGTATTTATTCCAAAGCAAAGATGAGAAAATAAGGGGGCAGAGAATCTGGAATGCTGGAAATGGAACAATCAGAACACTATTAATGAGAATGTTGACACAATGTGAAAAATGTATGATACCATTGATCAATTTGTGTGGGAATTGTCAAAGGGGAACCTAACTTGCTATGTAAACTTTCACTAAAAACACATGAAATAAAAAGGCACCCTCATGCTCCAGGGAAGAGGTGAAATCCGAAAAGGCAAAGCCAGCAGGACTGGACACAAAGAAGGGGCTTCTCCAGCTCCCACTCAGGCCCAGAGCAGCCTAGCCCCTAGAGTCTCTCAGACTGGCCCCACTGGGAGCACCAACAGAGACTCAAAAGGCAGACCTGGGGTGCTCTGGTGGCATAGTGCCTAAGGCGTCTGACTGCTAACCAGAAAGCTGGCGGTTCAAACTCACCAGCCACTCCTAGAAAGGAAGACTGGGCAATCTACTTCTGTAGAGTTACTGCTTCGGAAACCCAAGGAGGGGTCGCTATGAGTCAGTGGCAGTGAGTTTGTTTTTTTCATTAGGGCTGGAGAGGCAAGCAGTCTGGTGCATGTGGCAAGCCACACCCATGGTCCCATCCCCCCATCCCTCCCTCCTCAGCCCCACCCCCGTCACCATCCTTCCTGCCAAGAGCAGGGGTTGGTTTCATGTAACTTTTCAAAGCTGCCACTCAAAGGATCCCTGGAATCCTATTGCAAACTGCCTGAACGGTTCCTTAAAACACAGTATAGTCTGCATATAGCATTCTACCAGACAGCTTTGAAATGCTCCTACTTAGAAAAGGGTGGGGTGCCCAGAGCAAAAACAGAAGCAGGCCCAGGACTGGCTCAGCCATCATGTGGCCAGTTTCAGGAGGAGAACTTTGATCAGGGCAGTAGCTAAGAATGCAGCAGCCAGACCATCCATCCTGGGTTTAAGTCCTGGTTAACATCTCTGAGACTCAGTTTCCCAATCTATCCAATGGAGATTACAGTAGTATCTACCCCTGGGGTGGTTGTAAGGCAGAAATGAATTGGTGCATGTGCAGGTACTTTGCACGGGGCCTAAATAGATGCACTGTTGTCACCAGTGTCACCCTCTTTGAAAGGCAGGAGCGTAAAGCACCGTGAGGAGACGTTGATCTCTCCCCTTTCTCTCATACCCAGGAGATTCCCCTGACACCCATCTTCACAGACACCGTGCTATTCCGGATTGCTCCGTGGATCATGACGCCCAACATCCTACCTCCAGTGTCGGTGTTTGTATGCTGGTAAGGGATGGCCAAGAGCTGAGGCTTCAGGGCCAGACGGACCTGAGTTAGAATTCTGGCTTTGTCACCAGCTGTGTGACCTTGAACCTCTCTGTGCCTCAGTTTCTCTGAAATGCCCACATCACACAGTCACTGTGAGGGTTAAATGAGATGAACCAAGCAAAGCATTGATGCATTTATGCATGCATCCTGGCACAAATGTGTACACTAAGAATAATAGCTACCCTCTTCTTTCTCAGTCTAGGCCCATACCATGCAGTTGGGAGCCACCTGTGCGATAGGCTCACCTCATTTTACTCATTCATTAAGCCGAATTTTACTGAGCACCTATTATGTGCTTAGGGAACCCTGGTGGCATAGTGCTTAAGGCATTTGACTGCTAACCAGAAGGCTAGCAGTTCAAACCCACCAGCCACTCCTCAGAAGGAAGGTTGGGCAATCTACTTCTGTAGTGATACTGCCTTGGAAACCCAAGGAGGGGTTGCTGTGAGTCAGATCCGACTCGCTGGCAGTGTTGGGTTTGTTTTGGTTTGGTTATTATGTGTTTAAAGAGACTTAGTAGTGTAGGTAGTTAAGTACTCAGCTGCTAAACAAAAGATTGGCATTTCAAACCTAGTCACCCATGGGTGAAAGATGAGGCTGTCTACTTCCGTAAAGATTTACAACCTTGGAAACCCTATGGGGTAGTTCTGCTCTGTTCAGTAGGATGGCTATGAGTCATAATGGACTTGAAGGCAATGGTTATTATGTGCTGGGCAGATTCAGCAAGATGAGAAGCAGGGGGAGGAAGTGCCTACAGGCGGATGGCTTGCAGCACTGAAGGGGACTCCAAGGTCCTGAGCCCATCCCCAACCCTGTGATGGGCAGCACATGGCCACTTCTCCTGGGCATTGCTCTTTTTTGAAAATCCAGGGGGACCTAGAGATGTAAGGCTTTGTGGCAGGTGGAAGTAAGAGTCCCCTCCTCATTCTGTTTGCTCATGACTTTGACAAAACATCACATGGGAGGGTAGGTTTATGGGAAACTTGGCCTTGGATTCCGTCAGCCTTTCTCAAAGGCACAGAGAACACAGATGGTGTCTCATCTACCTTGCACCTACCCCTACCTCTGTAGGGCGGGCCTTTGTCTCTCCTTACCCTTCTGCCCCTAAACTTCTCAGCATGAAGGACAATTACCTGTTCCTGAAAGAGGTGAAGAGCCTGGTCGAGAAAACCAACTGTGAACTGAAAGTCTGCTTCCAGTACATAAACCGGGGTGACCGCTGGATCCAGGTGAGAGGCCAGGCTCAGAAGGGTGGGGCCCAGGGGCCAGACCAGAAGAGTTGGCTTAACGTAACTCCCCAGCCTCCAGCCACTCTGCATATAGGAATCTTCCATCAAATAATATGCACACAAAGAAGGAATGGAAGAGGCAGTTCCTGACTGTGTTGTTTCTTAAAGCAAAAGGCTGAAAAACAACATTAAGTATCCATCTGTAGGGTACCAGTCAGATATGTCTGGTCAAACCTTACCATAGTGCTATGCAATAGCTGAAGAGAAGGGGACCAGTCTGTAAGTACAGAGACGGAACAAGCCCCACATTACATTGTTACTTGTACCGAGATGTATACAGTACAAAATGCCACCATTTATGTGAGATTGAAAGGAAGTCTTAAAACGACCTTTGAAAACAGTAAGCTAGGTGAAATAGGACAGAAGGCCAATACTGTATGATCTCACTTATATGAAATAAATGTGTGGAAACCAAAGATTATTCCTGGTTACTAGGAGGGAGCTCTGGTGGCATAACACCTAAGGTATTTGATTGCTAACCAGAAGGCTGGCGGTTCAAACCCACCAACCACTCCTGGGAAGGAAGGTTGGGCAACTTCTGTAGAGATACCACCTTGGAAACCCAAGGAGGGGTCTCTGTGAGTCTAATCGATTCGATGGCAGTGAGTTTGAGTTTTCGGGTTAGGGGTCGGAGGGAGGAGAAAAGATGGAGGTTTTGTTTGGAGGCATTGAGTTTATGTTAATGGCGGTGGAATATTTTGGAAAAGAATAGTGATAATGGTGGCTGGTGGCACAACGTGAAATATGTCACCAATGCAATTGAAGCTCTGGTGGCACAGTGCCTAAGGCATTTGACTGCTACCCAGAAAGAAGATTGGTGGTTCAAACCCACCAGCCACTCCGTAGAAGGAAAACGGGGCACTCTACTTCCATAAAGATTTACTGCCTCAGAAACCCAACAGGGGTCATTGACTCAATGGCAGTGAATTTACTTTGAGTTTTTTGGTAATTGAATTGTAAATGTGAAAGTTGTTGTATTGGCACATGTTTTAGTGTGTATATTTTCACCACAATAAAAAAAATTACAATTGTGAGACGTACAAACATGCTTGTGATATGCTGAGAATGTTTCTAGGAGGATCTGTAAGAAGCTGCTGCTGGCATTTGCCTGCAAGAAGGAGAATGGGGGACCAGCAGATAGAGTGCAAGGGACTAACTTTTCACTCTATGCTCTTGTGCCTTTTGAGTTTTATGCCCATGGCACAAATTACTTACATTTTCAAAAGCCCCTCCCAGTCCCACTCAGGCCGGAGGGTATTCCCCGGAGCCCCTAGGAGGGGCCTCCACATGGGAGCTGTCCAGCCCTCCAGACTCATCTGAGAGCTCTCCTTGCTGTCTCCACAGGATGAAGTTGAGTTTGGCTACATTGAGGCCCCCCACAAAGGTTTCCCTGTGGTGTTGGACTCCCCCCGAGATGGATACCTGAAGGACTACCCAATGAAGCAGCTCCTGGTGAGAAGCCAAGGGCCGCCTAGCTAAGAGGGCCATCCCATGGACTCCTTATTCTGCTGCCTAGAGCCTTCATTGTCTCATCTGCATAGTGGGTCAGTTGGGGTAGTGCCTGCTCAGGTCATTTCCTGCTCTAATAACTGATGCTGTTGCAAGATGTGTAGAATGCCAAGACATGGGAACTGCAGGAGATGGAGGCAGGGCGAGCCCCAGCTCCAGGGCTCTGTCCCATGCTGCTGCGCCACCTCCAACATGAAGCAAAGTAAGTTTTAGGAGTGGAAAAGGATAATTACCAATTGTTGAAAATCATGGTTCCAACTTCAGAGCTTGTGAGAACCTTGAGGCCCTGGTCTTCAGCTCTTTTTTTTTTTTAAGCAATCTGACTCCCCCAGTTTTTCCCTCCCTTTATGCCCTCCACGACCTGCTGTGTGAGGACAATGGTCATGGGTCACCACAGGACCACACATTCTTCTTGAGAGAATTCACTAACCTCATCTCCTACCCTGGGGAGAAGGTGGAGCCCATAGTGTGAGCACAAAGCTCTGGAGTGTCATCTGGACCTGACCTTCAGTCCTGGCTCCACCCCTTAGCAACAGTGTGGCCTTGAACAAGTAACTGAAGCTCCATGAACCTCAGTTTGCTCATCTGTAAAATGAGGATGAAAACAGTACAGGTCTCATAGGATTGCAGTGAAGACTGAAGGTGCTAAGGCATCAGTGCTGCACCTGATGGAATGACCATTGTTAGCAGTTGTTATGATCATCATTTCACAACCCTGGGCACAATCGTTGGTAAGATTACTGTCCCCATGCCCGTCTCTTGCACATCTGGAGAAGCCAAGTCAAATTGGCCACCAGCAGTTGTTACCGCAGGCATGAGACTAGAGACCTCCCAGAACCTGCCCACTCCCTTTTCCCTGGGCTGCCACCTGTCTTCAGTGTTCCAGCTGGCATAGTTTCAGGATCCCAGATGGCATTGTTCCTGACTGCATTCCTGTCTGCCAACGTAATGCTGTAAAGCCCCAGCTGTCTACGCTCCTGGGAGCTCCCACCTGGCCAGTTGGGGCTCCCAGGTGAGAAAGCACTAAGCAGCAGTGACCCACCCCACCAGGCTCAGCTGTCCCTTGAGCCTCTCAGCTGGGTCAGCAGAAGCCAAATCCTCCTACTCCACTGGTTTTGGTCAGTAGGGATTTCGTCAGGCAAGCTTTGTTGTTGTTGTTGTTGTTATGTGCCGTCGAGTCAAACCTGACTCATAGCGACCCCTCCTTGGGTTTCCGAGGCAGTATCACTATGGAAGTAGGATTGCCCAACCTTCCTTCCGAGGAGTGGCTCGTGAGTTTGAACCGTCAGCCCTCTGGTTAGCAGGCAAGTGTCTTATCCACTATGCTACCAGAGCTCCCCAGGCAAGCTTTAGACCCAGCAAATTATACAAGTTCCCAAACAAGGTCCCTACTTTTTTATCAAAAAATCATGAAAAGACCCTTCATGTTCAAGGAGTCGATGGAGCTACATCTCATGTGCCAACTCCATTCTGGTGGAGCTCTGTGTTAAGAAGGATTCTGAGGCTGCATCTGGGTTTGGTGGAAAAGTATGTTGAATTGGGAATGGTTCACATTCCCATGGTAAGTATCTGTACTCATCTACCATTGCCACGTGGAGTGATTAGCTTTCACTAGCCAAGGGTGCCTTCACAAACAGTCCCCAAATCTCAGGGGCTAACAACGAAGGCTTATTATCTCTTGCTCACATTCCATATTGACTGTGGCTCTGCTTCCTTGTGTCTTCCTCATCCTAGAGTCCAGGGAAATGCCACTCTCTGACACCGGGAGAGGAGAAAGGGAGGGAAATGCCACTCTCTGACACCAGGAGAGGAGAAAGGGAGGTAGTGGGCTCATGCAGTGCTCCTTACAACTTCTGCTTTTAATTGGCATGTATCACTTCTGCTCACATTTCATTGGCCAAAGCAAGTCACATGACCAAGTCTGCCCTCAGATGGGGAAACGTATTCCTTCTCACAAGGCAATGAGTCAGGATGCAAAATCCTCACTGGGAAGTGGGTAGCAGATCTCTGGGGACAATAATATAATCTCCTACCCTGCCTCAGGTCCCCTGCTCCAACATTTGTTGTTGAGATAGGGAAATTGAGGGCCAGAGAAATTAAGAGATGAGGAGGGACATCAGTAGCACAAATGAAGTCACATTATGTGTGTGTGATACTTGGAATAGAGTTAGAGGCATACACACACTCATCTACTCACACTTACACTCACACCGAGATGTGCACATGCTTAGCCTCCCCATGCCCAGGGCCTGTCCTGTGGTGGAAATAAGCAGACCATGAGCACCCCCCTAGAAGTCAAGGCCCACAATGCCAGACTGAAGGTGGTGATAGAATGTCCATCAGAGGGTGGCTGAGGACTGCTGGAGATTAATGACAGATGTGTGCCCTCTGCCTAGGGCCCGGACTTTGGCTATGTGACCCGGGAGCCCCTCTATGAGCCCGTCACCAGCCTGGATTCATTTGGGAACCTGGAAGTCAGTCCCCCAGTAACCGTGAATGGCAAGGCGTACCCCTTGGGCCGGATCCTCGTCGGGAGCAGCTTTCCTCTGTAAGAGAAGCTGGAAGGGCGGGGGCCGTGGGGTGGGGAGTCACTGTTTTTCATTAGGGGTGGCCTGGGGTGCTTAAACATGGAGTGATTGGCTGGGAAAAATGACCCCCTCCCATGACTCTCTCATAAGATACAGACGCTCTTGGAAAGAAAACCAAGTTAGCCTTTACATCTTTTTTCCCCCCCAGTATTTTCACTGAAGTCCTGTGGAAATGAAATTTGTCTGTCTGCCTGAAAATTTTTTATCCCTTTTTAAAAAAAAAAAAAAACTTTTTATTTTGATTTACATCTTAATATGAATTGGGATCCAACATAAAACTAAGGAAATAACTCTCTTCCCAAAATAGAGATTAAGGAGCACTGGTGATGCAGTGGTTAAGGCCTTGGCTGCTAACCAAGCCGCTCCACAGAAGAAAAGTGAGGCAGTCTGCTTCCACACATTACAGCTTTGGAAATACTATGGGGCAATCCTACTCTGTTCTATAGGGTTGCTATGAGTCAGAATCAACTCGATGGCAATGAGTTTATAATGACATTATAAACCAGATAGGGAAGGGATGGAGAAGTCCAGGGAAGGAATACTGCAACGGGATGAGTGGGAGCATTCCGGTGAACCCTCTGGGCTGTCCGTCAACAGACAAGGCAAGAGCGGACATGGCCCTGCCCCAGAAACATGAGTCCCTGTGGGTGTCTGTGACACCCACACTCCCTGCCCAGGTGACCCACCAGCCAACGATAAGGCAGATTCTTCTTTGATCAGGTCCGGTGGTCGGAGGATGACCAAGGTGGTGCGTGACTTCCTGCAGGCCCAGCAGGTGCAGGCACCCGTGGAACTCTACTCAGACTGGCTGACTGTGGGCCATGTGGATGAGTTCATGACCTTTGTCCCCATCCCAGACACAAAGGTGAGCTAGCCCCCAAACCTGGGGTCAACAGGGTGGAGGACAACCCATGTCCTCCCAGCCCTGACCAGCAGAGGGCAGGGTCTAGAGGAGGTAACCTGCATAGAAGAAGAAGGAAGTAGGCTGAAGTTGGTTTGTGTGTTGTCACTGTGATATAGTCATGGAAGTGGATGCCACGTAGCACTCTCTGAGAAGTTTGGAATAGTGCAGTCCGACAGTAATAGAATGTGATCCACAATGCAAGCCATATATGTAATTTTACATTTTCTAGAAGCCACATTTTAAACAATAATAAGAAACAGATGAAGTTAATCTTAATAATACGTTCTATTTAACCTGATAAATCAAAAAATAGCATTTTAACATGTAATCAACATAAAATTACGATGAGATATTTTATGTTCTTTTTTCTACTAAGTCTTGAAAATCCAATGTATGTTTTACTCTCATGAACCAAAAACCAGATGGTGTCGAATCAGTTCCAGCTCATGGTGACCCCAGCTCATGGTGACATCAACTCATGGTGACCCCATGTGTTTCAGAGTAGAACTGCCCTCCATGGGTTTTTCACACAGCACATCTCAACTCAGACAAACCACAATTCAAGTGCTTGATAGCCACATGGGGCCAGTGGCTACCATACTGGTCAGTACCTCTAGAGAGCAATGAGGTACAGACCTGACGTTCTAGAAGGAGATTCTTGTATTTCCTCAAGTGGGAGGAATGGCTGTGACTTTATACTCTGGCCTGGCCTCTTGGCCACTTGGAGAAGTTCTTCTACTCTGAGCTTGACTTGATGACGTTCTACTGCGGTGGAGGGATTTCTGTAGCAACGAGGTTGAGAACTGCTCCTCTGAAACAGAGAACGCCCTCCCAGGCAGCCTTTGTGCTTAGTATTGGAGGCTGGAGGCCATGTGCAGACAGGGCTGGGATCCCCAGGACAGGGGCTCCCTCTGCTGACACTGTCCCCCTGGACTCCCTCGCAGCAATTCCGGATGCTCATGGCCAGCACTGCGGCCTGCTACAAGCTCTTCCGGGAGAAGCAGAAGGAGGGCTATGGGGAGGCCATCATGTTCAAAGGTGAGTGGCCACAGGACTGTGGCAGAGACAGAGGAGCTCAAGCTCCTAGCAAGACCCTCAGGAGGATTGGGGGCGGGGGGTGAGCACTTTGTCCCTGAGTACCAGCTCCACTTCCCTGAGGCATCTGTCCCACTCCATGGTTTGTAAGGTCACCACAGTGGGAAGCAGCCCTGCCCTCTTGGGACCCTTGTCAGATGACCCATGCTCACTTTTCCTTATTATCGTCAATAGCACCAAGTGCTTCTTAAGAACCTTGTATATGCTTTGAATGTGGGAAAAAGACCAGGTGATCTGCTTCTGTAAAGATTACAGCCCAAAAAACCCTATGGGGCAGTTCTGCTCTGTCCCCTGCAGCCACTATAAGTTGAATCAACTCAGCAGTACCAAACAACAGCATATGCTTTAAATCTCACCAGACATAGGAGAGTTAAATGGTTCAAAATCAAAAGGTGATCCAGATGCAGGGAACTTACAGAGAGGGAGATGAGAGAGAAGCATAGAGAATGTGCCTCAGAGGCAGGAAGTAGTGAACTGCGACAGACACTGATAGACAGTGAGACATCATCACTGTTGGCCCCAGAGGGAGGAACTATCTGCTTAATTTAGACACTTGCATAACTGGGACGGAGATAGACTGGGAAGAGGTTTGTACTTGACTTAGTCATGGAAAGAGGGAAAGCTGATCAGGTGAGAGCAGTGAGCCAGGCTCAAGAAGCCATGACAAGCCCTTATGTGTTTTTCTTATTTTTGTCACTTTTCAGGTTGGTATCTCCAATATACCTCATTCCTTTCCCCAGCCCTCTCTACCCAGTGTTTCTGACAGTAACTGCAATCTAGACAGACAAGACCAATTTAAGACCATCATCCTTTTGAAATTCTCTACTGATGGAAATTTTTTTCTTGGCATGGCAGGCACATGTCCTGGCTTTCTGGAGGCTTCTTTTCTGTAAATACACCCCAAGAACTACCCATGAACCAGTGCTGTTGAAGTGACTTCAACTCCTGGGGATCCCTTGTGTGTCAGAGTGGAACTGTGCTCCATAGGATTTTCAATTGTTGGCATTTTGGAAATAGAATGCCAGGCCTTTCTTCCAAGGCACCTCTGGGCAGACTAGAACCTCCAGCCTTTCGGTCTGCAGCCCAGTGCATTAACCATTGGCACCACCCAAGGACTCCAAAAAGCTACCCATAGGATGTAGGGGATGTTATCTCTGTACAGATGGAACTGAGTGGTGGTATGGAAGCAGCTTGGGTGCAGGGTCTGACAGCCCAATCTCTTCGGCCCTGACAAGTAACAAGCCAAAATCACCAGCAGGTGATTCCCAGATCGGGCAAACCAACAAACAAAAATTGTCCTGAACGTAGGCTCTGAGCCACACTACCTGGGTCTATATAAAGTCTCTGCCACTTGCTGGCTATGGGATCTTGGACAAGTCACTTCACCTCTTCTTTCATGATAGTGGCTACCTCATAGCACTGTGGAGAAGATTAATGAGTTAATCCATGTTGAGCATTTAGAAGCATGCCTGTCACATAATATGTGCTCAGTGAGTATTAGGTATCACTCATCAGGCCAGAAGCTACATGGCTGTTACAGTGGAACAGGAGGCAGGGGCAGGCACAGCGCAGGGCAGAGGCCGAGCATGAGGCAGGGCTAGAAAATGGGAAAGTGATGGCTCTGGGCTTCTGCTCCTAGCACACTCACGCTGGTCAGCTGCTCACCCTTAAGACTGAGCTCTAGTTTCAGCCAAACAAAATACAGGCATATGAGTTTACCTCAAGTAGATACACTCCTTGGAGAGAACAATCATGGGAGAAAGAAGGGCTGCTTATGCACAGGGAGAGAGCTCAGGGGGCAGAAGTGCATGGAGGGATGGACACTAGAAAGCAGTAACTATGGGGAGGAAATGGGAGGGGAGCTGTTGCATTGTGGTAAACTGGTCAATGACATGAGACAAAGTATATGTGAAGTGCTGTATAGAAAGTGAATTTGCTCTGTAAATCTTCACCCAAATCACAATTAAAAAAAAAATAAAAAGACTGGGCTCTAGGCAGGAGACTCAGGTGGCTGCCTGCACCTCCCCACCCCCACCCTACTTGCCAGAGAGACTGAAGGCAGCTACTCCCCTCTCCCTGGCCCAGGCAACGTGGCTGACTCTGGAGAACGGAGTGTATGCTGCCCTTCCCAGGCAGAGGGGACCTATTTCTCCTGTAGTCACCCTCCTGTGCCTCAGGCTATCCTCAGCCCCATCCTCCTACCCCAGCAGTTAGCCCATGGGTTGGAGGTGTTTGGCAGAGGGTTACCCAGCCTGGGTTACTGAGACTGGACCATCCTCTGTCCTCTGACCCCCACAGGCTTGGGTGGGATGAGCAGCAAGAGAATCACCATCAACAAGATTCTGTCCAATGAGAGCCTTGTGCAGGAGAACCTGTACTTCCAGGTAAGGGCAGGGCAGGGGTCCAGTGGTGCTGGGGGGCTGGGACAGAGGGCCACCAGGAAGGATGAAGCTGTGCCTAGTGGCACCCCTCATATCTTTGGGGCTCTACGAGAATGGCCAAGAGCTCAGGGGCTCCCACCCAGACACATGAGCATAGGGAAGACCCTCAACAAGTATTCAGTTCAGCCTCCTCACTTACTCTTGTGCTGAAGCTGGACAGTAAAAGAGGAGATGGAGGGTGGAACGTGCAGATCAGCAGAGGCTGGAATCTGGCAGAAAACCTGGAAAGGGAGGCACTCCAGGCAGCTACAAATAGCCAAGGTCCTCATAAGGCTAGAGCCCATAAAGCTCTAGCTATAGGCTACAGGCCTGATCTCCTGAAAAATGAATATATGCCCTAAATTTTGAATAGTTTTAGGGGATCACAGATCCCTAAAGTTTTCTATCTATGGATAGACCCCACTTTCTGAGTCCCAAAGTCCTAAAGGTTATATCTAGAAGGAGAAGCTAGTCAAGAGGGTTGTATGTATTTTGAGTTAAATCTCCTTTTATTTGCATTGGCATATTTTAAAAGAACAACTTGGAGGGGGAGGAAAGAAAACTCAAACAAGTTTAAACAAAAGGGCATTTTTGGCTCATAGAAATGGAAAGCCCAGCAGTTGTGTGGGTTTCAGGCACAGGTTGATCAGGGTTCCAGCTCCATTTCTCTGCACTTCTTGGGCTCTACAAGTGCCCTCATGGCAGGCATATGGCTGGAACAGTTCAAGGGCTCACATTCACCCAGCACACCATCCACAATTAGAGAACAATTGAACATAAGCCTTACATTCGACTCTGACATGGCCAACATGGTTCATGGCCAACATGAACCAATCACTATGGCTAGGGGAATGCCATATGCTGGTTGGCTTAATCCTGGTTTACTGTCTGTGGTGTTCCTCTTTGTGGTTATTATTTCTGCGGGTACTGAGCCCCATTGGAGAGGAGCACTGCAAGAGGTAGTGAGGTGCTAGGTGAGCATTGGAAGTCCCCTGGAGCACCAGGGGCCCTGGCTGATGCCGCAGATGGGGTGGGGTTGACAAAGGTAGCAGGGATAGGCCTGGGTGGCAAGGATGTGTCCTCTCACCCACCTGCCCTCCCACCTTCTCCCTGCTCAGCGCTGCCTGGACTGGAACCGCGACATCCTCAAGAAGGAGCTGGGGCTGACCGAGGAGGACATCATTGACCTGCCTGCTCTGTTCAAGATGGACGAGGGCCGCCAGGCCAAACCCTACTTCCCAAACATGGTGAGTGTCCCCAACCCTTGCCCCAGGCCAAATGAGGGCAGCCAGATCCAGAAGAAGTCCTCAGCAAAGGGGTCCAGTCCTAGCTGAGCCATGGTGTGGCCTCATACCACTCACCCCAGGTACTTCCCCTCTCTGGGTCTCCATTCCCTCTTGGGGGTGACAGACTTGTCTTGCTCCCCACTAGGACACTAGGGAATCCTTTACCTTAACAGAGAGAGAAGGGTTTTGTAAAAGTTTAAAAGTCCTTTCTGCACAGGAGGGATTCTTTTTATCATTGAGGCAAGTCCTCCATGAGATAGAAAGAGGTTAGAGAAATATACACAACATACATATACAGAGACATAATCAGATACATATATACACACATTCGCACACATATATGCAGGCACACCTCATTTTATTGTGCTTTGTTTTATTGCACTTCACAGATAGCGCTTTTTTTTTTTTTTTAAGAAATTGAAGGTTTGTGGCAACCTTGTGTCAAGCAAGTGTATAGGTGCCATTTTTTCCAACAGCATATGCTCATTCCAGGTCTCTGTGGCACATGTTGGTAACTTTCACAATATTTCAAACTCTTTCAAAATGCTAGTGCACATTTAATAGGCTACAGTATAGTATAAACATAACTTTTATTTGCACTGGGAAACCAAAACGTTCGTGTGATTTGCTTTATCGCAATACTCGCTTTATTAAGGAGGTCTGGAACTGAACCCGCAGTATCTCCGAGGTCTGCCTGTGCGTATACATGGACATAATCAGATACATATGTGTACACATTATACATATATATGCATAATCACATACATAAGGTTTTTGTTGGCTAATTTTTGGCCTTTCTTCTTGGTCTTTGTTGGTCAAGAAGCTCCACTGAAACCTGTCCACCATGGGTGACCCTGCTGTTGTTTGAAATACTAGTGGTATAGCCTCCAATATCATAATAGCATGCAAGCCACCACAGTGCAACAACCTGGCAGACAGGTGACATAATTCATTCTGTTATACATAAGGTTTCTATGAGTTGGAGCTGATTCAATGGCAACTTACAACATGGACGTAACCAGATACGTATATACACAGATATATACATGTGCACATACATAATCAGATATATATGCACACACATATATATATGTCTCTATACATAAGATCCATATATATACACATGTGAATGCACATAGATGCAGACATGCTCATGTACATACTGCACATAGCCATGTGCAGATATATGCGTGAGCATAATGCACACATGTATATAACTGTGTATAATGCACACTCTTCTGTGCAGAGGCAGGTTGCCTGGTTTTCCACTTCAGTTCTCCATGTATGAGTTACGTAGCCCCTCTGTGCCTCAGTCTTCTCATCTATAAAGTGAGGACAACAATAGTCCCTGCTTCATAGGGTTGTTGTGAGGGTTCAATGACCTTAGAGAAGTTTCAGGCATGTAGTAGGCATTCACTCAGCAGGAGCTGTTGTCACAATCTCCTGTCACAGGTGAACATGATTGTGCTCAACAAGGACCTGGGCATCCCCAAGCCATTTGGGCCCCAGGTCGAAGATGTGTGCTGCCTGGAGACGCATGTGTGCTCCCTGCTGGAACCCCTGGGCTTCTGCTGCACCTTCGTCGATGACATTTCCGCCTACCACAAGTTTCTGGGAGAGGTCCACTGCGGTACCAATGTCCACCGGAAGCCCTTCGCCTTCAAGTGGTGGCACATGGTGCCCTGACCTGCAGGAGCCATTGGCGCGTTCCTCTTCCCCACGCTCTCCAGACCCCTTGCACCCCTCCCCCAGAACCTTCACCTGTCTGACATGGGCTGCACTGCCCCATGGGGAGACCTTCAGGAAATGGGGTAGGATTTGGAGCATCTGTGCCTTGCCCTCCCTGAGAAGGGTCTCAGCATCCACTGAAGCCACTTACAGTGAACCTCAACTCTGAAAAGTAGTTGGGCATCTGGCCAGTGTCTGCATAGCCCTGACATGAAAAACAAAGCATAAAGCCATGTACCCAATCCATTCCCAAAAAAAATCCTCAGGGTCTGGCCCAAAACTGAATAAGGGGAGAAGGGAAGGAGGTCTGGGATCATCAGTTCTTCCAGTAGCCTTGCCCTGAAGTTCAAGGTAGAACACATGGGACCCCAGACATACCTTGAGCTGCTATCATCATTTCATCATCATCATTGTTTAAAATTTCATCATTGTCATCATTTCAAATTCACCTCCCTTGGGGCTTCCAGGTGGCTGTCCCCAGTTATTCATTCCTTACCAGCCTCTCTCAAACCCTCCTGGCTTTCTCTCTGCAGTGTGGACACTGTTGGCTAGCCCCCTCCACTCCCTGAGGGTCCAATAACTTAGTTTAGAACCTTCCCTGCAAACAGATGTTATCTGAGCAGGCTTCTCCATTTGAGAGATGCTACTTATGCCTCATCTTCCTCATGGACACAGGCTCTCTCAGATGCATGAGGGCTTCTCCCCAGACCAGCATCCTTGTGGCCCAAGAGTTCAGTGCATACACATGCCCTGGGGTCAGCCATATCCAGCTTCACCACCTGCCAGGCTCAGACCTTCCCCCAGGATATAAATGATGACCTGCCCATCTTCCCCAGACAACAGACCCAACACACAAGGACTCTGGCTTAGGCCTCCAGCCTGAACAGTCAGTTCTGGGCCAACTGCTGACCTTAGAGATGGATTATCCCACTAAAATTCACCAACCCATTTGTTGAAGACCTTCTCTTTGGGACATAACCAAATCAATTCCCCGGCACAAAATGAAAAGACTCAGTTTTGACTTTTAAAAAGTTCCTATAGCACCAGTTGAAGTTAAGAAAATGAGTGAGTCATAATTCCACTTTGCAGGTTGAAAAAGAATCAATTTATAATGAGTGCAAAGGGTATCCATTTGTAATTTTGGAAGAACAAGATTTTCATTTTGGATTCTTTCATTCCATCATTCAACAAATATTTGTTCTATGCCTACTAAGTGCCAGGCACAGCGCTGGGCTCTGAGGATATGCTGTGTTAGCAAATCAGAGCTGGCCCCTGCCCTCCTTGAGCTGGTCAGTTCCTAATGTGCGATGCCCACACTGAAATGGCCAGCATTTGCCCCTGTCACTGGTGAGCTCTTTAGAAATGCCAGCCGCTCTAGTCAGGAATGCACAGTGCCCAAGTCACGTCTCAGTGAAATGGGAGGGGAGTTGTCTTTAAACTGGCCCCCTTCCCATCTAGCTGGGTCAGCACCACCTGACAGGTCAGGCCCCAAAAGCCCTCAAAAACTGTTGTCCTCCCAGTGGGGTCAGTGTCCCTTCCCTTTGGGCCAAAGCCCCAGCTCTCTCCAGCCCCAGAGCTGGAGACACCAAGTGCCTACTTGAGGGTGTCTATCTGGAGATTTCAGGAGCCCTGGTGGTACAGTGGTTAAGCGGTTGGCTGCTAACTGAAAGGTCAGTGGTTCAAACCCAACCACTCTGTGGAAGAAAGATGTGGCAGTCTGCTTCCATAAAGACTACAGCCTTGGAAACCCTATGGTGCAGTTCTACTCTGTCCTATAGGGTCACTAGGAGTCAGAATAGACGCAACAGTAATGGGTCGGTAACAGGGATCTGGAGATTTAGAGTTTGTCATGTGTGTGAGTTTGGCTAATGTAGGTTGTTCTTAGTCTATCTTAAAGGGAAGTGAGCGCCTCATGTGGAAAAAATGTGTTTTTCTATATTTTTTTCTATATAAAGCTCTTCTGACTTTATTGATAAGTTAGTAATTTCTAGTGTTTCAAAACCCCTGGGACTCAGACACCTTCCCAGCTTGCTTGCCCACCCAGTGTGACTACCCTGTGTGTGAACATACCCCTGTGGGCTCTTCGCTCTTCTCCACCCCCACTTACTGTAAACGTAGATCTAGAATACACTTCCGTGTTGTGAAACTCAGCCAAGTTCCTGTTTCAGTCTGTATTTTGAGAAATTTCATGTAAGAGGGCAGGAGGTATTGTGAAGATGGCAAGAAGCAGGGTACAGTTTCAGCTTTCTGGAAAGAGCCATGATGGAGGTTGAAAGATGCTTGGGGAAGAGCCTCTGACTAAACAGCAATAAAATAAACAGTCAAAGGGAAGCAAATGGCTGTTGGTGTGATGTTCTTTGCTGCTTCACAGATGTGAGCTGGGGTGATGTGGACCATGCACGGGCCTTCT
This sequence comes from Orycteropus afer afer, assembly GCF_000298275.1. Classification (NCBI taxonomy): domain Eukaryota; kingdom Metazoa; phylum Chordata; class Mammalia; order Tubulidentata; family Orycteropodidae; genus Orycteropus; species Orycteropus afer. The sequence goes on along the minus strand of NW_006921618.1, from coordinate 470,358 downwards.
TTTGGTCCTGCAGCCCCTGCTGTTCTGGGCTCAGGATCACGGCTGTCAGCAAAGTGTATCTCAAAGGTTCAGAATCTCTCTGCACACTTAACAGGCATGTATTACATGATGCTGGGTGGCATAGTCTCTCAGCAAACTGGCACATTCAGGTGAAGCCTACTTTTGCCTCAACCCCTCACTATCCATAGGGGTTGTTGATGTTAACTGCTATTGAGTTGGCCCTCAACTCATGGTGATCCTGATCCCATTGTGCATAGGATCAGACTGTTATGATCAAATGGTTTTTGTTGGCCGAATTTTGGAAGTAGATCACCAGGCGTGAGCCTAGTCTGGAAGCTCCATTGGAACCTGTTCAGCATCACAGCAACACACAAGCCTCCAATGAGAGGTCATGGCTGTGGCAGTATCATGACAGAACTAGATTGCTCAGCCTTCCTTCCAAGGAGTGGTTGGTGGGTTTGAACTGCCAGCCTTCTGGTTAGCAGTCAAGTGCCTTAGGCACTATGCCACCAGATCTCCCCCATTTACATTAGCTACCAAAAGAATAAAATACTTGGGAACAAATCTTACCAGGGACACAAAAGACCTCTACAAAGAAAACTATAAAAGACTATGTCAAGAAACCATGAGTTCTATACAAATGGAAAAACATACCATGTTCATGGATAGGAAGATTGAACATTGTGAAAATGTCAGTTCTACCCAAAGCAATCTATACATTCAATGCAATCACAATCCAGATCCCATCAACATTCTTTAAGGATATGGAAAAGCCAATCAGTAACTTTATATGGAAAGGAAAGAGACCTTGGATAAGCAAAGCATTACTGAAGAAGAACAAAGTAGGAGGTCTCACACTCCTGGATCTTAAAATCTACCTACCACAGTAGTCTGGGAGCTCTGGTAGCATAGTGCCTAAGGCACTTGACTGCTAACCAGAAGGCTGGAGGTTTAAACTCACCAGCCACTCCTCGGAAGGAAGGTTGGGCAAT
>NW_006921618.1:467145-468806 GCF_000298275.1 Orycteropus afer afer | reverse complement strand
AAAAAAAAAAAAAAACAACCACTACTGTTGAGTCAAATCTGACTCATAGCAACCCCTCTTTGAGTTTCCAAGGCAGTATCACTACAGAAGTAGATTGCCCGATCTTCCTTCCGAGGAGTGGCTGGTGGGTTTGAACCACTAGCCTTCTGGTTAGCAGTCAGATGCCTTAGGCACTACACTATCAGAGCTCCTAACTAGATGAATGGGACCTTCTAAAAATTAAATTTTTATGTGCTTCCAAAGACTTCTCCAAAAGAGTCAAAAGAGAACCTACAGATTGAGGAAAAATATTCAGCAAGGACATATCTGACAAGGGACTTATCTCTAGAATTTATAGGACACTCCAACACCTCAACAACAAAAAGACAAATAATCCAATTAAAAATGGGCAGAAGACATGAATAGACACATCACCAAAGAGGATATTCAGGTGGCCAACAAACATATGAAGAAATGCTCACGATCATTACCCATTAGAAAGATGCTAATCAAAACAACATTGAGATACCATCTTGCCCCAGCATTAGTAGCAAAGTTCAACAAGACAGAAAATAACAAATGCCGGCAAGGATGCAGAGAGATTGAGACTCTCATACACTGCTGGTGGAGCTGTAAAATGATACAACCACTGTGAAAGCAGTACAACAATTCCCTAAAAAGTTGGAATTAGAAATATCATTTGACCCAGCCATTCCACTACTAGGTATATATCTTAAAGAAGTGAGAGCGAGGACAAGAACAGATACATCCACACCCATGTTCATCGCAGCACTATTTACAATGGCCAAAAGATGGAAACCACATAGGTGCCCATCAACTGAAGAATGGATAACCAAACTATGGTACATACACACAATGGAATACCGTGCAATGCTAAAGAATAATATAGAATCTGCAAAACACCGTATAATCTGGATGAACTTCGAGGACAAAATGCTGAGTGAAATAAGCCAATCACAGAAAGACAAATATTGTATTAGTGCATTATTGTAAAAAGTCAGGGAAAAGTTTATATATGGAAGGAAATTTTCTTTGTTGGTTACCAGGGGTGGGAAAGGAGGGGAGAGGAGGTGAGGGAACACTGTTAGATAGCTTGTTATTGTTATGTGCCGTCAAGTTGGACCCGACTCATAGCAACCCCTCCTTGGGTTTCCAAAGCAATATCACTATGAAAGTAGATTGCCCAACCTTCCTTCCAAAGAGTGGCTGGTGGGTTTGAACCTCCAGCCTTCTGGTTAGCAATCAAGTGCCTTAAGCACTATGCTATCAGAACTCCCATTAGATAGGTAGAGACAAGTATTGATTTGGATGAAGAAAAGGGCAATATACCAAATGTGAGTAATCAACATGGTGGCATTGAGGAAGAGGAAGACATAGGTACATAGGAGGTTAAAAAGATTAACCATTTTGCACATACAGTACTGCATTGTCAGTGAAGGCAAACATTGATATACAGGCAAATAGATGGGTAGACAGGCTGAACTATTATGTATGTCCACGCAGCGGGGGAGTGTGCCCAAGACCATACATTGTTGTTGTTGTTGTTAAGTGCCGTCGAGTTGTTTCCGACTCATAGCGACCCCATGCACAGCAGAACGAAACACTGCCCGATCCCGCGCCAGCCCCACAATCCCTGCTATACTTGAGCCCATCATCGCAGC